>NC_064569.1:3045000-3349500 GCF_937001465.1 Orcinus orca | reverse complement strand
CTGCAGCCGGCTCTTCGAGGTGACGGATGTGAACAAGCTGCAGAAGCAGGCCGCACACCAGAGGGAGGTGTTCCTCTTCAACGACCTGCTGGTGGTGAGTGCGGACCCGCAGAGGCCCCGCGGGCACCCTGCCCCCCGGATGCCACGATGCTGCAAACCCAGTGGCTGATTTTCCATGTGGGCGTGAGGCAGCGCAGGCAGATACGGTCCTTCCTGCTTTGTTAGTTATGAGGCCGAGGCACAGAGAGCTTCATGGTTCCCGGGTCCTGGTGCGAATGGATTGGATCCCAGAGCCTCTGCATCCCCTTCATTGTGGGGAACCTGGGGCTGGAGGGTACAGGGCTGCATGTCCGTCCAACAGCCTGGGAAGTGCAGGAGGCCTGAGGGGGGCCCACACTGCCCCTGGGCCCAGCGGGGATGCTGGTGTGCATGTGGGCGCGTGTGTGTGTGCGTGTGTGTGTGCGTGTGTGTGTGTGTGTGTGTGTGTGTGCGTGCGCACGCGCGCACACGTCTGTGGGGTGCTCGGCCTTTGCTCTTTGAACACAGGTATCCATACAACAAATATTTAATGAGTACCAACTATGTCCCAGGCAGTGTTCTAAGTGCTGGGAAGCAGAGTGAACAGGGTCTGGCTTCTGTCTTTTCCTCAAACCCCATACCTTCTCCATCCACAAGTCATACTGGCACTACCTCGAAAATTGTCCCAAATCCAACGCTCCCCGCCTGAGGTCCACCTCCACGGAGTAAGCATCGCCAGCTCCCAGACCTCACCTCCCTCCACGCCTCTCCTCTGCCGCCCGCCCCCTGCCCCACCAGCTGCCTCCCCAGGCCAACTCCGGGCTCCGTCCGTCTCAGGCCTTAACCTTGTGGCTCCATCGTCTGCTTGAAAAGCTCCCCAGACCTTGCACGACCCCCTGCCTCTCCTCATTCAGTGCAGATGCTCTCCCCCCACCTCACAGGTGGCCTGCCCACCCACCGCCTTGTCCTGACCCTACTTCTTCTTCAAAACACCTACCAGTTTCTGCAGTTACCCTATGTATCCGTGTCTTCACGTTGCTTTTTGGCTTACTATGCGATGGTGGATTGATCCACTGATTGATTTATGGACCCTGAGGGTCCTCCTCCCCAGAGGGAGGCACCCTGAGGCCGGGCTCCCCCGTCCTCTCCTGTGTCTCAGAGCCCAGCTCAGAAGGTGCTGAAGAAACATTTGTACACCAAGCAACTGCTACCTCAGCTTGTGTTTCAGGAGACAAGGGAGGTAGAAAATAATTAAGAAGACAAACAAGATGATATCAAACCGGGGGAAGGTGCCATGAAGACAACAAAGCTGGGTGATAGGTTGGAGTAGCTGGTGTTAAGGTGGATTTTTTTTTTCTCTTATTTTGTTTTTGTTTGTTGTAAAGGCTGGTCAGGGAAGGAATCTCTAAGGAGGCAGCATTTGAGTTAAGATCTAAGTAATGAGAGGAACCCAACCACGCAAGAAGCTGCAGGGCGAGTTGTGGAAGGAAACAGCAGGTGCAAAGGCCCTGTGGTAGGACTGAGCCTGCCCCGTTCAAGCTACAGAAAGGGCAGCACGGACTGAACATAAAGCCAGAGTAAGGCAGGGACCAGACTAGGTGGGGCTTACAAACCAGGGCACGAAGTGTGGACTGGCCTCTAAGTGCTGTGGGAATGGCCACTGGAGCATTTTGTGCAGTGAAGACTGTATTTTGATACTGTGTCTGTACATAGGTATGTGTGTGTACACGTGTGTATATGTGTGTGAATGTATCCTAAGTGCGTAAGTGGGCATGTGTGTGCATGTCTCTTTTTGGGTGTTTACTTGTGTTCACAAGAGCCCTGGGTGTTCACTCATCCAGGTGTGTAAGGCACGTTTATACACATGCACACCTGTCAGTGCATGGCTGTTCCCCTGTCTTGGACAGATTCTCAAACTCTGCCCCAAGAAGAAGAGCTCCTCCACGTACACCTTCTGCAAGTCCGTGGGCCTCCTGGGCATGCAGTTCCACCTCTTTGAGAATGAGTGTAAGTCTCGGTCACCCGTGGATGTGGCAGAGGGCGGGGGGTGCAGGGGAGGGGGAGGGGCAGGCGCTCCAGAGTCCCCCTCCTCACCTGCAGCTGCTCACGGCCTGTGGGGCCTGGGGTCTGGTTTCCAGATTACTCTCACGGCATCACACTGGTGACCCCGCTCTCGGGCTCCGAGAAGAAGCAGGTGCTGCACTTCTGCGCCCTGGGCTTGGACGAAATGCGGAAGTTTGTGGAGGACCTGAAGGAGTCCATCGCGGAGGTGACGGAGCTGGAGCAGATCCGGATAGAGTGTAAGGACGCGGTGACCCCAGAGCCTCCGTGCGGCCGGGCTCCGGTCAGCTGGAGCAGGGTCGCTTGCAGACAGACACTCCCTGCACCCCTGCAGAGGGTGTGTGGGCGAGCCAGGCCCCTCCTGCCCTCCAGAGCCCTCCCTGCCTCAGCCCCACGGCACCATCATGGCTGATGGACACCTCACAGCTAAGGCAAGGTACCTGAGCGTGTACACATGCATGTGCACATGTAGCCAGGCCGTGGGGCGGCGTGTGGGCCCCTCGGAACGGAGAACTCCGCTGGGTTTGACCAGGACCAGCGAGCGAGCCGGCCCTAAAGGCGGGCTTGCAAACCGAGGCGGTCCGGGCCTGGAGCACTTCTTCCCACCCAACCTCCCTGGCAGCCTCCTCCCCTGACCCAGTCCAGATTCACACGTCACACCCGGGGTTTCATGGTTTTCATCTCTTCTAACCTAGAATAACCCCCCACTTAATTTTTTCATAACGTCATCTCCTTGAAGAGTCCAGTCTGGCTTTCTGACTGTCCCTCAACTTGGAGTTGTCTTTCTGGCCTCCAAGGAGTGCCTCGGTTCCCGATTGCTCCCGTTCAGGTACTGTAGACAATCTCTGCGCCTCTTCATCTGTCCCGGTGGTTTACCGGTCACCTCTTGGTTCAAGAAAAGAGCAGTGACGCCCTGTGGTCTCTGCCCACCTGCAAGCTTTCCTGGTGAAGTATTGCAGCGGCTTCAAAGAGCCTTTACAGGAAAATTAAGTAAGAATGGATTCAGAAACTAGAACAGAAAATAAAAGCAGACTCCAGGTCTGCCTTACATGGCCACTTAGTTGAAAAGTATTTCTAAATTGGTATAAAGCCCTTGGGCAGGAGGAAAGGCGGTGGGAGTTTCTGAGCACGGGCCGACGCGCCAGGGCGGTGCTGTTTCATCAGCATCTTTGGCGCACCTACTGTGTGCCAGGTGGTTTGTTGAGGTGTTCACGGGGAGGCTGCAAGGCAGGTGTTGGCCCCCACTTCACAGATGGGACTCAGAGCGGTTAAGGGATGCGTCTAAGGTGCATGTTAGAAGCGGAGGATCTGGCCGTTGCAGTGACGTCTGATTCTAAGGTTCATGTACTTTCCACCCTGAATATGAGAGGGCAGCTTCTGTTATAATTTCCTAAGGAAACAACGAAATCAGGTTAAAACAAAAACTCACCAGGGACTTCCCTGGTGGTGCAGTGGTTGAGAATCCGCCTGTCAATGCAGGGGACACGGGTTCGAACCCTGGTCTGGAAGGATCCCACATGCTGAGGAGCAACTAAGCCCATGCGCCACAACTACTGAGGCTGCGCTCTAGAGCCCGCGAGCCACAACTACTGAAGCTCGCACGCCTAGAGCCCGTGCTCTGCAACAAGAGAAGCCACCGCAATGAGAAGCCCGTGCACTGCAACGAAGAGTAGCCCCCGTTCGCCGCAACTAGAGGAAGCCTGCGCGCAGCAACAAAGACCCAATGCAGCCAAAAATAAATAAATTAAATTAAAAAAAAACCACCTCACCAGACCAGACTGTGAAACTAACTCAGTATCACCTGGTACAGGGAGGGTGTAAATTCCCCTTCTGCTCTCCGTTGGCGATGTGAGTTCAGGGGTGTAACAGACAGACTCTTTTCAATGCCACCTTTGCTGTTGATCTAGAACATTCTCAGAGACACACCCTCTTGTCAGTATGTCCTAGATGGGTCCGCACAGCCGCGGAGCACAGAGCCCATGGGTGGGCACCAGCATGGCTGCCAGAAGTCCCTTTCCCCATCAGCCTGGGAGCAGCACGTCCTGCCCCTCCAAGTACTAAGGAGGAGATGTTGCCAAGATCCGTGTGCTGAGGGCAGGAGAGCAGGGACCAGGCTCATGTCTGGAGAGAAAGGGAAGAAAGCTGAGGAAAGAGGAAGGGCTGCTCAGAGAGGCAGGGAAAAAGGAAGTAGAAAACAGGAAAAAGTAGCCACAGCTCCCGTTTCTTGAGCACCTACTACGTGCCCACACTGGGCTGAATGCCGAGCCTATTGTATGAACTGTTGCTACATCTTTCCAGGAGGTGAGAATTATTATCTTCATGTTGCAAATAAGGAAACTGAGTCTAACAGAACTTCAGGAAGTTGTCCAAATTCACGCAGTCATTGACAGGACAAGACTGGCACCCAGGTTCCTCGGATGCCCTGCTTGTAATTACAGCGCTAACTTCTCCAAAGCCAAGACAGCCCCTCTGGGGAGAGAGAGCCACTCTCACTTCAGTAAAAATATTGAGTATTGCTTGATGGTGTGACTCGGGCAATCGGCACAAATGGTTCTGGTTTGGGGTTTGCAGGCCGGTGCCCCCAGATTACAGACGACTAGACAGGCAGAAAATGGGACCCAAGAGAGTAGCTTTAATACAAGGAACTTGAGTGATGTCTCCTGGAAAAGAGGAACGGAGGAGAGATTTAATAACGGCTGTCAAATCTCCGAGGAGGGTAACTGGCCCTTCTCCAGCACCACCGAGAAAAGACAGAAGGAACAGGTTTACGGTCTAGAGAGAGGAGTTAAAGCCGAGTAGCCAGACAGACCTCTGCCGGGGCCCCTGGGCGACTGGGGCCTCCTCCTCGGGGGAGCTCAGCCAGCTGGCTGCACGGCACCAGCGGTGCTGAGGCTGCTACACCACATGAGCCTTTGATGTCGTCACAGGAGCTGATATTTACTGAGCCCTGCAGCATCCAGGCCTTGTTCTAAGTGCCTTAATGTCTTTCCTCCTGTGATCCTCTTTTTTTTTTTTAATACATTTATTTATTTATCTTTTATTTTTGTCTGCGTTGTGTCTTCGTTGCTGCGCATGGGCTTTCTCTAGTTGCGGCGAGCGGGGGCTACTCTTCGTTGCGGCGCACGAGCTTCTCATTGCGGAGCACAGGCTCTCAGCACGCAGGCTTCAGTAGTTGCAGCATACGGGCTCAGTAGTTGTGGCGCATGGGCTCAGTTGCTCCGTGGCATGTGGAATCTTCCCGGACCAGGGCTCGAACCCGTGTCCCCTGCATCAGCAAGCGGATTCTCAACCACTGTGCCACCAGGGAAGTCCCCTCCTGTGATGCTCTTAATGACACTCTGAAGTGGACACTGCAGTCCTCTTAAAGGAGGCACAGAGAGGATAAGTAACCTGCCTGAAGCCACACAGCCAGGCAGCATCAGAGCCAGGATGCAGCCCCAGGCTGTCGCCTCCCTCTTATCAACCTCTTGCACCTCCTCTCTGGCTGCCAGAACAGGCGCTGCCAGCCCCGGCACTGAGGCTGACGTGGAGTGGGTGCCGCGTGTTTGGGAGCCCCTCGTCCTCCTCCTGCCCTTGTCTCACGTCTCCTCTCCCCTGTGTGCTGGAGGTCGGGGTTTCATTGAGGCTGACGTGGCGTGGGTGCCGCGTGTTTGGGAGCCCCTCGTCCTCCTCCTGCCCTTGTCTCACGTCTCCTCCCCCCTCTGTGTGCTGGAGGTCGGTCCCCCTCCTGCCCTTGTCTCACGTCTCCTCCCCCCTCTGTGCTGGAGGTCAGGGTTTCTGTCCATTCACGAGCCTCTCGGTTCCCCAGGGGAGCTGGAGAAGCAGCAAGGAACGAAGACCCTCTCGTTCAAGGCCGGGGGAGCCCAGGGGGAGCCACGGTCGAAGCAGGGATCGCCCACAGGTGAGCTCCAGACCTGCGGCCCTGGTCCACGTGCAGGCCACTCAGCGACCCTGGCCTTGGGGTCGTGGGGATTCGGGTGAGGGAAAGGCTCGTTTCCGTGGCCTCATCTGCTGGGTCTTTAGCAGTGAGACTGAGGGGGAAGGTGAGAGAGAAACGTGTCCACTTAGAAAGGTCACTGTTCCCCCGGAGGCATCAGGCTCAGGGCCCCAGTGCCCACCTGTTCCCTCCGCACACCGGGGGTTAGGGCTGTGGGAAAGGGAAGCCACGTGAGGAAAAAGTGCCGTGTCTGTGGCTGGGAGCAGGTGAGAAGGCAGGTGGCCAGAAGGGTCTGGAAATCTTGATCTGCCCCATCAAGACCTTCCCCTAATGAGCCAACATCACTCTCTAATCCCAGGCCCGAGTCAGCACCCCGAAACCCAGATGAACCCTCAAACCCAATTTCTCAAATGATTTCTTCAAGTTGAATTTTCACTCCAGAGAAGTCAAGCCAGCTTCAGATTTTGTATCACCTTTGGCCACGTTCTCTAGACCCGCTCCCACTGCCCCCTCCTACCTTCCCCCCTCCCCCCAACCTGCAGGGAGACAGGAAGAGTTGTCTCCACCCCTCACCGCCCCACCCCTGCTCCATCTGCCCCAAACAGAAAAGAATTAGGAGAGGTGGCATGAAAATTAAATCCCATCCCAGCAAACCCCAGCGAACCATCCAGAGCTGTTCACTAATTAATTCAGTCGTTTATTCCTACATTTAATGAACACTTACTGAGTGCCTGCTGTGCGCCTCGTGCTAAGCCCTGGAAAGCCAGGGTCCCAGCAAGACGTCAGCTTGCGCTGAGACACTCCAGTGGGCTCCATGCTGGTTCCAAACCCCCGTTACGGCCGTGGCGCCGAGATGCTGTATCAGCATCACAGGACTGGTCACGCCAGCTGGCAGAGGAGATTTGTTTTCCAAGCAAGACTCGGGGCTCTTTTAGCTCATGGAGACCCTCGCTGTGGTGTCTCCTCGGTGTATGGGTCTGACCTGCCACCATGTGTTCATAATTCTCCACCTGCCCTGGTTTTCAGCTGGCCCTTCATTTCTTTCTTTCCTTTCTTTCTTTTCTTTCTTTCTTTTTCTTTCTTCCTTTCCTCCTTCCTTCCTTCTTTCTTTCCTTCTTTCCTTCTTCCTTCCTTTCTTTATAAATTTATATTATTTATTTATTTTGGGCTGCGTTGGGTCTTCATTGCTGCATGCGGGCTTTCTCTAGTTGCAGCAAGCGGGGGCTACTCTTTGCTGCGGTGCGCGGGCTTCTCATTGCGGTGGCTTCTCTTGTTGCGGAGCACGGGCTCTAGGCGCGTGGGCTTCAGTAGTTGTGGCACACGGGCTTAGTTGCTCCGTGGCATGTGGGATCTTCCTGGACCAGGGCTCGAACCCGTGTCCCCTGCATTGGCAGGCGGATTCTTAACCACTACGCCACCAAGGAAGTCCTGGCCCTTTATTTCTACAAGGTCAGAGTACACGCTTGTTTTCACAGCTGTGTAATAGAGTCAAACCTCAGCTGTGATTGATTCCCGGACACCCTGCCCCACTCCACTCTCTGCAGCCCAGCCTGCCTCTTTGGGAAGCTGCAGCCCCTGGCCAGGCCCTGATGTGTATCTCCGGGGCCTTGTCCATCAGTTCCCTCCCCAGCTTCCTCTTGTGCTACAGAAAGCAGAGGGATGTGCACAGCAAGGGAACTAGCACCCTCCCCAGGGGTGTGAGAAATCAGAGGGGCCCCGGCCGAGGGCTCTGGAGTGCCTGCTGGGGGTAGGGGTGGGAGTCAGGGGTGACTCAGCCAGAAGAAATCATCACGCTGTCCCCGGGTGTCTGCAGGGCCCCTGGTGCTGTGCCAGGCCCATCAGGAGGCCCTGGTAGCCGTCAGAGCCATTAGCAGCTCTTCGTGCCAGGCCCTGCCCTGCGGCTCGTGCATGTGAACCCTCACCGCTCAGCTAAGGAGCAGGAACAGGAAAGGAACGCGGCCCCTCCCTCTCAGAGCCTGTGCCACAGACACAGAGGAGCCCCCTTTTGCTCTGGGAACCGAGAACCAAGGCCTCCTCACAACCAACCTGCACAGTCCGTATGGGTCGCTCTGACTATGGGTAAAGGAGACTCCACAATACCCAGCAGGGAAAAACGTCAGAGACCTTCTAGTCCATGAGGGCCCAGAGAGGTGTAGCATCTTGCCCAAGGTCACACAGCTAGTATGTGGCAGAGCTGGGCAAGACACCCAGTCCACTGCCCCCGGAGTGGTGGGGGTCCTGGAGCCTCCGGCCGCCGCACTGAATTGCAGGGAGGCTTGGTTGGGGGCTGCGGGGCGGCGGAGACAGGGCTTTGTGCGGGGACGGGGCCAGGTGGAGAGTGAGCCCTGTGCTCTTTGCATTCAAAGCCAAAAGGGAAGCGGCACCAGCAGAGAAGGCGGCGGAGAGCACGGCGGAGGTGAGTGGAGGCCTGGTTGCCCAGGTGAGTGAGTCTGTGCCCCCTGCCCTCCTCTCACTGTCTCTGTTGTTTCTCTTCTCAGGTTTTAATCAATGCCTCCCCAGCCCGACTCACCATTTTACCAATTTCAAGAGATACAATTAAAAGTTACTGCTAGCATGGGTAATACCACTCTTCCAGCACCTAATCAAGCCACAGTGCCCCCTCCCATTCCCCAGCCCGCCCTCCCCGCCGAGCCCCCCAGGCCAAGCTCCCACACTAATGCGTGCAGATAAAGTCCCCAATGCCCCCATTGCATCCCTCCCGCAGTCCCCCGAATCCGCCGCCCCACACACTGCCGTGGTCCTGATGCTCCCGTATCAGAGACCAAGGTTCCCTCCTCCACATCTTGCCAGCCTCTATAGCAGGGAGCTTGGCCCCTTCGAGAATCACCCCTTAGGTCTGTTGCCCGAGTGAGCACGGCGGGGCAGACCCTGCCCTCCTGGATGCCTCTGGGGAAAGTGGAGGCGGCTGGGAGGGTACAGTTTCCTCCCAGGACAGCTGGTCCATCTGGAAAGCTGGCCACGGGGTGGGATGTGCAGGAGGAGGTGAGGTGAGGTGGGGGTGGGGTTGTCTTAGGGCTTCTCCTGGAGCGGGGCGGGCGGCTGCTGCATCTGAAGACTGTCCACGTTGGAGGGAGGGGACTGGAGAAGTAGCAGCAGCACCTGGTGCCCGCCAGGCCCCCGGCGGCCACCTGGGACGGGGCATGCAGTTGCCCCGCAGGCCTGCTGGGTCCCAGCCCTCCCCACTGGCTCCCCTCGGACCCTGGTGAGCCCCTCACTCCTTTCTGCCAGGGCTCCAGGGACCCTCACTGCTCACACAGACCCTCACTCCAAGCTGGAGGAGCCCCAACTTCGGGCTCTGAGGGAGGAGCCCTGCCCCCAGCCTAAGCTTGGGGAAGCCCCAGGACACCCCAGAAAACCGCAGCTTCTCCCTCCCCGCCCCACACCTGTGTCTGGAGGAGGCACCTTCACACGGAGGAGCTTCCTGCCCCAGCAGCTGACAAGCCCCCAGGGTGGGTATTCCATCCCCTGCCCCTCCTCTGCCCATCATGCTGCAGCTGCCCGTTCTCCAGCCTTGCAGATAAACACACGAGGTTACCAGCCCTTCCCTTCGGTTTGTTCTACCAGCCCTGCCTGTGGCTTAGCACCGCCTGCCCAGGGAGGGCCGCGATCTGGGGACCATTATCCCCTCCTCCCCGGCCCAGAGGGCCACGTGGCTATCTGCAAGGCTGCCACCCCGGCTAGTCCCGGGGCTCTGACAGCCTCTGCTCCCCTGCACAGAGGCGGCCTCACCGCCGGCCTCGGCTGGACCCTGCGCTCCCGCGTCCTCCACCCGCTCTGTCCTTGCCTGGCCGCCCACCGGCAGGCCCTTCTCCAGCCTGTCTGAGCTGTCAGGCCTGCCACCCATGTTCCATCTTCTCTCCCTCTCTCTCCCTCTTCTTTCATCAGCAGGGAGGTGGGAAGGGGGTCAGAATGAGGGAATGTTTTGCTGTCACTTCCTGCTTTTCACTTACTGACCGGAGGGAGGTGCAGACAGTGGAGGGGGAGGGGGGAAGGGGAGGCGAAGAGGAGGTGCAGGGTGAGGCCAGGGCTGCGGCCACAGTGGGGCTCGGAGGGTCTGGACTGGGGCGGCCAGGCGTTTGCCTGGGGAAGGGCAGCTGTAAGGTCTGGGGGCGGAGAGCAGAAGGCCTGCCCCGCTGTCTCAGGCCACTTTCTCCCAGGGAATAGCTCAGAAGACAAGCAGGTGGGGAATGGAGCCGCACCCAGCCATCCCCAGCAGCAGTGGACAGAGGCCTTCTGTCCCAGTGAGGACCACAGAGGGCTCCCCGAGAGGGAGGTGGACGCAGCCCTGCTCTCGGCCCAGCCCAGGGCTTGGCAGGGCACTGAGGGGCTCCGGGGCTCCTTTGATTGACTGGGAGGTGGGGGAAGCTCAGGCTTAGAACACACTGCTGAGGCTGGAGGCTGAGAATGGAGAGTAGAGCCTGCAGCCTGCGGAGCTTGGCGGTGGGGGCCTGTGAAAACCCAAGGGCAGAGGAACGGGGCTGGAGAGCCGAGCAGCCCACCAGGGCAGTGCCCAGACCCAGGAGGGGGCGTCCCTGAAACTGCACCTTTTGCCAGTAAATAGGGTCAGGCTTAGGGCTCTGAGATGGTTTAGGGCAGGGCCCTCCTGGTCTAGACCTGGCCATAGGATCCCCTCCCCTGCAGCCTCGGTTTCCGCCCCCCGTGCACTGAGCAGCGGGCCTGGGTCGTGGTACCCAAGGGCATCCTCAGAGAGAAGGGTCTCAGCCACTCCCTGAAGGGTCCAGGTGTCGGAAGGGGATCGTGTGTCGTACCTACAGGCTGGTGAGCTGGAGGGATGAGGAATTAAACCCCTCTCCTTCCAGAATCCTCCTATTTCTTCCACCTCCCCTGCTAGCAAGAGGAGGCCAGGCTAGTTCCCAGTGCCTTCCATGGGCCACCCCCTCATGCCCCGCCCAAGGGGGAAAGATTAGAGCCCTTTCTGGGTTCCCCCTCCTGCAGCGGGACGTATTTCTCCAGGGCCCAGGTTGGGCCAGAAGGGCAGCTGGGGACCTGGCTCTGGCCCTGGCCGCTCTCGAATGTGTGGGCACAGCCCTGGGGAGTCTGGGAGGATGGGGCAGGTCCACACCACCCCTCGGGGTCCCTGGCATTCCAGGGTCTGGACACCTTTGTGATTCACAGTGATGAGAAGGCTTCCCTTAAAAAGCTGGTGGGAGGGTTAGGGGCTTGCAGAGCTCCAAGCCACCTGACTCCGGACCCTGTCCCCATGTCCGCCGCACACCCCTGGGAGGCAGGGCGCAGGCAGATACCCCTGCTTTCCCAGCTCGAGGTTGGTGGGAAGGCGGGTGGGCGCCCACCTGGGGCCCAGGGCCACCCAGCAGGACCTGAGTCCATCGGTCCAGCCGCCCATCCCACAGAAGGAGCCAGGCCGCTCAGGCCGGGTAGAGCACAGCGTCTCTGGACTCCACCCAGGCTCAGCGCCTCTGCCTGCCAGCTGGGTGCCCTCTGGGTGGCGGAGAGATGGGCAGCGGGCCGAGGTGAGGGCTGCGAGCCCCTGGTGGGCACAGGGGCCGGGGAAGGGGGGAAGGGAGGCCCAGGGTGGCCAGTCCTAGCAGCTGGGACTTAGTCTTGTAACATTTCACGCTTCTCTGGCTGTTTCTAAACTAGGTGTCAATTCACAACAGGCTTCAAACGTCCCAGCACTACTCCGGGCTGGGGGCCGCGAGGGGAGCGCCAGTGCCAGACCTGCAGCCTAGCCCCTCGAGGGAGCGGGCCCCTCTGCTGCCACCACCGCCGCCCACAGCCCCCGGGACCCTGGTGCAGTGCCAGCAGATTGTCAAGGTCATCGTCCTGGACCAGCCCTGCTTGGCCCGCATGGAGCCCCTGCTGAGCCAGGCCCTATCCTGCTACACCGCGTCCTCCTCCACGGCCCTGGGCAGCCCGGGCTCCCCCGTCAAGGCGGCCCACCAGCCGCCCCTGCCCCCCGCCCCGCCCCCCTACAACCACCCGCACCAGTTCTGCCCGCCTGGCTCCCTGCTGCACCGGCGCCTGGTGTAGACTCGGCAACCCCCCTACGCTGCTGTCCCGGGGGGCTGCGTCGGGGCCCCCGCTGCCCCTTCACCCGCTGCTCCCCACGCCCGGCGCGCTGCCTTCCTGGCCACTCACCACTGTCGTTTCAGAGAGAGAATCCCAGTCCCTGGCACCTGGTTTGCTTGGCCCAAGCTTCCCTTGCTCAGTTGAGCGACCCTCCCCCAAAATCTGCAGACACCCCCTCACTCTCCTGGGGCCCAACACAGCCAGGCACAGCCAGGCCTCCTCTCCCCCCACCATTACTCTGGCCACTTGGAACAGGGACTGAGGGCCTCTCCGGCTTCCAGGCCAAGTCGGCCAGGCGTGAGGGCTGGGTGGCCAGCACCCAAGCCTTAGAAGGTGGTCTGGCTCACCGCCCCAGCGCTGGGTGCCACGCTGGGTGGTGGACAGTCGGCCCTGGGTCCCTGGAGCGGCCAGGTCAGGGGGAGGCATGAGGAGGGGGCTTTCTCTGCTGCCCCCCGCCCCGCCAAGCCCGGCAGTCTGCGCCCAGGGATGTTGGCTGTCCTGGCCACAGACTCCCCTCCTCCCAGGGCCTCTCCTGCTTTCTCAGGGGCTGGGGTGCTGCCTGCCCAGGGCTGCCGAGACTTCAGGAGAGCCCTGGGAAAGGGGGGGATGGGAGGGGGCACCCATCTCAGCTCTCTCTTGGTCAGTTCAACAGAGCCAGGGAATCAAGTCACGTATCTGCAAAATGCACCTTTTAAAGAGTTTCTTGTTCTCTAGCCCCAAGTCATGCCCAGCCAGTGCGCCCAGGGCATAAACACATACATAGGAGATCCAGGTATCGGAGCAGAAACGGGGAGGGGCAGGGGTGGGCCCAGGGGTGAAGGCAGCCAGCAGAGGCAGGATTCCAGCCCAGGGCCAGGCACCCTCCTGAATGACTTCCGTGGCCTCCACGAGGGACGTGGACGCAGAAGTGGGCGAGAGCCGCAGGTGCTCCAGAGGCCTGGCATGTCCCCTGCTGCCGTCCCAAACTAGCCCTTTAAGCCCTGCCCCCGCCACACCCCAGAAGGCAGCAGGCCCGCCTGCAGCAGCGGGGAAGAGTCCCTACACCTTCAAAATCGCCAAGGAGAGCCAAGAGGGCTCGTGGCCCAACCCAGAGCCCAGCAGGATTAGAGCCAACTTCTGTGCAGCCCCACAGGGCTCAGGCAGCCCCGCCTCAAAGATCCCGGGGTGGGTACCCTTCCAGGGACTGTCGGTCCCGAGCCAGGCCAGACCCTCCTCTGGTCCTGAGCCGACAGCTCACTGCTGTCCTTCGTTAAGGTCCCCTCCCTCTCGGAGCCCAGGTCCAAGACATCCCGAGAGGTGGAGGTGAATACTGATCTAGAGTGCATTTGCTTCTCCCTAAGCCCTACCCCACAGCCCAGCTGCGGGCCCCCGGGCCACTAGGAGGCCGGACTCCCCCTGCTCTCAGAGATCCTAGGTGACCTAGTTGCGTGTGTCTGTGTGTGATCGCCAGGCGTCATTATGCTGTCCCCTAGCGAGTGTATCCTGGCCCTGTCTCCGTCAGCCGGGTGTCCATAACGTGTGACCGCTTGCTGTCTCCTCCCCCCCGCCCCGCCCCCGTCCTTGTTGTCCCGGCCCCTCTCCTGTGTCTTTTCTGTCACACGGTCGCTCCAATCACAGCCTTTCAGGGCAGAGCGGCTGACTGATGGGGCGCACGGTTCACACACCCGGTGCCCGAGGCCTGGGCGGCAGGGGTGTGGGTTCAGAAGAAGAGGAGTTATGAGTGGCTGGATATGTTTATGGGGTGGGAGCCATGGGGGTACAGTCCCAGCTCCCGGGCCCCTTGTCACCTGCTCACCCGGTGCCCCCCTCCCACTCTGCTGACGCCCAGACTTTCCAGATTGGGACCTGCAGGCGCCTCAGGGCTGGCACGTCCGTGGAGCATCTCTCTGGGGGCCCAGATGCTCCGGTATCTCTGTGCCCTCCCCTGGGTAGGGGCTCCCCGCCGGCCCCGGTCGCTGCGGTGGCTGCCTTGGGCCCCACCGGCAGCACTGGGCGTCCTGGCCGAGGAAGCACGCCAGCCTGCGGAGCGGGGAGGGGCTTGAATGCCCGAAGGCCTGGGGCAGGGTGTGGCGGGGCCGACTCACAGTCGGGGAAGCAAGGGTTCCTGGCCTCGGTGACTCCCCTCCCCTGACCAGCCAGCAGGCTGACGTTGGGACCCGTCTGCGTGCCCGTCCCCAGAGCCAAGCCCCCAGACAGCTGTGACAAGCCTCGTGTCCTCCCCGTGGCTGCGGCCACGTCAGGGCCTCCACCCTCCCGGAGGGCCCAGCTGGAAATGCTCTCGGGCCGCCCGCTCACCCCTAGGCCAGGGGAGCCGTGGGGTGCTGACTGGGTTCCCAGACACAGCCTCCTGGGCACACGCGCAAGGACCCCAAGGTAGCCCCGCGATATCGACACTCGAGGCCTTACTTTGGGGACCGGGCCCCCTCCCGGTTTTATCCATTTAGCCCCAACTCCAGAATCAGGAGCGGGAGGTGAAACTAGCTCTCCCACCCGCGTTGGGGCCAGCCCACTCCAGAGCTGGAGCATGTCCTGGAAGCCTGGCTGCCTACGTGCAAAGGCACCCACACGATCAGCCCCAGGCCCCTGGCCCCCGCCCCACCTGTCCCCCCAACCGCCTGCCAGACGTCTCTCTTTGCCAATAGGTTTCCCCGATAACCGTCGGTCCGTCTGTCCCCGTGTCCTGCTGTACATACATCCTTGCCGCACCCCTCCCCCTGCACACACCCTTCCCGCCCCCGTCAGAGAGCAGCCTCTCTAGGTAAAGAAAGGCAGGGCGGCTGCACCCAGCAACTAATCCAAATGGCAAATATTTTGTAACAAAATAGCCCAGAGGTATTTTATCTGTTCAATTCATAGAGTTTTAGAGATTATATTGAAATATGTCACTTGAGCAAACTGTGTCGGTTCTGTTACACACACACACACACACACACACACACACACACACACACACACACACACACACACACACACACACACACACACACACACACACACACACACACACACACACACACACACACACACACACACACACACACACCCTTGGAGGGAGGAAGCACCATGACGGCCAACGTGCACCCCAGCAGAGTGGGAGTCCAGCGAGCTAGGACTCCATCTGCCCCGCTCGGCTTTCCATGACGGAGGCTGAGGGTATGCTGGGTGGCAGGGTCCTACTGACCACATTTGGTCATCAGCCTCGGGTGATTTTCACCAGATGTCAGCTCTGAAGCCCGACCTTCTAATCACACTGTCTGGCTCGAGAAGCCCCAGGGTGTACCCTCCCTAAAGTGGAGGGGAACAGGCCCAGATGAAAGGATTGGCGGAACATTGTTGGGAAAAGTCACAGAGCCACAGAGTGGAGTGGAGCAAACATTTATGGAGCCCGAGGTGTGCCGGGTTCCCTGCTGGAGCTGGAAGGGATGCCAAGATCCTACAGAGGCGTGGGTGACTGTGATGCAGGAGAGAAGACTGAAATCCGAGCTGGAGAGAGGCGCAGGGTGCTTGGCCGGCACTCACACCACGTGCAAGGCGCAGATCAGGCTCCACGGCAGGGGCCTGCCCCAGAGTCATGTCTCCTGGCAGCAGGGAGAGGAGAAGCCTTGCAGCAAAGCTGAGGCACCGAGGGAGAGAATCAACTGGGCGCGATGGCTGGTCCGGGGACACCTGCAAAAAGGGTGTCCAGCTCTCCTGGTGACCAGACCTCTGAACAGAGATCCAGACAGCACCCCAGGCTGGGCCCCATTACCCCATTAAAGTGAAAAGGAACATGACCTCACCCTCCTTCCAAGAAACGGGAAATTCCAGGAGAAGCCTGGAGCCGGCTTTGACCTGTCCCATCCTGAGAACTTTCTGACCCAGGAAGCTGAGGCCTGGTCCCTCGAGAGCACCCCTGAGGGGACCCGGCTCAGCCCAAGCCTGGGAGAGGGCCTAGGGCCAAATGGGACTGCTGCTGTCTGTGTGGGGACATGGGGCGTGGACATGGGAAGGGGCACCGTTCTCCAAGTCTTCTGGCCTCGAGGCCATCTAGGAGGAGGGGCCAGCCCTCCGGTAGAAAGGCAGACAGCCTCTGGTGCCCCAGGACCTCTGGGTCCACCCGCCATACGGATGGAGAGCTATGGTCAGTGCCTCTTTCTTGTAGTGACCCTTTAGACGGGGGAACCTCAGACTCATCAGCCACTGACTTAGAATGCCTCCAACAAGGGGGCCCAGGCTTCACAGGTTTCTGGCTGAGAGCAATGGGTCAGAAGATGCCAGCGCTAGAAGAGGGAAAATCCAACAAGCTTAGGAACACCTGGTGCTTGGCGTGTGCCCGGCACTGGTCCAGGGGTGGGGGATGCGCGGTGATGGGCTGAGCAAAGTGCCTGCTCTCCAGGGGTTCATGTTGGGTGGCGCCGTCCAAAATACACAAATGGACCAATCTTCTCACACAGTGGATGGTGGTGCGATAGAGGTGATGGGCGGGGCTGGTTAGAGCAAACAGTCAAGGAAAGCCTCTGTGAGGCAGCAAATTCAACAAGGTCAAGGTTGGGTCTGGGGGCAGGTGAGCAGCTCAGAGACCACCTCTAGGTGTGGAATGAGGCAGAAACCAGGACAGTCTGCCATATATTTCCTGATATATAAATATACTTACTTACTAAATCTTAAATGCATTTTAAAACCACCTGGACTTCCCTGGTGGCCCAGTGGTTGAGACTTCGCCTTCCAGTACAGGGGGTGTGGGTTCAGTCCCTGGTCGGGGAGCTAAGATCCCACATGCCTCGTGGCCAGAAAACCAAAAAGCATGAAACAGAAGCAACATTGTAACAAACTCAATAAAGACTTTAAAAATGGTCCACAGCAAAAAAAAAAAAAAAACTTGAAAAAAAAATAAATAAAACCACCTTAACTGAGGAAATGATAAAATGGGCCTCTCCTAGGAAACCCAGGACAGACGGTCACCGGGCTCTCGGGAAAGGAAGGGAGGGTGAGCGGACGGTCGGGCGGCCCCAGCAGTCTGGGTGGCGGCAGCAACGCGAAGGGCCCGCGGCAGTAGGAGGGCCCGGGAGACCAGCCCAGCAGCAAGGAAAGCTGCCCCGGCAGCCAGCAGCGGCTGCCCAGAGCGGCTCCTGCCGGAAGGATCCCAGCCCCGGCCTGCTTGGCCTGCAGGCCGCGCTGTCCACCTATTCCCAAGTGGACTCACAGACTCCCGCTGGCCATCCAGAAAAATAACAGGATGGACCCCGTGGGCTATCAGCCCCTGGTCCTGGGGTTGACGGCCTTTCTCATCTCAGCATGAACTAGGTGAGGCCTTCGTAGGTTGACTCTCCTACAGCAGGGCTGGCAGACACACCCCTTTCCCCGCCTTCACAGACGCGGCTGACTGATCACTGCTTTCCAGGAGTCACCACCAATCACCGTATGTGGACACCCAGGATGGAATTAACGCTGACCCACCTCGAGGGAAGGCATTTGGATGGGGCTGGTTTAGAGCGGGAGGTGCAGGCTAGGCCTGGGCTGAGACTCCGGGGAGAGAGGCCCTTGGAGGAATCACCCAGGGCCACTCACGCAGGCCCATCGTTCTCTGACCGCTCGTGGACCCGGCTCTGCAGGGACGTCAGCTCTGTCCCTGGCTCCCCACCGCCCTGACCCTCGGGCTGCTTCCTTTTAGGGCTCCACATGGCCCTGGCAACCCGGCAGCTGCCTGACAGCGGGTCCCCTCACTTGCTCCACTCACCTCCAGCCTGCTCCATCTCCTTGGACCCCAGAGCGAGCCACTGAGAAGAACACGGCCACTGGGCCAGATGCCGATTGGGACGCCAGGGGGAGCCCCCTATCCCAGGGCAAAGCCTGGCCTGGAGAGGCCCCAGCCAACACTGCTGGCCTTGGGAGAGACCCTTCCCGAGGCAAGTGGCCTGGAATTGCAGGCTGCTTCTTATCTGCTCCCCTCCCCTTCCCAGGAAGGCCTCCGGGCCCAGTATCAGCCCCAGGCCCCAGCCTGGAGTCAGAATTGGTCCCGCCAGGAAAATTCCATTCCGGAGGAGGCCAAAGAATGAGGGATGGGAACTCTCTCCTCACCCCCTCCTCCCCTCCCCCCTGCAGGTCTGGTGGCTTCTTTCCCTAGAGAACCAGGCGCCCTCACCCCACTAGCCAGCCCCTAGCACCTCAGTGCTTCCTGCTCCCATGACCCTAAAACCTCAGGGCAAACTCTGGAAAAACTGTGGGAACTGGCCACAGGCAAGGAGAGCACCAGGGGAGCTGGCTCATGTTCCCACATTCCCAAAGCCCCTGGACAGACCTGCTGCCCTCCCAGGAACACCCAGTCCTTCTTCCTCCCGAGACAGCTGGGTAGGAAGCAGCCTCCCTCCCCCACAGGGAGTCACAGAGTCCCGAATGTCAGACCTGGAGGCAAACAGGTTATGAGTCAGGCTGGGATGTGGGACGTGGGACCCTTCACTGCAGTGCTTGCACCTGGACAAATGTCTGCTCTCTTCGAGCAACAGAATACAAAGAAACTATAAGGAACTAAAGCAACTGGGTGCCTGCACAGTTGGGGCAAATCATGAACAATAAGATACAAAAAGGCCAAAACCCACCTGCCACGATCCATGCACACAGCACCACCAGGGGGGTGGGCAGACCCCCTAAGCCACGCCTCCGGCGGATCCACCCATCCATCCATACCCTTCCCCCAGTTAAGGGGCCAGCTTCCCCTACTCCCCCCTACCCCCGCCGAGGGAATCTGTCATTTGTTTTCAGCTCATGCTGCTGCAGCATGAGCCCCAATAAAGCCTTGCCTGAATTTGCTGTCTGGCCTCTTAACAATTTCTATTGATTAAAGAATCCAAGAACCCAGGTCGGCGGTAACGACCTAGCTGCTTCCTTTTACGGATAAGGGGACTGTTTAGGAACCATAATTCAAAAAGACACATGCAGGGCTTCCCTGGTGGTGCAGTGGTGAAGAATCCACCTCCCAATACAGGGGACACAGGTTACAGCCCTGGTCCGGGAAGATTCCACATGCTGCGGAGCAACTAAGCCCGTGCACCAGAACTACTGAGCCTGCGCTCTACAGCCCGCGAGCCACAACTACTGAGCCCACGTGCCACAACTGCTGAGCCCGTGAGCCACAACTACTGAAGCCTGTGCACCTAGAGCCCCTGCTCCACAAGAGAAGCCACCGCAATGAGAAGTCTGCGCACCGCAACAAAGAGTAGCCCCTGCTCGCCACAACTAGAGAAAGCCCGTGCGCAGCAATGAAGACCCAACGCAGCCAAAAATAAATTAAATAAATTTTTTAAAATCCCACAGTACTAAAAAAAAACCCAAAAGAACCCCCCACACACAGAAAAAGACACATGCGTCCCAATGCTCACTGCAGCACTATTTACAATAGCCAGGTCATGGAAACAACATAAATGTTCATCGACAGATGAATGGATAAAGAAGATGTGGTCCACATATACAATGGAGTATTACTCAGCCATAAAAAAGAACGAAATTGGGTCATTTATAGAGATGTAGATGGATCAAGAGACTGTCATACAGAGTGAAGTAAGTCAGAAAGGGAAAAATACGGTATATTAACACATATATGTGGAATCTAGAAAAATGGTACAGATGAACCTATTTGTAGAGCAGGAATAGAGACGCAGATGTAGAGAATGGACACAGCGGGGGAAGGGGAGGGTGGGACGAATTGGGAGATTAGGTTTGACATAAATACACTACCATGTGTAAAACAGTGGGCACCTGCTGTATAGCACCGGTAGCTCAGCTTAGTGCTCTGTGGTGACCTAGATGGGTGGGATGGGCGGGGGGGAGGTGGGAGGGAGGGGATATATGTATACCTATAGTTGATTCGCTTCACTGTACAGCAGAAACTAACATACCATTGTAAAGCAATTATACTCCAATAAAAAAATTAATTTTAAAAAAGTTACAAAAAGGACAACAGGATAATCACAAAGTAAGCAAAAGGAAGGAAGGAAATAATAAAGACAAGAGCAGAAATAATGAAACAGAAAATACATATACGATAAAAAGGCTTAACAAAGCCAAAATTTAGTTCTAGGTCATGACTAATAAAATTGACAAACCTCTGGTAAGACGATCATGAGAGAGTCGGCCCAGAGAAAAGACTTGAGGGTGAGGAAGTGGGACTGTTGTCCCGCAGAGATTTTCTTATGAATAGAGACAATACTACAAATAAGCCATAAACTCTGACAGTAAGTTTGAAAACCTTCACAGAATGAACATTATTCTAGAAAATATCTCACCAAAACTCGTTCAGGAACAAGTAGAACATCGGAGATGGATAACCCTTAAAGAAATTTGAATATGTAGTTTAAAATCTATTTACCATCCTCCCTAAAAAGCAGCACCAGGCCAGATGATTTTTTTAAATAAATTTATTTATTTATTTACTTTTGGCTGTGTTGGGTCTTCGTTGCTGTGCGCGGGCTTTCTCTAGTTGTGGCGAGTGGGGGGCTTCTCTTCGTTGCAGTGCGCGGGCATCCCATTGCGGTGGCTTCTCTTGTTGCGGAGCACCAGCTCTAGGTGCGCGGGCTTCAGTAGTTGTGGCTCGTGGGCTCTAGAGCGCTGGCTCAGTAGTCGTGGTGCACAGGTTTAGTTGCTCCGCAGCATGTGGGATCTTCCCGGACCAGGGCTCGAACCCGTATCCCCTGCATTGGCAGGTGGATTCTTAACCACTGCACCATCAGGGAAGCCCCAGGACAGATGATTTTATAAAATTCTACTATATATTCAAGGAACAGACAGTTCTGATCTCTCGTTAACTCTTTCAGAGAAGAGAAAAAGAAGAGAAAATTCCCAAATGCCTTTTTATGAGTCTAGTGTAACCTTAAAAACAAAAACTAAACCAGACAAAGACAATATGAGAAAGGAAAACTCTAGGCCACTCTTGCTTGTGAGCATAAATGCCAAATTCTGAACAAAATATTAACAAACTGAATCTAGCATTGAATTACAAAACTACCATACACAATGACCAAATTAAGGTTTGTCCCAGGAATTAAAAGATGGTTAAATGTTTTAAAAATCCATCAATATCATTCACCACATTAAAGACTAAAGGATAAAAACAATATGATCCTCTCAAAAGATGTAGAAAAAGCAATCGCTAAAAATCAACACTTATTCTTGATTTTTTTAAAAAAACAGCAATCTTGGAAGAAAACTTCATAGCCAAATAAATAGTATCTATCAAAAATCTACAACAACGATCCTACTCAGTGGTGCAACGTTAGAATTCCTTTCAAACTGGGAAAGAGGCAAGGACGCCTGCTACCACCACTTCTAGTTACCACGTGAAGGAAGACGAGAAAAAAAAATGAAAGCAGTGAGGATCGGAGAAATAAAGTATCAGTATTTCCTGACAGTCTGATTATCGATGTAAAAACCCTACAGCATCAAGAGGGGGAAATTTAGAATTAATTCAGAGGAAAAGCCTGCAGCTGGTGAGGGGCCCTTCCTCCTCTGGCCCACTGGCCTGCTCTAGCCACCCTCTGTCCCTGTCCCCACCCTCCTCCTGGACCCTCCTCAGGACGACAGACCCAGATCCAAATGCACTGCTGAGGCTGGACCGGCCACCTGCACTTGCGCCTGCAGCTGGGAGTCTATGTCTTGCTGGGAGGGGCTTGTCCGCTGCTGGTGACCGTGGATCGTGGGAGTTCTGGCCTCAGGGCCAGGCCCTTTCGGTGAGACGGTGTGGGCAGCAAAGCCTCAGAATGCGGCTGCGTCAGGAGTTCGGCTGGATTCTTGCTACAGCAGTGGGGTTGGGCACTGACCCTGCGGAGGGACCCCTGCCATCGAGGGCTCCCCTCTCTCTCTGTGGCATCACCTGGCAATTCCCTGCTCACCTCCTGGACCCCTTGCATGACAGTAGGGCCCTTCAGACCACAAGAGCGAGTGACCTGGCCGTGCTGGCTGGCGGTCCGACTGGAAGCAGAAGGTACTAGAATGCAGGGCCCCGGGGCCTGGGCACCAGCCGGCCTCAGCCACACTGTCTTCCTGATGGGTGATTAACAAGCTTTTCACCCCTGTTGGGTCCAGTCAGCTCTTGTCACTTCGCTGAGCAGCTAACCCTGCAGGGAAGCCAGGCACACTGGGTCGTCAGGGAGTGGGCATGTGAGGCTGAGGGCAGCAGGCCCTCACCGGCCCCAGAGCAGACAGAACAGGGCAAGGCCAGGGTCAGGGAGGGCTCTGTGTGGGTCAGGAGTGGTGAGGTTGTAGAGGAAGACAAAGGACTCAGGCAGGAAGAACAGCAGCAAGGCCGCCCCTTCCCAGACCCTCAAAGAGGGTGCTTCATGTAGCCAGGGAAGCCGGGGGGCTGTATCAGCTATCGACGCTGCCTAACAAGTTACTCCAAAACTCAGTGGCTGAAACAACAATACGGTTCACTCTCTCTCACTTGGGTCAGGAATTCAGGACCCACCTGGCAGGGCGTTTCCGGCTCAGGGCCCCCTCATGAGGTCGCAGCCTCTGTCGGCCAGGCCCACAGTCGTCGGCGGGCTCGCTAGGGCTGCGGGACCCACTTGCACGTGGCTCACTCACTGGCAGATTCCCGGGGGTGGCTCCGTGGGGGCCTCTCTGTTGGGCGGCTTGAGTGTCCACACAGCATGGCAACTGGCTTTTCCCAGGGTGAGTGATTGGAGAGATCAAGGTGGATGCCTCAGTGGCTTCTAGACCCACTGCAGAAGTCACCCACCTGCAGTCCATCCACATCCCTGAGGGTCACCGGGCCGTGTTGGAGGCTGGCTACCAGGCCTGAGGGGCCAGCAGGTGGAGGGGCTGCAACGTTACCCAGGGAGCTCCTTCCGCACCCCTGGCCACTGAAGGATGAGGTGCAGGCCTTTCCAGGGAGCTGAGCTCTAGCCCTGTGATTATGCGATTATATTTCCCCACACCTCTCTCCTCCAGGCCTCCTAGTCTGTGTCCCGCTGCCTCCCCCCTGCCCCGCCGAGACATGATCCCGTTCCTTTCTCCTGCCCCCCATCCCACTCCCAAGCCCAGTCCCCTCACCTCGGCAGCTGAGGCCCTACAAGGCTCACAGGCTGAACGGCCTGCATTCTCCCTCTCTGACTGGGGGGAGGGGAGGTCCTGACCTGAGGCCCAAGAGCCTGCATCCCTGAGCAGCACAGACACAGAGCGGGAGGGCACAGCTGATGTTTCTGTCCCCAGCGGGGCAGAGCAGCGTGAGGCCCCGACCAGAAGTTAAGGGTCTGCCGCAAGGTGGCCTGGACCTGGAGGGTGGTTTGGGGAGCTGGAGGGGGAGCCCAGGCCATTCCTCTCTCGTGGCGCTCTGTGTGGAGTGGGTGGGAAAAGCTGTGAAAGGGTGATGGCAGGCTGGGTAGGGGGGCAATTTGCCCTGGTCAGGTGCCCTTCCGGCCTCACACACACAGACCACAACCTTGCAAATGCAGAGTGCATTTACAAAGGGTTAGGGGCCCCAGTCTCAGCAGAGCTCAAGGCCCTCCTCAGCTCCCAGAGCTCTCCCAGCCCGGGGGCAGGGGGTGCGGGGCCCGAGCACACCTGAGCTCACTCCTGCACGGCACAACCTGCACCCAGACAGAGGGAGGGGCTCTCAGCTGAGACAGGAGGGGAGAGTCCAAGCCCAGCCAGCACCAAGGCTCAGCCTCGGCAAGGCGGACATACGGGAGGACCGAGGTGAGCGCAGGGGACACCATCGGTGGCCCTGGAGAGCCAGCTCGGCAGGAAGCCCAGCCTGGGGAGGATGTGGGTGGTGGCGGATTCCCAGGAGGAGCTCCAGGCACCAGGATAGCAGGGACATAGAGAGGAGGAGCGCCTGTCAGGTAAAGATGCGCCTGCCTAAAATAAGGGAGAAGGGGGATGATTACTGAGCACATCTGGATGGACTGATGGGGTCGGAGACAGAGGTGACCCCAATCTGCAGAAAGTCCAGCCGAGTTCTTCTGGGCTTTGGCGTCCACTCTGCCATGGCGCGGGGTGGGGGGTGGGGCTCTGTGGCCTGACACTTCAGACCTAGTTTGTAAATAAACTTAGCCAGCACCCTTCTTTGGGAAAGGGAAGGGCCTGGTGGAAGGGGGATTGACCCGGGATTAATAAACAGCATGAAAGGGTCTACTGAATGGGAGTCCACACGTGAACAAGCTGGGGTTGGTGGCTGTCTGACAACTACCCCCTTCCGAGGCACTGGGGCTCCGGAGACCGCTGGCTTGTGCTTCCCGCTTCTGCTCAAGCAAGGTTTCTGGGTTGTTCCACCAGGGCACGGGTTATGAATGTGTGAGAAGGTTGGATAAGGGTAATAGGGAGTGGTGGAGCCTGTGGCTAATGGAGAGGGCCTAAGGCATTTACTTTAGATTTTTTTTTAAATGCCGCACTGGCCAAACAAATCATAGCTGCCCGCTCAGGCCATCAGTTTAAAACTCAGCGCCAGAGATGAGACGAAAACACCCGAAGTTATAAGCTGCACTTGCTCCGTATGCACACGAGTGTGTACACGCACGCACGCACGCACACACACACACACACACACACACACCCTCACACCCCTGAATCAGTGCTCTGGGCACTTTAAAGAGTTGAAACACTTGCTCCCTGCCCATGCCGTGGACCTGATACGAGCGGGTTCCCATGAGCTGTGCAGTGGCCTGAAGTCCCTTCCCTTGCTCTGTTCCCTCCAGCCCACACCCACCCATCCTGACGCCTTTGGACTCACGGGTCAGAGGCTGTACTGAGTGCCAGGACAGGAAAGCAGTCAGAGGGAGGGATGTTACAGACACAGGCCTTCAGCAGTCCCCATGCCAGAGCAGAGAGGCTGTGAGTATAAAGTGGGGATCAGGGCCGCTGAGAGAGCAGGTGAATTATGGGGGGGGGCTGTGAACAGTGTTCAGAGACGTGAGGCCCGGGGCCCAGCGAGCTGGAGACAGCCTGTGCGCCACCCACGCACAGAGCTGCCCGACTGCCTGTAGCAGGCGATGTGGCGCCCTGGCTGCTCGGCACGCAGCACTCGGGGCAGGTGGCCGGTGGCCGAGAAGCCTGCTGGCCCTCACCCCGCGTCCCTGGCAGCTGGGCTGCCCCAAAGGCAGCCGACTCTCTTGGGCACACCCGTCGGGGCCACGGGGAGGGGGTGTAGGAAGCTTTCATTTCCGGAGGTGACAGCTTGCACGCGGAGGGGGCAACGCTCAGTCTGTCCATCTGTCCAGCAAGGGCATTGGGGAAGGGGCTCAGGAGGTGGGAGGCAGGGCTGGGGAGGCGGCACTGTTCCCTTATGCCACTAGGCGGCAGCAGAGGGCACCATGCCTGCCCCACTCAGGTCCCCAGTTTGGTAAATGGGGGCGATCTGGCTGGCGCAGACTTCCTCTCCATCCCCTTCTGCTGGACCTCCTTCTTTACCCACTGACTCGCCAATAAAAGTGAGTACCAGGGACTTCCCTGGTGGCGTGGTGGTTAAGTATCCGCCTGCCAATGCAGGGGACACGGGTTCAAGCCCTGGTCTGGGAAGATCCCACATGCTGCGGAGCAACTAAGCCCGTGTGCCACAACTACTGAGCCTGCGAGCCATAACAACTGAGCCCACGCGCCACAACTACTGAAGCCCGCGCGCCTAGAGCCTGTGCTCTGCAACAAGAGAAGCCACCGCAGTGAGAAGCCCACGCACCGCAACGAAGAGTAGCCCCTGCTCGCCACAACTGGAGAAAGCCCACACGCAGCAACGAAGTCCCAACGCAGCCAAAAATGAACAAATAAGTAAATAATAAATTAAAAAAAAAAAAAGTGAGTACCAGTGCGCGAGCAGTCCGAGGCAGAAGGGAATGTCCAGAACCCAGGGGTCTGGACATCTGCTTGTGCCCAGGGTGCCAGCGTCCCTATTCTCACAAGCTGAGAAGCCCTTGCAGATCTGGGCAAAGGATGGCAGATGATCTGAGGATGCCTGGGGCTGTCAGGCTGGAGCTCACCCTGGCTGGACCACAGATTTTTCCTCCAGTCACCAGGCAGGGACTTTTCCTACCTTCGCATCACTGCAGGCGGTGGCCCTTCTTCCAGACCCCAGGTTCTCCCCAGGACACTGTCCAGAAGTGGCCTACCCCCCACAGACCCCCCCCCCCACCTTGCCGTTGGAACACAAGACCACAGAGCCTCCTCCAGGAAGCCTTCCCCAGCCAGGGAAGGGTCTGGTGCGGTTTGGCAAGGGCCTGGGGAGAGAAGCACCCCACACCTCTCTCCGTGGGAGTCAGGGGGTGGCTCTCCCAGATGTCCAGGCAAACCCTGCGGGAGGGGAAGTGGAAAGTGGAACGAAGACCAAAGTCCAGGGAGGAAATCCGGTCAGAGGGGTATGGGCTAGTGGAGGAGCTGCCAGGGTAGGGCTGCCAATCTGGGCGGGCTGCTCGAGGGGGACTCTCTCCCTCCCACCCCAGGAACCACAATGAACAGAAAGGAGGCTGGCACACACGGCAGGTGACCCACGGGTGCTTGTTAACAAGGCAGGAGGGGGCAGTGGGAGGGACACCGGCCCGAGAGCAGGACACCCGGCTTTAGTCGTGTCTCTGGCCCCGAGGAGCTTCATGAACTTGAAAAGTCATTTCGTCCCTTGGGTTCCTCAGTTTCCTCATCCATGAAGTCGGGGTCGGGAGCTGCCGGGGGCACTGTCTCTGGAGGGCATCAGCTGGGACAGAACATGCAGCCGACCAGCCATGTCTGTCCTGGGTGCAGGCCCGTGGTCGTGCCTATTTGCCAAGTGTGGGGGCCCTCCTGAGCCCCTACCTCCCCAATGCTCTGTGCGTCAAGGACACCACTGCAAGGCGGGCGTGGAACTGGGGCTGGAGCTGGGGACACCTTGCGACACCGCCTCCGGGAAAATGCAAGACAACGGTGGCCGTTTCTCTGGTTCCTTCCCGCGGGCTCCAGGACACTAAGCCAGGTGAGGAAGCCCTCCAGTGGAGCGTCAGGACCCAGCGTGGGGTGTTCAGTTGTCACATGCAACATGGCGTGTATCTCTAGGGGCGCTACCCTCCCCAGGCACAGAGATCCTACGTGCTAAGAGGAAGCCTCCCTACAGTGGGTGATCCGCTGTTGCACACTGCAGTTGTTCTAACCAGACGGTGGGCTCCGGAAAGACCACCTCCTTCACAGATAAGACGGGGTGTTCCAACAGGCAAGGCAGGCTCTGGCGGCACCCTCTCTAGCCCACCGGGAGGGGATGCCCACAGACATCACAGAGCTTCTCGGCAGGGCTGCAGGAGGGGGCAGAGGTGAAGGCTGTCCGCCGGGGGCACGGGGGCCCTGACCCAGCTTCCTGGCTCAGTAGCCACCTGGTTTCCAGCCACATCCTACAAGTGCGTCTCCTTCTCCCCGGCCATGAGACCCGCCTTCGTTGGGGAGGGCCCGCAGTCCCGGCTGCTGCCACCGTCCAGACACAGGTGTCGCTTGGGCTGTGGCAGGCTGGGGTCAGGGGTGACGAGCTGCCGCAGGCGCTGCGGGGAGAAGAGGAGTCAGTGGTGCTGGTGGCAAGAGAGGCAAAGACGTGTCCTCGTGTCTGTGTCCCCAGGGCCCAGCACACAGCGTGAGTGAGTGAAAGGGCACAGAGCTCGAGAAGCGAGAGAGGCAGTCACGTGTGGCCGAGCGTGTGAACCGCCTGGCTCCTGTCCTGGCTCTGTTACTGACGCCTGCGCGGTCGTAGGCACCCCACCGAACCACACTGTGACTCGTCTGTAAGGTGACAGCACGCACCTCAGAGAACAGTGCCCGGCACAGGGTTAAGTGATCAGCAAGCGTCTATTTTGTTCTTGTTACTGTTCTTACTGCTGCTATTATCACACGCTCAGTAAGTGTCTATCATTGTTCCTCCTAGTAGCAGTCCTACGATTACCGCTGTTACTGGTGCCACCTCCTTCTTGCTTTGAATGCAGGCGTGATAACTGGAAGCAGGACAACCTTCTTGTGACCATGCGGTGATAAGCATGATGATGAAAAGACAACATGCCCAGGATGGAAGCCCAGGAATGGAGGAAGCGCCTGGTCCCTAACGGCCTCTTTAAGCAGCTGGACCAAACGCCAGGAGCCCCCGTCTCTGGCCCTCTTCATGTGTAAGAAGAAACCAAGCCCGTTTGCTCACTGCACGTTGGGTTTTCTGTGACTTGTGGGCGAGACAGATTTCCACAAATGTAATGTCCTTGTGGGACACTGGCTCTATCCCTTCCAGGAAGACATGTCCCGAAGCCTAAACAGGGAGCCTTTTGCATATGGTTCGCAGGCAGGGCTGAGAGGAGGAGAGAAGCCAGGAGCCTGTGTGGATGAACCATGGCTGCTGGTCCCAGTTTCCAAGAGCAGGAATCTGCGCTCTATGACCCTCTGCGTCTGGCACCTTGTGTTCTTATTTGTGACTTACTTTCCCCCTTAACCCCTTGACAGCTGCCCTTGGTCAACCTGCCCAGATGATCTGCTGGAGGTCAGATGCTGAAGGTCTAGGACTCTAGGACTCTTGAACATTTCTGAAAATGAAGCCCTTCTTCAAAGGCCCTTCTCCTTAAAATTCCCTTAGACCGAAGGGCAGCCCGGCACTCAGAGCTGGCCCGGCCGTGGTGTCCTGCCCAGAGTCCAGCCCCTTCGGTGCCCTCCTTTGATGCGCCACCTCCCCAGCCCCTACCTTCCTGAAGGAACCCTGGGTCTTCAGGAGGGCGACGACGACGAAGAGTGGGACGCAGCTCATGGAGGAGCCAGCCAGGAGCCAGCCGATGAAGTATCCCCAGGCCGGGTACACGTAGACGTTGTTGTATCTGAGAGGTGTGTACTTGCTCAAGGAGAAGAGGAAAGTGGCCTAGAAAGACAGCGGGAGGACGCAGATGCAGGAGGAGCCCGGGAAACCCTCTCCTCGGGACGGAGCAGTTAAACACCAACACACTGGCGCCTCTAGAGATGGAGAGCAGAGGCTCCCTCTACAAGTGCGTCACAGACCGCGGGCTCAGAGGCAGGGAGGGGAGACCAACAGCTGGGAAATCACGCAGGCAGACAGACAGACGGAGGTGCGAGGGAGGGAGGGAGGGATGGAGCAGGAACTAGACCAGATGGTAGTGCTGGTAAAGCAAAGAGACGGGTGAGAAAAGGGGGGCGGGGAACCAGCACATAAGAGGGCACGAAGCAGCCCCTGCAGGTAACTGCGCAGGCGCAGGAGGGAAGGAGCCCCAGAACTCTGCCCGTGCCCCGAGATGGCTAGAGGCAGGAGGAGGTGGGGGTGGTGGTGCTGGAGGGCACATACCAGGCAAAGGCCCGGGGTCAGGAAGAGCCAGGAGATCTTCACTAGGGGCCACGGCCGGTAGCCAATCATGTCCTCCACGTTGTCATAGAAACGGTCGGCCCCTGACCAGGTGGGTGGGGGGGAGAATGTGAGGACAGGAAGGGGACGGCGGGTGGGCTCGGGGAAGGACTCACCTGCTTCGTCCGCCTCCCCGCACCGTGGTGGGGAACCTGGATCTGGACGCATGAGTGACACTGGAGGCGGGGAGGCGGCCACCAACCAAGAACCCCTAACCTCCCAGTGTCTCTCTGCTCTCAGGTCTGCGGATGAAGACCCCAGTCCTAACACAGAGGAGGGTGTGAGCCCAAACGGGGCTCAGCGGCTATACACATGCTTATTGCGTCGCAGAGGTGAACTCGGCTTCAAGTAAAAATAGCAAAACACCAAGGGAGCCGATGATGCTCGAGCCCAGCGCTGAGCCCTGTAGGGTGGGGGCGGCACCTGCACCCCAGACTCCAGGGGGCCCCTCTGTGCTCCCAGTGAAGCACAGAAGGGGGCTGGGCTGTGGCCATGGAAACACTGCCTCCCGCACTTGGTTTCATGTCCTTAGGTTTCCACATTTGCTCCACCTTCTAAGAAGTAAAGAGCCACTGACTGGGAAAGGCCTGGGAGCCCTCTAGCCACCCCCTCACCACCACAAAAGGAACACTGCGAAATGCCACCGTTAGACAGCCGACCCTTTGGCTTCTTAACCTCCCCCCAGGTGAAAAGCAGATACCGCTGCTGTAGGTGTGACATATTATCAGCCGTTTACACCTCGCTGTGATCGAGTTTGTCAGATCCTCTCTGAGAACAAGTGTCGAAAAGCAGTGGGGAAACCAGAGCGAAAAGGTAGGAGACACGTGGGGTGGGAAGGACGCCAACGAGGAAGGCCTAGGGTAGCAAGATAAAACCCTTCCTATTCGGGGCTCGTCCTGAGGCCCTGCTGCATGGTACCCACGCACCCTCTCTGCCCTGAGCTTTGGCACACTGACAATCCGTTCCCCCAGCTGGTGCGGTGGAGCCAGAGGGACCTGCGGCATGATGACGGCTCCTCCACCTGCCTGCTGTGTGAGCACAGGCAAGGGACCCAACCTCTCTGAGCCTCGGTTTCCCCTGTGAAGGGCTGTGGTGCAGATTACAAGACAGCACTCAGCACTCAGCAGTGCAGTGCTCGGAACATAAAGACTTCTCCTCTAACCTCACCCCAGGCCACCGCCGCCGCCGTCATCAGGAACGATAACAGCCTGGATACCATGTGGTCAGCACCGCTGGCTGACTTCCTCGGTGCCGAGGGGGCGGGGCTGTTGGTGGGAGTCAGTGGAAGCCAGAATTCACCAAAGTATCAGAAAGAAATGCACGACCACCACAACAGAAAAGGCTACGTCAAAAACACGGGGATGAGCTTCCTGTCCATGGAAGTGTTCAACCAAAGCCTGGGTGATGACTTTGAAAGCGCATGTGGGAATCTCTGAAGGATCAGACTAAGTGGCCCTGGAGGTCCCTTTTGACTAGGATTCCCATGGGAGAAGGCCTCCAACAGCCTCTGCACCCAGAAAGCTGTGCACAGTTATTTATAATCATTCTCACTCTTCAAAGAACTCCTTTGTCATTAGTCCAGCTCCACTGCCGTAATGAGAAACACCTGGGTTCCCAGCAACGGCTAAACTCCTCAAGTAAAAAGGACCAGGACAGCAGCACAAAGACCTGCAGAGACCGGCGGGCCCGTCCTCACCCTGGGCACATCCTGCCCTTCCCATGGCCCCAAGCCTCCCCCACCCACCCACTTACCGTACACCCAGCCGATGCAGATCACTTCAAACACGGAAAGGAACAGCAGGCACGTGCCACTGCAGGCGTAATAATCAAACAGCTGGAAGATGTACATCCCGCCCTGTGGGGCAAGAGGCAGAGTGAGACCTCGGCCGGGGGGCAGGGGACATGCCCCAGACCACACGAGATGACAGGAGCCCATCTGGGAGGCCACCCTGCCCGGTCCAGGGAATTCATCCCTTGCAGCCAAAAAGAGTTTGCCCTGCCTGTCCCTGACTCCCAGCCTCCCTGCCCTCATCTGACAACATCTCTGACATCTGCAAGGACCCCGGGGACTGTGGTGCACGTACACCGTGCTGTCTATCCAGCATCCCACCTTCCGGAAGTTGCCGAGTTGCGGCCACCTCACTCTGAGTGTGCGCCCCTCCCTGCTCCAGGCCTAAAGAAGAGCAATGGCCAATTCTCAGGGAAAGAGCCCTATCCCCCCAGGGGTTGGCTGGTGGCAGAAGGGAACCCTGAAGCTGCCCAGAGCTGTCTGTAACATCCCAGGAGGGAAATCTGCCCAAGAATGACATCACCAGAGGAAAGGGAAGCCAGGAGATAGAGGGGAGCATCCCCAAGGATGCCATTGGAGCTGCTGGATCCAACCGTGCCTGAAACCGAAGCATCTCTAGACTTTTCTGTTTCCTAACCAAAAAAAGTCACCTTCCTGCTTAAGCCAGCTTGTTTGATTTCTGTCCCCTGAAACCAAAGGAGAGGGAACCAACACAGGAAGGTTCCGCCATGTGGTCCCTCCAACCTCGCAGTGAAGGGCCAGGCAGGCGAGGGGAATGTGGCTCTGAGGGTGTCAGGGGGTCACCAGCCTGCAGGCCGCCCCCGCCACTCACCTCGGTGACCAGGAAGAGCCCGATCAGGTAGCACAGGACCACGATGGCAAGGATCAGGAGCTCCCGCCGCCCGCTCTTCCGGAGCTGCCTGGGGAACATGTCCACGGAGGCTGTCACCAGGCACTCCACACAGACAAACTGTGGGCCGGAGGGGGCTGGTAAGAGGGGCCGCTGCCTCCTCGCTCCCCAACCCCACGATGGCCCACAGAGTGCATGGGGCCCAGAACCGGGGTGAGGCCAACCCTGCCTCAGCCTCGTCTCCACCACGGAAGGTGCCAGCCGCGAGGGTTGGCTGGGCGGGGCTGGGCGGCCCGAAGGTTTGGGAGGGCGCGTCCACATCTGCGCGCGGAAGGGTCGGGCCTGGGGGAGCAAAGCAGGTGGCCCCTCCCGGAAGAGGAGGCTGGGCGTCCCCCGACCAGCCTCAAGGACAGGCCCCGGATGCCGGGGCCAGGGCTGGGAAGTCCGGTCGGGGGCCAGCGAGGTCGGGGAGGTTATGGCGGCGGACGCAGAAGCTAGTAAGGGGGTCGCAGGGCGGGCGGGGGCGGGCGGGGGCGGGGGCGAACCTGGCTGTCCAGCCCGAGGAAGATGAGCATGATGAAGAAGAGGCAGGACCACAGCTGGGACAGGGGCATCATGCTCACAGCCTTGGGGAAGGCAATGAAGGCCAGACCGGGGCCTGCCGGGTACAGACGCCATCAGGGGCCCGCCCCTGTGTTCGCGCGCGTGCGCGCGCCTGCGTGCGTGCCTGCGTGCGTGCGCCTGCGTGCGTGCGCGCCTGCGTGTGCGCGCGCCTGCGTGCGTGCGTGCGCTGGTTCCCGAGGGCCGGCTGGCTCTTCTACTGCTCTGGGGAGCACGCTTTCCACTCGTGCGTCCGTCTTCCCATCCGTCCCCGCCTCCCTCCTCCCTCCCCTGGTTTTGGGGTTCTGCTCTGTGCCTAGCACGGCCGCCTGATGTTGAAAGGTTCCTACAGTACCCAGCTTCTGGGACCCCTGGCCTCCTGTCCCCTGCCCCTCCTTCTCCCCGGCCCCAGGCAGCAAAGCAGCGCCCACCTGACTCGGCCACCTCAGAGATGGGCACCCCCTGCTCCTGGGACATGAAGCCCAGGATGGAGAAGACCACAAACCCGGCCACGAAGCTGGTGGCGCTGTTCAGGAAGCAGAGGGCGATGCTGTCCCTGCAGAAAATGGGAAGGAAAAGGGAGAAAGAAACCCATCGTGGGGGGGGACATCCAAAGACGGTGAGCGGTAAAGAGGACAGAGGAAAGGAAGTGGGGGAAAGGAGCCCAAGACCAGGTACCAGACGGTGAAGAGAAGAAAGGGAGGGAGAAAGACCAGGTCTGGAAAGGGGACCACAGCTTCGGGCCCCTGCTCACAACGGAGGAAGGCCCCCTCCCAGGACCTGCGCCCCGCTCACCTGTAGCAGTTGTTGTGGTACTTGTTGTAGCTGCCCAGGGCCGTCAGGCACCCCTGGCAGATGGCGAAGGAGAAGAAGATCTGGGTGCCTGCGTCCATCCACACCTGCAGGAGACCCCGAGGAAGCGGTGGGAAGATGGGGGGAGCCCGCCAGGGCCTGGAGCAGTGACCACCCCGCACCTCCACAACCAGCGGCCCCTCCGTCCCCGCAGAGCCCACGTTACAGCCTACGCCCGCTAACGCATCCTCTTCCCCTGGGCACTCAGCACACACCACGTCGGCGCGCGTGACTGTAACTTCTAGTTGGTTCACCACAGACGGTGAACCAGAGAAGGAGGCCTGTCTGCAGGGCGGAGCTGAGGACCTGGCTGCCCTCAACCTGCAGGTGCCCCCAGGCAGCCATGTGGGCAGAGGCCACGGCCTTCAAATACAGAGAGAAGACACCAAGACTCCACGGGGAGGGGGGGGAGTGGGAGGGGCAAAGAATGTGCTCAGACAAGTCCAGAGGGGCAAAATGTCCAACAACGCACTAGTAAAAAAAAAAAAATGAAAATGGCAACATGCTACTACTTTTACCTATCAAAGGTCAAAATTAACTCTACTTCAATCTCTCATGGGCCTACAGAAGGAAGGGTACCCACCAACACGGGCGGTCAAAGTCCACAGCACATGTCAAGAGCCTCAAAAGGTGCGTACTCCCTGACTTAGTAATCCCACTTCTACGTCTGACTACTGTCAGGAAATAATCAGAGATGTGGTCAAAGATTTAAACACAAGGTGTTCATTGCAGTTGTCTGTACAATCATAAAAAAAAAAAAATACTTGACCTAAATGTGCAGGAACGGGGAAGAACTGAGTAAGAGCCGACACCTGCCCTAGGTGTGGATGCCCAGAGGTCATATGTCCGGGTCTGTCCGCCCGCTGCCCACACCAGCTCTAGAGAGGTACCTGGACTTATGGGACCGCAGTACATCCTGGCTGGATGAGTGAGCGGATGGATGGGGGACAGAGGAAACATTATGCAAATGATAAAATGACATTTACAAATGGGTTTAATAACAAGGAAGATGCTTACACTATAATTCAAGTGAAAATATATTTATCTCCACGAATAATTGTCTCAACTACGTGAAAACACACACACACACACACCAGATAGAAAAAAATATTGGAAGGAAATACACTAAAATGCTAACAGAGGTTAGAGCTGAGTGGTGGGGTTACGAGAGGTTTTTAGTTCCTTTTTCATAATTGTCTTCTATATTATCTACTTTTGCCTCCAGTGGGCACAGATTGCCTCTAAACAGCGAAAAGCAATCAAAGGGTTTCAAAACTCCAGATCTGGTTTGGGGCGGGAGATGCCTGGGGAAACAGTCCCCATTGAGGTTCCTACCTGGGGGTCCTTGAGCCGAAGCAAATCTGGTTTTAGATAGTAGATGATGCCCTCGTAGGCTCCGGGCAGGGTGATGCCCCGGATCAGTAGGATGACCAGCATCAGGTAGGGGAACGTGGCTGTGAAGTAGACGACCTGCAGGGGAGAAGACCAAGGTCACCCTTCCCCAGGCAGCGCGAGCCGCCTCGGAGCAGGGGTGAGCACGGGAAACTTCCCACCCCTTCCTTTACACATTCTGGGGTGTCTGGGGCTCCCCAGCAGAGGATGAGACACACATCAGCGAGGCAAAGGGACAGGAGGAAGGACAGGGAGGGGTATGAGTTTCCACCCGTAACATTTCAAGAACTCTTTTTTTTTTTTTTTTGCAGTACGCGGGCCTCTCACCGCTGTGGCCTCTCCCGTTGCGGAGCACAGGCTCCGGACGCGCAGGCTCAGCGGCCATGGCTCATGGGCCCAGCCGCTCCGCAGCATGTGGGATCTTCCTGGACCGGGGCACGAACCTGTGTCCCCTGCATCGGCAGGTGGACTCTCAACCACTGCGCCACCAGGGAAGCCCTCAAGGACTCTTTTTGAATCCAGATTCTGGTCTCTCTTAATCCCTTATCCCGGCTGTTCGCCCGCCCCTTGCCCCCTTGAAGAGGGTGGGACTCCCCCGCCCAGGGGGAAGGCGAGCAGATTTGTACAGTGATCAGTGGGGAAATTTAGACTGAACTTTTCCAGGCTTAAGGCTGGGGGAGCAGCATTGGCCTGAGCTCTGGGGGACGGGAGACACACGGGGGCCTCCACTCTGCCCCTTCCCCGGGAGGGCGGCACTGTCCATGTCGTTATTACTACTATTTTTATGTTATCATTATTACAACCATCCGTGGAAGGGGGAGGCTGCTTTGGGAGGGGGCTAATCAGAGAAGGTGGGACCCTGTCTGTTCCCGGCTGTAACAAGCGTGGAGCACCAATGTCAGACCCCTGGGTTGGAAATGATGCTCCAGTGTGAACTCTGTACACACAACAGGCCACTGTGTCCACCCTCAGCCTGAGCTCTTTCAGAGGTTGGAAACCCACCACCTCAAAGACTGTTCTGTTTGCCACTTCATCCTAGACGTGGTCTTGGTGTGTTGTTAAACGAGACAAGCACGTCGTACGAGTGTGTGATCCTGATTGTGCGATATTCACACAACACACTCACACACATGCGTATAAAGGAAGCTAGAAGCCGACCAGCAAAACGCTGATAGGGATGAGCAGACACCCCTCCAGCCCGCTGGTGGCTCAGCTCTGACACCGGGACTTTCATGGTTCTTATTTTGCTCTGCACATCACTTACGTAAACAGGCCTTTGAAAGTCAAACCGAAAAAGAAAGCCTTCCCTTGTGTTGAGCTAAAAACCCTGCCTTCCCGCGACGTCCCCTGTTCTCAGCAGGCCTCTCCCTTTCACTGCTTTCTCTTTCAGGTCTCCAGAGGGATGCCATGTGTCCCCGTGGACCCTGGGGGCCACAGAGAGTGGTCCCGGAGCCAGGACCCCTCACCTTGCCCGTGGACTTGACCCCCTTCCAGATGCAGAAGTAGCAGACGACCCAGGCAAGCAGGAGGCAGAGGGCCAGCTCCCAGCGCAGGGCCCCCAGGTCATGGATGCCGGAGCTGATGCCCAGAACACGTCTCCTGCGGACGGGGAGACACACAACCAGGTGAGGCCGAGGGGACAGTGGCCTCTGCCATCAGGTGTCCTCATCCTCAGAGCTGACCCCACGGGTCTCAGAGTCCACACCTCCCTGCCCCCACCCCTCCCCTGCCCCATGGCCAGCACGTTCCCACCTGTGGTCTCTAAGCCCCTGGCCGTTAGACGGCCACGTAATCCCATAGATATCTGTCCAACTCATTCAGCTTTCTCTGTTGTCAGAGAGATAGAGACAGAGAGTGAGGGCAGTAAGCGTCTGAGCGAGCTGGAGCCCGTGGGGAGCAGAGACCCACACGGGCAGTTGATGAGCAGGTGCTCGGGAAGCAGACAGAGGGGCTGGATGGGCGTCAGCATCTGAAGAGTGACTGGGGTGATGGGAACACGTGTGTGCCGGGGTCGGTGGGCATGAGGGCGGCATGGATGCCGGGAGGGCGCCCCGGGGAGAGTGTCGGTGAGTACCTGTGGGCCAAGGTAAGTGTGAGGGCGGGTAGACTTGTATAAGCGCAAGGGTGGACACGTGTGGACGCTGGGGTGCAAGTGCTCGTGTGGAGGGTGCAGGCGTGAGTGTAGAAATTTGCCAGTTCCTGTGGTGTAAATACTCCCACTTCGGCCAATTTCAAGCCACCACCAGGACATCAGGGCACATGGAGCTGGCGCAGACTATTCCCAGCTCGCGCTGGCCGTCGGCCATGGCCGTCTACGTGCAGGCGGGCGTGTGGGTGCGGGTGGGTGACTGTAAGAAGGCATGTGTGCGATGCAAGTCACGTGGACGCGCGCGCGAGTCCAGGTGGACACAGGTGGATGCGGGGCGAGCGTGAGGGTGTGGACGGTAGGTGTGGAGGGTCCCTCATCTCCTAGTGACGTGAGTGCTGGAAAGCATGCACAGAGAGGTGTACACCTGCACCCCCAGTCCCGGGCCCCAGACATCCAAATTCCCTCTGCCTGGGGCCCTCGGGAGGCGGCCTCCAGGCCGGGCACCTACTCCCAGAATTCCATGACGGGGGAGGTGAAGTTCACGGGCGGGGTCGCCGCGCCAGCTGCTGAGCGGTTCAGGAAGTCCATGCAGTGCTCTGCAGGGGACAAGAGGGGCGTCAGCAGCGGGCCAGGCGGGCAGAGGCGCCCTCACACCCCGTCCGCCCCCCTCTGGCCTCGCATTCCCGGTCCCCAGAGCTTCCTCTGGAGCCCCCGCTTTCCAGCATCAGGAGTCCCTGCTCGGGTGGCTCGGGTGGCCAGCCCCCGTCCCTATGTGCCTCACACTGCTCTCGTCCTGGTGAAGCTGGCTGCTCCTCTGGCCATGCTGCCAGCCACCTCTGACCCTGTCCAGACCTCAGGCCAGGCCCCCATGCCCACGTGTGCACCTCACTCCCCAGCGATGGGGGGATGGGCTCGCGGGACGGCCCCGCCGGGAGTGGTCCCCATGCAGGCCCCTGCCCGTCCTTCCGTGGTCACCCGTCGAAATCTGCCACTGTTCTGTCCGCTCGTCTGTTCCCAGCGCTTGACTGTCCCTGGTGCGGGCTGGGCCGGATCAACCGGGCCCACCGCCGGGTCTTGAAGGTCTGGCACACAGTAGGCCCGCAGTGAACACTGGCTCGGTGGGTGGACGTTGGGGGGGTGTTAGCGCCTGGCAGCCGCTTGTCACCCACCGTCCCACCGGGTTGTCGGCTGTCCTGGCGGCTGGTTGGAGATCCCACACGGGGTCAGCCAGCAGAGTGGCCACCTGTGCCCGCCCAGCTCGGCTTGGGGACTGTTCTGCTGGGAGCTCCATCACTGTTCGCCCGGCCCCAGCTGCCCCGTCCCAGGGCCGACACGACAAGTACCTGTGTTCCAGGAGTGGGTGCAGGCAGTCCAGGGCAGCTCGGAGGTAAAGGAGCTGAACAGGTAGAAGAGGGCCCAGGAGAGGATGATGATGTAGTAGACGTTCAGATAGGCCTCGATGACCACAGACGCCAGGCCAATGCCTTGTGGGGGGGGGGGGGGAGTAACAAGGGGGTCCCAGAGACCAGCGTCAGCCTGGGAGCCACCCACCGTGCTGGAAGGACAGGGGCCACAGAGACCCCGCGGGGCTCATTCACGGGCCTGAGAGGCCCTTTACTCCTTATCTTTCTAAGTAAGAAAAGCAGGTGACAGAGCACCACCCTAGGCATTCTCCCAGTTTTATGATGTATATCTGAACGCATTTGTTTTTTCATGAGAGAATCTCCGGAAGGAGCATCGTCCAGAGGTTAACAGGTGGGTCTCTGGGTGACAGATTTCAGTTCACTTTTAAAAGTTCTTTTCTTTCTCTGGTTTTTCTAGTTTTTCTGTGACAATCAGCATCACTTGTGAAGTCGCAAGGGACGGGAGGAACAGAGGCACGAGGCCAGAGGCAGGAGGTTCCTGAGTTCGGGTCTCACTAGGCATCCGAGCCTCTGGGGGGTGGAGGGAACCCACGCGTGTGTGGGCATCAGGCAAGGACCCGGGCAGCCTCGGTGGGGCTGTGGACCCCAGGGAGCAAGCCGAGGACAGACTCCACGTGGACCACACACAGCCCACACGGACCGCAAGGATCCGAGGAAATCATCCCAGAGACCCCACAGGGTCCCCATTCTGATCCCACAGGGACCCCCAAATCACCACATGGACCCCCAAGGACCCGCAAGGACCCCACAAACCCATCTGACGCCCCAAGAGGGGTCAGCACCAGACGAGCCATGCCCCGCCGCCCAGCCCCTGGCCAGGCTCCCCGTCTGCTCAGGAGCCAGCGTGCTTCCACCACGTCCACGCCGCCCAGCGGAGGCTTGGCGGCCCCCAGACAGGCCTGTCCTGGGCCCGGCCCCTTAGGGCCTGGCGTCCGAGGCAGAGGCCTCCCTCCCCCGCAACCATGAGAGGACCCGCTCGGGGACCAGGAGGCCCCTGGGTTTCCCACTGGCCGCCAGGGCGCCATCAGCTGAACAGAGGGTGGAAGAGGACATCCCCACTGCTCACATCAGTGCCAGCAGAGCCCCAGAGGGAGGGCGGGGGCTGGGACCAGCTTAGTCCCTAACACAGGACACAGCACAAACCCACGGAGACCTGCGCTAGTGAATGGCCTCATTTTCTCATCTTACGAGGGTAACGCAGACGCTCCTGGAGGGTTAGGTGAGGACACAAATGCGTGTGATGTGCTGACGTGAGCCCTGGCACGTCATCACCATGATTATACCCCGCGGAGGCGCGTCTGGGACCAGGCCACGCACTCGGGAGCACGTTTCCTGCGAAGCTGTGGAGACTCAGCTTCAGGGTTCCTCACTGGCAAGGACTCCTCCCAAGACTCTGCACCTCATGTTGTGCCTAGTGATAATTTAGTATCGTCCTTCCTGGAGACCGCTTCCACCCAGGTTCTAGAAGCTTCGGGCCCCAGGAAGCCTGATGACACGTCCTAGCTCCTCTGCAGCCCTCAGCACAGGGGGGATGAAGGAAGCAGGGAGGGTGATGGCCGGGGGGTGGGGGGGGGGTGGGGGGGTGGGGGGGTTGGGGGGGTGAGGGGGTGGGGGGGTGGGGTGTGGCTGGAACGCACTCACCCTGGAGGAGGGGGCAGATCTTCCTCCAGGCTGTGACGCTGCCCTGGCTGGTGTACTGGCCCAACGCCACTTCCAGAAAGAACACTGGGATGCCGCAGGTGAAGAAGAAGATGAAGTAGGGGAAGAAGAAGGCTCCTGCCGAGGAGGGGGAAGGGGGCTGAGCTGGCACCCAACCCCTCAGCCGCCCCCCGCAGCCCCCAGGGGCCCAAGACAGCAGCTTCCTCCTGTCTGTGAGCAGGGGCCGGCGGAAAGTTTCCAGTCCGCGCCCCACCCGGCATAGGAAAGGCCTTCGAAGGGAAATGGATGATAATGGAGATGGAGATCCTAATATATGCCCTACGTATTTTCTCAGTGTGCTTCACAAATCTAGTCCATTTATTCTTTATGGAACCGAAAACGTGTCCCGTATAATTTGATATGCTTATTAAATCATCAAGTTTGTTACATTTTCGAGAGAAACAAACAAACAAAAACACCTTGGGAAAACGATTTTCCCTGTAATCGTTTTCAGAGGGTATTTCCCCTCCCTCAGGCTCTGGTCTGAACTGGGCCCCCTGCAGACAAGGCCGCTCCTCTGCTAGCCTGCTGCGGTGAGGACCGCTGCCCACATTCTCGTGCACTTGTCTACTCTGCTCCTTAGTTTAAACTTCCAGCAGAGGAACTGCTGAGTCAGAGGGCAAGAGAAATGGACCTTTTTTTTTTTTTTGCTTTTTCTGTCATAAAATGTACGTAACATAACTTTTACTATTTTAACCATTTTTAAGTGTACAGCTCAGCAGCTTTCAGTTCATTCACACTGTTGTGCAACCATCACCGCCGTCCGTCTCTAGAGTTTTCTCATCCTCCCAAACTGAAACTCTGTCCCCTTTCAACACTCACTCCCCTCCCCCTCCCCCAGCCCCGGCACCCACCCTTCCTCTTTCTGTCTCTACAAACTTGATCATTCTAGGCACCTCGTGGAATCCTACAGTATTTATTCTTTCGTGACTGACTTATTTAGCATAATGTCTTCAAGTTTCATCCGTGTTGCAGCATGTATCAGAATTTCCTTCCTTTCCAAGGCTAAATAACTACCCAGTGTCACTATAGGTCACATTTTGTTTATCCATTCATCCACTGATGGACGTTTGGGTTGTTTCCACCTTTTCAGAATAAACTTTTTTTTTTTTTTTTGGCCATGCCACGAGGCATGCGGGATCTTAGTTCCCCGGCCAGGGATGGAACCCGGGCCCATGGCAGTGGAAGCGCCACAGAGTCCTAACCACTGGACCTCCAGGGAAGTCCCAGGGATGAACATTTTTAAGGTCTTTGACCGGCATTTCCAAATTGCCCTCCCAAACTCTTGTACCATCTGCCCTCCCAATAGCAACATGTGAGAGCAAAGACGGATTGGTGAGTCTGCCCAGGCCTGCTGCTGCCAACCAGCTCCGTGGTCCCAGGCAAGTGGTTGAGGTCTCTGGGCCCCTGTCCTCCTCTGTGGAACAAGGGCTCTGACGAGATCATCTTTGGTCATAGCCACCTGTATGTCTGTGACACTGCGGCCGGGGCAAGAATAAGCCACCACGTCCTCCCCCAGCGTTAGTTCTCACCCCAGCCCTGGCCTGCCTGGGAAGTCCCATTTCTATTTCTTTGGAGTCATCGGTTTAGGCAATTTGCAGTAAGAACTATAAGTTTTAAAACAGAGAGCAAGGGACTTCCCTGGTGGTCAGTGGTTAACACTTTGCCTTCCAATGCAGGGGGTGCAGGTTCGATCCCTGGTCAGGGAACTAAGATCCCACATGTGGCCAAAAAACAAAACGTAAAATAAAAGAAGCAATATTGTAACAAATTCAATAAAGACTTTTAAAAAATGGTCCACATCAAATAAATGAATAAAAGGGGCTTCCCTGGTGGCGCGGTGGTTAAGAATCCGCCTGCCAATGCAGGGGACACGGGTTCGAGCCCTGGTCCGGGAAGATCCCACATGCCGCGGAGCAACTAAGCCCGTGTGCACCACAACTACTGAACCTGTGCTCTAGGGCCCGCGAGCCACAACTACTGAGCCCACATGCTGCAACTACTGAAGCCCACGCGCCTAGAGCCCGTGCTCCGCAACGAGAGAAGCCACCGCAATGAGAAGCCCGCGCACCGCAACGAAGAGTAACCCCTGCTCGCCGCAACTAGAGAAAGCCCGCGCACGGCAACGAAGACCCAACGCAGCCGAAAATAAAATACATAAATAATTTTTTTAAAATAAATAAATAAAACAGAGAGCAAGACACGTGGTAGATGTTCACTAAATATTTGTCAAATTAAATAGAAACAGTGTTTAGAAGGATTTTCTAAACTGGTTATTTTTAAACAGGAATGTTCCTTCTTTTTTACCTTTCTGGAATGTTTCTAATATCCACATATATCATTTCCACAAGAGGAATACAGTTATTTTCAAAAGGCAAAAATGAATCTGGCCAGTCACACATAAACTCATCTAAATGAATTCTTCCATTTACGTGAAACATTCCAAATAGGTTAAATCCACAGCCACAGGAAGTAGATGAGTGGTTGCCCAGGGCTGGTGGAGAGAGGGCTTGGGGTGACTTCTAACAGGTACAGGGCTTCTCTGGGGGTGATGGAAATTTTCTAGAATCAGTCGTGGTAATGGTTGCACGAGTCTGTGAACATACTAAAACCACTTAATTGTACACTTACAAAGGTGACTCTGATCCCTCCCCACCGTGCCCCTGCTCATTTTTACTACCAGTGCTGAAAAATATAAAATTGTTTCTTGAATCAAAAAAAAAAAATCATAGGGCTTCCCTGGTGGCGCAGTGGTTGAGAGTCCGCCTGCCGATGCAGGGGACACGGGTTCGTGCCCCGGTCCGGGGGGATCCCACGTGCCGTGGAGCGGCTGGGCCCGTGAGCCATGGCCACTGAGCCTGCGCGTCCGGAGCCTGTGCTCCACGACGGGAGAGGCCACAACAGTGAGAGGCCCGCGTATTGCAAAAAAAAAAAAAAATCATAGACAAGATAATGTCATTTCTTTGATCAACATCCCTCAGTGGCTCCCATGTCACTAGAGCAGGGCCCGGAGGGGCTGAGCCCCGACCTCTGGCTCCTCTCCCGCCTGTCATTGTCCCCTTGCCATCCCCTGCGTTTGGAATGTTCTTCACTTGAACTGCATCCTTGAGACTGGCTCCTTCACCTCCTTCAAGTCTGGGCTCAAAGGCCACCTCCCAGACGGACCCTTTCCTGGTCCCCTCGCTTCCCATCTCACGCCCCTCCCCGCCCCTCCTCCCTGCTCTGCTTCTGGCCCGTCCGCTCCCCACCATGTGACAGACCACAGTGGACGTATCTGTCTGTGGTCTGCTGCCCTTTGCTGGAGTGTAACCCGGAGTGTGTTGTGCTTTGTATCGAGCACGGTGCCTGGCAAGGGTGGCCCAGAGTGTGAGCTGCAAGGAGCTCACCGTGAGGAAGCATCCCCATTTCACAGCGGGGGGATGCTGGAGTCAAGCTCCCTGCCAGCTTCCCTCCACTGCCCAGGCAGGAGGTGCCCAGGTGGGCACTGCTCTCCCCACCTCAGAGTGAACTCACCTCCCCCGTTTTTGTAGCAGAGGTAGGGAAACCTCCAGACGTTGCCCAGCCCGATGATCTCCCCGGCCACGGACAGCACGAACTCCATCTTGTTGCTCCACTGGCCCCGATCCTTCACCTGGTCCTTGCCTTCCTGGTCCAACTTCTCTCCCTCCTCAGGGACCCAGGAGACCACAGAAGGCCCATCCTTGGGAACTGCCACTTTTCTGTCGTCTGCAGCCATGGACGGGCTGGGAGGCCACAGAGGGGAGTGGGCAGGACGGCAGGAGAGGCGCGGCCTGCGGGGACAAGAAGGAATGAGCTGGGCAGCCCCAAGGACACCCGTCACCCCCGCTCTCCCCATCCTAACCTTTCATTATTGCTGGAATGCTGTCGAATAGTGTCAGACTATTGATTTTCCTCCCAAATTCTTGATATTTTCACCTAAAGTTACACTTTGCTCTCACAGCTCTGAGAACAAACAGGGAGCAGTTTGTTCTTAATCTGCCCATTTTGCAGATGGAAAAATCCAGGCCTTGACAGGTGAAGTGACTTGCGGAGACCATTCAGGGCTAGATTGGGATCGAAACCCAAGCTCAGGGACTCTTATTCCAAGTCTCTTCTGATCTTCACAGTCAGCTGCCGTCCCCGCTGGCCCTTCTGCCCGGCTGCTCAGTGTCAGTGGGTGTCACCCGCCCAGCCTCCGGCCTCCAGGCCAGAAGGGATCAAAGGCTGTCGGGGGTAACAGGAGGTCAAAAGGCAGGTGTGGCCCGGTAACTGCCTGGTCTTCCCTGGGCCAGCTGTGTGCTCGTAGCTGTGCCAGCGTGATCGATTGCCTCTGGGTAAACATGGGGGCCAGCTAACTCCGGGCATCTGATTGGGAGGGCAGAGGAGGGTGGGGCACAAGGCCAGGTCGGGACAGGAGCGGCCTTCGAGGGGACCCTGGTTCTTGAACCTCTGTCCTGAGAGCAGGCGGGGGTTCTGGTGGCAGAAGTGGCCACCAGAGGAGCCCTCACTTGGGCGCTCACCTCCGGATCCGAGCGGTCCCCTCAAGGGAGACCCAGAAGTGACTGCTCACCACGGCAGGTCACTGCCCTTCCCAACTGCCTGCCCTGCTAAAGAGCAGCTACTCTCTGCTCTACCCTGTCCCTCTCGCGGGCTGTTTATCTGCTGCCGGGAGATAGACCGATCCGTGCTCTATCCAGAATCCTTGCTGGCCTTCCCTCCCCACACTCCGCCACCTCCACTCTTGTTTCTGCCAGGAAGACGTGCCGGGTTGCTGAAGGATCCTCTCCCCCAGGCCCCCCGCTTCTGCCTCCAAGGGGCAGTGGGGAACCAAAGTGACCAGGAGCTACCAAGGGCTCTGCTCCTCCAAGTTTCTAGAGAAACACAAGGGATTCTTTTTATTAAAAGAAGAGTCTGTGTTTACTTGTTGGTCCTTTTAACTCAGGCAACAGCCCAAGCCCGAGTCAGTTAGAAAGGTGTGGCAGGGCCATCCGAGGTCATGGAAATTTTTGAAGGTGACTTGGAGAGTGCAGGTTATCCCAGGAATGGGAAAGAATGTCGGGGTGAAACCCTGGTACTGGGACCTACTCGGAGGCTTCCGTGGCAAGGTCAGCCCAGGAGGGAAGGCGCGGAGAGAGGCACCCCGTGGAATCAAAGGCCTCACCCTCTGATATAAAGGAAGGGGCGGGGGAGGAAGGGAAGGAAAGAGAGCTCCAGGTTCAGAGAGATCAGCCACACCCCAGGGGTTTTGAGAACCAAGTCTCAGGTGGAAAGAACAGGGCGGTTTGGCCCCTGGGGACACCTGAACCAACTGTGGATACTGCTACAGAATTGCGGCTGGGGGACTCTGAGGACTGACCCCTGAGTCATTATCCAATGAATGAATGGACTCAGAAACATGGATGAAGAAGCATCCAACAGGAGCCCCAAGGGCTGGTCCAGACCTGGCTAGTAACAGTAGAAGTTAACGGGGGACTTCCCTGGTGGTCCAGAGGTTAAGACTCCGCGCTTCCACTGCAGGGGGCACGGGTTCGATCCCTGGCTGGGGAACTAAGACCCCGCACGCTGCACAGCACGGCCAAAAAACCCCAAACAATAACAACAAAAAACTTGACTCCATTTCTTGTCCAACACCTGTTCCCCTCAAGATTGAGGGGTATCAGAGAAAAGGGAGGACTGAAACAGCATACCAGCCCCTGTGTCCCTGTCCTTTGAAGTAAAAGGCTTAAAAAAAAAAAAAAGAAGTTGACATTTGAGTCAGCACTGTGCTGAAAACATACACATCCTCACATGCATTATTAAGTTTCATCTTCATAAAAATATTTGAAGAATTACTATTAACTCCTTTTTTTAAATGAGGAAATGAAGCCCAGAGAGATTAGGGAACAGGCCCTGACACCCCCAGGTGCTCAGTAAACCATTTTTGAATGGTTTGAACAAACTTACCAGTACAGTAACTGGGGAGCCGAGCGGCCACGTTGCTGTGTGACCTTAGGCAAATCACACCTCCTCTCTGGGCTTTAAGTCTCCCTGAAAGAGAGAATGACCCCTACTCAACTGTGGTGTTGGGAGGGCAGGGTATACACATGAGATCCATAAAAGACAAGGAGAGATACTGCCTTTGCTCGCCAAGCCATCGCGTAGCCCAGCTCGGGGTCCGAGCATAGGGTCACCAACGGGGTGGCCAGGAGACAAGCCTCCCTGTCCCCAGACCAGAGACAGCTGTTTCAGGGCCAAGTTGTCCTCAACAGCTGGAGGTGGGGGAGACCCACCTGGGAAAGGAGTAAATGAAGGGAAAGCCAGAGGGGAACACAGGCTGAGGAAGCAAAGCCCAGAGCCCAGGGTGGGCGCAGGATTTGGGAGAAGAGAACGCAGATGAGCTGACCTTCACGTGACAAGTTTGTTCTTTTTCAAAAAGGCTGTTGAGAGGAGCATGATTTATGGGTAAGAGTGAAAAACCGGAATGGCAGAATGAAAGCAAGAGCATGTGAAAAGGGAAGCTGGCCCAGGGCCATGGCAAGTCAAGGGGAAATAGGCTTACCTTACAGCAAGCGGGACTCAAGTTAGACTCAAGGAAGAACTTTCCAGGAGGACGTTAGACATAAAAGCTGTACTGAGCTCTCCTTTTGGGGATTAAAGGCCAAAGGAGAGCACCCCACCCTCCTGCCCCCCTCCCTGCCCCCCTCTACTGTGCCCTTCTACCCCCGGCCCGTTTGCCAGGAATGCTTAAACACAGTGTTATCCTCAGTCACGATGACTTTCAGAAGTCTCCACCGTCCCGAGGGTTCACGCCAGCTCTCTCACCTCTCCAACCCCTAGCACCAGCTGCCCTGCTGCCCATCTGCTCTGCTAAGCTGGGGCAGGGTGTGGGGCAGCCTGGACCTCACCACACGCCAGTGCTCTCCAGAAGCAGAGGAAACCTTCAGGAGGCTGACAAGCCCCAAATTCACTGTTTTCAGGGTCTGGGCAGGTAGGCGGAGGAGCGGACACAGGTGGAAATGCTGCTGCCCTCCACGCGCCCCCGGGGGCAGCAGCCCAGGCCCTGGATGTCCCAGCCCCACTTCAGCCCACACCCACATACCAGCTCCCCGTTCAGCACACACGCTGTTGCCGCTCCCGTCACGTCCCCTTGCACACACATACCTGTGTGCACAGCACCAAAACATGACCCCCGTTGAGTCCTTCACACCCCGTGGGCCGCCTGCACCCCCGATGCCCCCCGGGGCACAGGCCGCCCTGCCGTCTGCACCCCTGTGTGGAGCCCGCGGGGAGGCTGACGGGTCTGGCCCCTCTGCTGGCCGCTTCCTTCCCAGCTGCGGGGCGCCGTCTGTCTCCCCCTCCTCTCGCTCTCTGGCCCGGGTCGCTCCTCTCTCCCCTGCTCCCTGGAGTCAGCCCCCTCCCCATCTCAGGACTTTCCACCAGCCAGGCTTGTCCCTGAGCAGCTCAGATGCTGCAGAGGGTGCAAAGGAGCTGGGGTGACCCCCTTGTCCCAGGATTCCCCAACACCAGACTTCCCTCTGGCCCCGTTCACGGCATGGACACACACTGCCACCCAGTCCCCCTCCCAGGTGTCGCCCCACCCACCCACCCCGCACCCTCTGCGAGGAGCTCACCTCCTCCCGTCTGGCTCCCCGGGTCCCGCAAGCCTCGCGGCCCCAACAGAGTCCCAGGGAAGCCGCTAGGAGACCCGACCTGAAAGGGAAACTGTCCCCCACCTTCGCTCCTTCTCTGCCTCCCAGCTCAGAATCCCATCCAGTCGTGGTCCTGGGACCCCCAGACAGAAAGCGACTCTGTGTGTGTGTGTGTGTGTGTGTGTGTGTGTGTGTGTGCGCGCGCGCGCGCACACTCGAGTGTGAGCTGGTGTACTGGGAAGTGGAGGGGCAGAGAAATACCACAGCAGCAGGAGGGACTGAGGCCAAAAGTTTGTGAGCCAGGATTACAACACCCAAGCTCAGAAAGTCAAGTCCTCTGTCCCCAGCCCCTCCCCACCTCCCTCCCGGCCAGAGCTCCCCCACGGGCGGGCGCTGTCCCAAGACGACCCCCCCAGAGCTGGGCTCGGAGACTCACGCCCCCCTCGTCTCCCCACCTTTGCCCCTTGTCCCTCCCCCCCATCTCACCGTGCCCCCTCTGGCGCTGGCTCCTTCTCCTCCGGTGGGCACAGCCCTCTCTCACCGGGGCGGTAGGATGGGCACCACCAACAGCCAGGCTGGAAGCTGAGATCTCGGGAGGGGAACTGGCCTCGCTGACGAGGGGGTGGGAGGAGGTGACTCACTGCTGGACTTTTCCACCAAGTACCTGCCCTCTGTGGTTTCAGAGCAAGGCTCTGGACCTTCACAGCCACAACCCTCTTCCTTGGGATTTTCCTAGAGAAGGTGCCAGAACACCTCAAGAACCTAGAAAGGACCCAGGTTTGCAGGTAGACAGGCCTGGGTTTGACGCCTCCTTTGTCTGTCGGCCAGACAAGCATCTGAGCCTCTGTCTACCGACCCGTCAAGGGTGCGTGACAACACCTACTTCACAGAGTTGCTGGGAGGGCGAAAGGCAGTCTGGGAGACTGCCTAGCGTGTTGTCGGTGCTTCAGGGCACTTGGTGATGTTTGCTGAAGGGTCGTCTGGAAGCAGGGGCTGGGATGCTGGAGTGTCCCAGGCAGCAGTGACGATGCTCTGGGGACCTCCGGGCACTCAGCACACAGCTGGGACTTGTCTGATTGCCTGACGGCCATCAGTGGTGAACTGGTACTTGTTGAATAAATATCTGTGTCCCCACGACGTGCCCGGTGAGCTTCTCCAGAATGGGGTCCTCATCGCTGTTTCTGAGATGTCCTCGCGGTGCTCATACAGGACCGTCCGGGCCATTCACTCAGGACAGACAGTGCCCCCTTCCGGATAATAAGGACGCTTCTTCGGGCCCAGGTGGTGGGGGGAGGAGAAGCTGTGAGGAGAAAGGGAAATTTCCCTTTGCCTGTTCCTCCCCTGTGTGTCCTAGAACTTCCCCGCAGGGCTGGGGTGTGAAGCGCGAGTCTCAGTCTGTAGTTTTCCATCGAGCACCCCCCGCTCAGTGTCTCAGGCCCCTCTCAGCATCTCCCTGAGGCTCCCCGTGGAGAGCAAGCCAGGCGGGCTGGGGCGGAGAAGGGCCGTGGCCCCGGCCGAATTCACACGGTTTCCCCTGTGCTCGGCGGGCACGGAGCGATCGAGTTGCTGCAATGCCCTGTCCCTGTCCCCACCGTGTGTCTACTGTACAGCTCGCTGCAGAGGGGTACCAAAGTCCGTGTGATTACCTGGCCGCAGCCACTCAGAACAGAAGACCCAGCCTCTCCGGGAAGGGGCGCCAGAGGGAGGAAAACCAGGCTGGGCAGAGGGTGAATTTCCTAGCTCTGTCATTCAGTCAAAAGTGTTACTTCACGCCTACAGTGTGTGGGGCTTTTCTGCGAGGACCTGGGGATACACATGTCACCTCCCCTCCACCTCACGAGAGAAGAGCTGCCGTGTTTGACCTCGCCTCCCTCTAACACCCGAACTCCCTCACTCAAGCCCACCCAACCCCGCAGCTTCAGCCCCCACTGAGCATTCAGAACAACTGGTGAACTCTTGGGGGCAGGAGACCCCATTTTACAACAGGTAGGGCTCCCTAAGTTACCTGGAAAGCCTACCTAAGACAGGCCTGTTTCCATACTGGGGAGGGCCCAGTGTCGAGATGAAATAATGAATCCGTTATCTTGCTGCAGTGAAACCCGTCGAATGTTCTCCTCACCACAGTCATCTTCTAACCCGTGCATACTTTTAGAAGGCCTGGCGTGGAAGGAACCTAGTTCCTGAGCACCTAACTCAGCCTAGGTGCTTTACATGTCACCCCATTTTGTCCTCACAAGAACCTTGAAATGTAGGAATTATTAGCCCATTTTACAGATGAGAAAACTGGGGCAAATAGAAGCTAAATGATGTGTCCTAAGGCTTCATTTACTGGTGGTAAATGAGGGAGCTGGGATTTGAAGCTGGGCCTCTTGGCTCCAAAAATCTTTGCTTGTTCCACTGCAGCAAACTGTTTCCCAGACCAGGAGTATCTAGAGGGCAGGGGTCACTTTTCATAATTCTTTGTTTCTGCCTCTAGCATTTAATATAGTGCTGGCTCAGAGTAGGCATTTGGATGGATGATGGAGGGATGGAGGGATGGAGGGATGGAAGGAAGGATGGATGGATGGATGGATGCAACTTGAGGGAAATTTTGATTTCAGTCTTCCCTCTTCTGAAAGGGCATTGCTCTCCCAGAAACAGGGGACAGACTAGGGCTTGGAAGGACTCATGTCTCGCTTTTCTTGGACAAAACTGCTGGTGCTGAGCAGGACTCTCAGGCCACAGGATGCAGGTTCTTTCAGCTCCGCCTCTCTCCTGCCTCCTGGCAAAAATGCTTAGTTAATAAATGTGTAGCCTTCTTTCTGGGGCCTAATGCAACCTGATGCCTGTGGCTGGGGAATCCAGGGGGCAGCAAGGATGTCACTGAGCTCTTTCTGGGCTTTTCTGTTTCATTGACGGCCCAGTGCAGAGGTGGGGGGAGGGTGGAATCATGGAAAATAGGATGGATTTGCTTGAAATATGTCCCCAAGGCAGCTGTCCCTACACCCTCCACTGGACTCTAACAACACAATGATGTAAATACTACTATTCCCATTTTATAGAGGAGCAAATTAAGGATCGGAGCGATGAACTTGCCCAAGGTCACAGAGCACATAGACCTTAAACCAGGGCTGCCAGCCTCCGTAAAGGGGTACGCCTGGCAGACTGTGGTGTCTGGGTCTATGCACATTCATCTGAGGAGAGTGAGGCACTGTGTGTGCGCACGTGTGTGGATCTGAGACCTGGGTGTGATCTGAACATGGTCTGAGGTCTGAGGCTCCACGGCAGCCTGACGGGTTCAGTGCCCCCTCCGTGGCTCCCCAATCCCCACGGGCTCCAGTCCTAACTCTGCGGGTACCGCTGCGCTCCTCTCTCCTTCCAGCTATCGCTCGACCTGAGGCTCTATGCCTGCCTCACAAGAACCTTGAAATGTAGGAGTTGTTAGCCCATTTTACAGATGAGAAAATTCGGGTGAATAGAAGCTAAATGATGTGTCCTAAGGTCTTCTTCTCTAGACAAAGGGCTCCCCTTCCTTTTCTGTCTTCTTCCTCTGGGACCTGCAGGATCTGAATCTGCCCTTCCAAGCAGAGCTCCAGTAGAGGGGACAGAAAGCGGCCCCGCCCCCACTACCCCTTTGAGGGGGCAAAGCCACGTCTGGGTATTCCTGCTGCCGTTCCCTGACGTGACCCCTGGCTTTTAGAGCAGGTCCCGATCAGCCCTCCCCCCACTGGTCTCATGACCTCACCGTTGGGCTCTCACACCCATGACCCCATCCAGCCCTACAACAAACCCGTGTGTGGGCGGGGTGCCCAGTATTACCTCCATCTGCAAAAAAAGAAGACCTGAATTCCACCAAGAAACGCAGCAGGTCCGAGGCCGGTGACGACTAGAAGCTGTGTCTCCTGACCCCGGTGCCAGCGGGTTGCTTTCACACTGTATCGCACCGTCAGCGAAGCTCCGAAATAGGGTTCAAACCACCGTGACTGAACTGCTCACCCCCCTCCCTGGGCCTAGCAGATCCCTGCAACTTTGCTAGGATGGAGAGAGAGACATACCTCAGCCTCAGAACAGCCTTCCCAGACCCCCAACCCTAGACCCTCAGGATCTTTCCCACGCCCGCTTATTCCTTCTGAGACCTTGCTTCTCTTCCATAGCGCTTGTCATCCTTTGTCCTTCAAGAGATGTATCTATGTTTGCTCCTCGTGAATCCCGAGTACAGCACCATGCAGTGGGTGTCCTGGAAATGTCCTCAGACGGGTGGAGACGCCAGGTGTGGGACCTCGAGGCCCACACGTTTCTCTAGCAGACTTATTTCTTCCATCTTAGGACTGCCTTGCTACGGGCACACTGGGGGGTGCCCAGCCACTGTCCAGGAAGGAACCACCAAGGCCAACACACAGCAGGGCTGCTGTCACCGATTTTAATAAACTCTCCCAACGGCGAAGAATTAAAACCTGAAGACTTCGGTGCATTTTCCCACTAACTGACTCGTAAGAAAATCGCCCAGGAAATGCCCTGCACCTCCCAGGAACAGCTCGGGAAGAAGAGCTACATGAACAGAGGTGGGGACACAGGAAGACATGCGGGGGCAAGGGCTGCTGTGTGTCCCCGCTCCCCCGTGGGCCCCGGACACACGCGCCCGCTCCAGCTCCAGGCACCTGCCCAGAGCCAGGCTGCGGCGCACGCCTGTGGGAGCCGGGGGCGGGGGGCGGGGGCGCCAAGGCCAGACCCGCTGACCCCGACGTCGCACAGGCTCTGCCTCCCACCTGGCTCCTGTCTGGGCGCATCTGCGCGCTCAGGCCCCGCAGCCAAGAGGAGGTCCCCGCGGTGCGCCGCCATCGTGGCCGCGCCGGGGCTGCCGCATCCGCATCTATCCATGTTCCTTCCGAGCGGAGCAGCGTGGTGGTCCCGAGGCAGCGGCTCCCTCTTCTGGCTGAGCCGGGTAGTGCCCTGCTCCGCCCGCGGTCCCTGCTGTCCCGCTCTCGTACCCCTGACACCAAGCCCCTGGCGGGCGCACACAGTTTGGACAGACAGGTCAAGGCAAGGAGACGGCAGGGGAAATCGGGCAGGAAGAAGCCCAGCCGCTCTCCTCCTCCTTCCTCCAGCGGGGGCTCAGGTGCCTCCTCCTTCTCCCCTCTATCGCCTTTTTTTTTTTTTAAATTAACTGATTTATTTATTTTTGGCTGCGTTGGGTCTTCGTTGCTGTGCACGGGCTTTCTCTAGTTGTGGCGAGCGGGGGCTACTCTGCTGTGGTGCACGGGCTTCTCATTGCGGTGGCTTCTCTCGTTGCTGAGCACAGGCTCTAGGCGCGCGGGCTTCGGTAGCTGTGGCACGAGGGCTCAGTAGTTGTGGCTCACAGGGTCTAGAGCGCAGGCTCAGTAGTTGTGGCTCGCGGTTTCTAGAGCGCAGGCTCAGTAGTTGTGGAGCACGGGCTTAGTTGCTCCGCGGCATGTGGGATCTTCCCGGACCAGGGCTCGAAGCCGTGTCCCCTGCATCGGCAGGTGGACTCTTAACCACTGCGCCACCAGGGAAGTCCCTAAAAGCCCCACTTTAAAGTGAGGAGGTGGGCAAGGCAGCAAGGCGGGGGTGGGGCGGGGCAGAAACCAAGCGGAACTCCTAGCAGCTGGTGGGAAGAACGTGGATTTAATGGAATGAAGGGCGCCAAACAGAGCTCTCCCGCCCCGCCCCCGCCTGCAGCCTCACCCCACCTCCCAAGGCCCCTCTCAAAGGGGACGCTCTTGATCCTGGCCTTTCACACCTGTCCAGCCACCCCTGGAGCAGGGAAGTTGGGGTGGGAGATGCCCAGCTCAGAGGTGGATTCCAGCATGTCCCCTCTTATCTTGTCTACCCCGGGTGGTGCGGGGCAGAGCAGCACAGCAGGGCTGCTTCTGTGCCTTCCTTCTGCAACTGTCCCCACAGCCAGGCTCACTGGCCCCTTGTCCCAGGGCCTGCCCCCTAGCAGTGAGACTCCAGTTCCAACGTCCTGGGCGTGGCCGGGGCAGAGGGTTCCGCTTGGGCCCACTGGGGCAGGTCCTCAGCTGGGCACATGAGCTGGCGAACTCTCTGCAAGCAGAGTGGAGGGGTCCGTCATGAGCCGGAGAGGGGGCAAGTCTGCCAGCGTCCCTCATCGCTGCCTCCCCAGAGGTGCCAAACCTGCTCTCCAGGTGCCAACACCCTAACCACAGCGGTGTCTTGGAGGCATCCTGTCTCTTCCTGGGACTGCTCAGCACTCCCTCTGTCCCTCTGACCCCACACCAGGGTCCCTGGCCCTCCTGTGTGCCAGCTGCTACCCAGGCAGGCAGCCACCTGCCAGCAAGGGGACCCCAGCTCATCCTCTGACTGCTTTCCTCCCCACCAGCTCCCTACCTCTCTGAAAGAGCCCTTGAGGGTGCTGAGTTTGTAGCAGCTCCAGGCGGGAATGCAGATCATGGAGGAGAGAGCCAGGAGCCAGCCCAGGGCATCGCCCCACCACGGGTACAGGTACTTCTTGTTGTAGGTCAGTGGGGTGTACTTGATCAGGGAGGACAGGAAGGTGGCCTGAGGGTGAGAGGAGAAGAGACGCGGCTGGGGGAGCATGGGTCCCCCCGACCAGCTGGGCCAGTCTGCCTCCGAACTCCATCCACATCTGCTCAAAATCCACACCCCCAGGAGGTACTTCCGGGGCACCCACCCTGTCCCTCCAGGGTCCCTGTGCCCCTGGGCATCCTCAACTGGGACATGGCTCTGTGCCTGGCCGTGAGCACCTGGAGGGCAGGGGTCATGCCTGGGTCGCCCCGGCCTCATCATACTTGGCACACAGTGGGTGCTGCTGACACAGGTAAAGCCAGAGCAGCAGCGCTTAGTGGCTCAGGCCCAGACTCCGGAGCCAAGCTGCCTGGGCTTGAGCCCCAGCTCTCGGCCACCTTCCAGCTTGGGCGAACTGCTTAACCTCTGGGGCTTCCGTTTCACCTGAAAAGTGAATATAATGGTAATTCTTACTTCGTGGGGTTCTTGTGAGGATTGACTGGGTTAAACGCGTAAAGCATTTGGTACCCGGCAGGAAGTAAGTGCTCTGGAACTGCTACTGTTATCGGTGCTTATCAGTATTGTTCTCAGCAGCCCGATGCACCTGCCACATTAGACTCACACTGTGGGGTCGAGTCTGACAGCTCTGGCCCTCAGTTGATCCTTCTGTGAAACGGAAAGGAAGAATCTATCCTGCTGGCATTTTCTAGAACCCAACAGGAGGATGAATGAAACTTCTAAATGATTTTCAATGCCCACAGATAGGTACCTTCTAGGGCTATGGCCCGTCTACCCTTCTGCTCTACCATCTCTCTCCCTTCATCTGGCTTTCCTCCCAGAGGTCATCTTTTTTTGGTTTTTTCTTTTTTTTTTTTTTTTGCGGTACGCGGGCCTCTCACTGTTGTGGCCTCTCCCGCTGCGGAGCACAGGCTCCGGACGCGCAGGCTCAGCGGCCATGGCTCACGGGCCCAGCCGCTCCGCGGCACGCGGGATCTTCCCGTACCGGGGCACGAACCCGCGTCCCCTGCATCGGCAGGCGGACTCTCAACCAGTGCGCCACCAGGGAAGCCCCCGGAGGTTATCTTACTGTGCACACAGCCGGTGTGAGGAAGAGCCAACAGTATTTGATAAGGGGCCACGGCCTGTACCCAATCATGTCTTCAATGTTGTCATAGAAGCGCCCGGCACCTGCCACGAAGAAGAGAAGGAAGGGGGAGAAAGGACATCCTTTAGCATCCAAAGCATCAGGATGGGGACCACACCAGCCAGGAAGGGCAAGGACAGTCTGTAAAAGACATCGTGGCTGTCTTCTCCAGTCCCTGCTGGGAGCAGAGCCTTCCCCGGATGGAATTCGTAGGCATAAACAGCAGTGGGAAGAACCTGGCTTAGGCAAAGGTAGGAACTTTCTGGTGATCAAGGTTGTTAAAGGCTGAAAAGCTCTGGGTAGGATGGGACACGGGCCCACCTGGGTGGCCCGGGAGCAGCCAGCACCAGGAGGGTGGACAAGGCCGCCTCTGGAGGGCTTTTCCAATGGTAGCAATGTAGGTAGGATTCTTGAGATGTTTGAGGTTGGGAGGGAGAGAAGTCTGAGGAGAAGGTGGGTGTGAGCAGTGAGGTCTCTCTTTTGTCCGAGGGCCCTTGGGCAGGACCACGGGAAGAGTCACTCACCATAGGCCCACGCCACACAGAGGGACTCAAAGATGGCCACGAACAGGAGGCACGTGCCACTGGCTGCGTAGTAGTCAAAGAGCTGAAACACGTACATACCGCCCTGCCCGGGAGGAGAGAGACAGAACTTTAGCCAGAGGAAACAGGCACCCTCGGGGCACGGAGCAGAGGTGGGGAGGGTCACAGGAGACAGAGACTAAGGGACAGTGTAGTCTGTAAGCGGTAAAGCACTCGGCAGACATGGGACAATAATAATGTTTGATTATTGTTTTTGGAAGGAAGATGCATGAGAGAGCCGTTGTTAGCTCACCCCTGAGAACACGCAGGGGGGGACCCAAAGGTCCAGGACAGCGTGCATTTTGGACAGAGGGTCAGGATAGGGGCCGCCACGGGTGTCATCAAGCTGACGAGCTCCATCCCCCTCCTCCCCTGAGACATCGCTCAGAACGTCACCCACCCCAGGGCTCCCTTTCTGCCTTTGAAGTCTGTCCCTGGAACGTGGGTCAGCTGCCTGGGAGCTCATGGGATCTTGCTGGAGAGGCGATTTTTCCCAGCCCAACATGTCTATACCTCTCAGCTTCCGTGGAGACAAAGCACCCCTCCGCCACGCCCAGAGCCAGGTGGTCAGTGCTTCCTGGGGTGGGAAAGGGCCAGGGCCGCCGGGCCCCGAAGCCCAGAAGGCGGTGACCTGAAACTACAGCAGCCTGCCCCCCACCCCCCGCCAGGTGGCAGTCACCCACCTGGGCTCTCCCCCTCACCGGGCCCCACCTGCAAGCCGCCCAGCCCCTCACCTCTGTGAGCATGACGAGCCCGACGAGGAAGGAGGTGACAGACACCCCCAGGATGAGGACCTCCCTCCGGTTCTTCTTGCGGAATACACCGGGGTACATGTCCACCAGCGCCGTCACCAGGCTTTCCACGCACACGAACTGGACGAGAGGGCGAAGAACTGGAGGACAAGAGCCCTCACGAGAGGCTCCGTCAACCAGCTGGCGCCTCGCTCCCGGGGCAGCCCTGCCAGCCTCCTGCCAGCCCCGGAGCGGACCCCCCTCCAAAGCTCCCTTTGTTCCCAGGCAGGGCATCGCGCCTGACACTCGCCCAGCCCCCAGCCCACACACACCACCGTCCCTCGGGCTCTGAGCGGCCACCTCTCGATACCTGGCTATCCAGTCCCAGAAGGACGACCATGAAGAAGAAGCAGCAGGCCCAGAGGGGCGAGAAAGGCAGCATCACCACAGCCCGGGGGTAGGCGATGAAAGCCAGACCAGGGCCTGCGGCGGGGAGAGAGGGACACGGCCCAGTGCCACCCCAAGGTGGGCTTCCCAGTGTGGGACACGGGACAGTGGAAGCCCCAGAGCTACCCCCCTGCACCGTCCCCACCCAGGAGAAGCCACCCAACCCTGACCCGGTCCCCAGTCTCCAAGGCATCGCCCACTGTTTTCTCACTGGCAGCAACAGAACCTGAAGGCTGTGAGCATTCTACGGGATATGCAAAGAGAAGAGGACGGGGTCCGTCACCTGCATTCCTGTAAGTTCTACCTCACATCCTGAGGGCTCACTCTCCAGACCTACTGCCCCCAAACCAGAGCTTTCAAACTTACAAAGAGCTTGGGGGCCAGGCAGGCCGCGGATTGTGAAGCTGCCCCAGCGTAAAAGGAGGGAGCGGCGGGGCCTGACGGACCTGGAGCCGTCCTGCCCCCTAAGGCAAGCGCTGTGTGGTTTCCGTAAAGTTCCAAAGAAAATACCTCCAAGACTAGACTGGGGCTGGGGCCACCGCTGGCCACCTCTGCTCCCCGAGCCTTTTCTGTCACCCCACAGCAAGTGAGCTGGCGTGAGTTTCAGAATACCCACGACACACATCCTCTCAAACACACTGCTGCCCTCAGCTGGCTCAAACGGCAGGAACAGGTCACACGCCAGTGCCGGGTCCTCGACAGGAAGCTTCGTTTGAAAGGAAGGGTATGACCGAGGGACCCGGGACAGTGGTCAGCTCCTCCGCCCGTCTCCCGGCTGCTGGGACCCGCCCCACGCACCAGCGACCGCACGGCACCGAGCCTGGCACAGAGCTGTGCTTCGTCAAAGAGAAACACGATCGTTCTTAATAAGAACCAGCGATGCCAGTTTCCCGTTGCTCGGCACCCTGTGGGACGGGGGGAGCTCGTGAACCCCACGATCAAAATCATCTTGTTACAGGTGCAAGTGGGTGGTCCACAGGCGTGGGGGGCGAGCAAGGCAAACACCGGCCGCTGACCCAGACGGGGGATCCGTCTGTGATTTTATTTAAAAGCAAGAGCAGCACCACGTGGTGGGAAGGCAGGCACCTAAAGGAGGAGACTCCACGTGCCGGGAGTTAACTTACCTCTGAGACACACGTTAAGGGGAACGAGACACGGCAGGATGCATGACAATGTATACAGCACGTTATCACTTGGTTGTTACGAGGTGTAAGAGACAGAAACAGTAATACGGACGCGTGTTTGAACGTGTACGTACATGTGTGTGTATTCTTTTTCTCATAAAAGCCTAAACTATTTCTGGAAGTAAAACCATGAACCTGGTAACACTGGTTGCTTCCAGGGTGAGGAGCTGGAGGCCAGGGTGCAGGGGACAGTGTTCTCTGCACACCCGTTCGCCTTTTGAAGCTGGAATTGCTGTTTAAGTCCATCCCAGGTCTCCCCGGGACGCAGCCACTGAGAGGTCACCCACAGTGTAGGTGACAATAGGAATGCCTGCAGATCCAGGCGGGCTGGTGAAGGTTCAAACAAAGCTCACAGAGTCCCCTGTCTTAGGCCCCCCGCACCCCCCAAAACACCACCCACCTGACTCGGCCACCTCAGAGATGGGCACCCCCTGCTCCTGGGACATGAAGCCCAGGATGGAGAAGATGGCAAACCCGGCCACGAAGCTGGTGCCGCTGTTGAGGAAGCAGAGGGCGATGCAGTCCCTGCAGGCGGGGCGGGGAGGTGGGGACAGGAGGGTCAGAGGGGCAGCCAGCGCCTCAGGCCGGGACGCAGGAACCCCAGGTGACGCCGCTGGCCTGGCAGGGGCAGAGGGAACCCAAGGGGCTGGTTCTGTCCCCCCAACTCCATGGGCTCAGACTTGGACTAAACCCACAGTCATCCTGCAAGAATGAGACCCTAAGGAAGTAACAGAATCTAAACATTACCCATGGCCACACAGCTCCCCTTTCCCATCACGCTGCCACTGCGCCTCCTGGGACACTACCCCTGTGACCCCACGCATGCCGGTACGTTAATGGAGAGCAGAGGGGCACGGAGAACCCAAGCAACAGGTGCTCTGTACTCACCTAAATTCAATTTTGAAATGCATGATGTGATTTTGTTTAGTTAATACTAAAACTGGCTTAAATTCTCTGACATGAGCCAGGTGGGCCCGAGGGAACCACAGGGAGGGGATTCAGTGTTTGCTGGGGCGCAGGTACGGAGCACACAGGACCAGGCTCTGTATGACGTCACTCCCGAGCTGGGCTGCTTGCACACCTGTGCCCACTGCCCTCTACATTAGCCCCAGGCTGGGCCCTGCTGGGGGTTCCCGGCCACCCATCACCGTCCCGTCCTGGGGGAAGCAATCCCTCGCCCGTGCTGCCACTGGCTCCTCTCACCACCTGGCAGCCCTGGGGGTTGGAAAATGGCGCGAAGGCAGGTGCGGCGTAGGGAAATCCACGAGCTGGCGCACCCTCCACATCTCCCCTGCTCTAGCACACCTGGAGGGACAGGTGCTCAGGCCCTGCCCCCCGCTCACCTGTAGCAGTTGTTGTGGTACTTGTTGTAGCTGCCCAGGGCCGTCAGGCACCCTAGGCAGATGGCGAAGGAGAAGAAGATCTGGGTGCCTGCGTCCATCCACACCTATGCAGGGAAAAGACGAGAAAGCTGTGCCTCAGGGGAGCCAGGCTGTCTGGGCTCCACGGACCACACAGGCCTACAGCCAAGCCAGGCACAGGACGGCAGACCCCTGCCCTCAGCCCGCGCAGGCAGCCCCGCGGCCATGCTATTCCGATGCGCTCGACTTCCCGGGCCCCTAGACGGAGTTTCTCGGGCACCCCTGGGATGGCACGGGCATCAGGCATTGGAGAAAGACTAAAGGACCCACGATGGAGGCCGACGAGCTGGTGCTCTAGAACCGAGTGGGGCCTGGCCCGTCTTTTCTGTAATGGAAGCAAAGCCCAGGGCTCTACCTCCACGTCCCCCACCCCAGGTCCCCCGGCAGCGTGCCGAGATTGGAAGGATCCCAGCGACAGGCTTTGCGGGGATGCGGGTCCTTTGCGTCAGCGCCTTCACGGGCACGTAGCTTTGCCCCTTGCGCCTCAACATCCTCTGCAAAACTGGAAGAGCGAGCCCCAGGTCACGAGGCGTCGAGAGGATGGACAGAAGTCATCTGTGAAGAGCTTTGTACTCCCTGGGGGGAAGATAGCTCTCCAGCTAAACATAGGGTATGGCTGTGCTTGTTATTATCTCAGCTGGCTGGCCCAGCCTGTGCATGTTATGATTTAGATTTAACAGCTAGAATAACATCCCAAAGAGAAAGAAGATCAAGGAGAACGGGACCTGCGGCGCTGCAGACCCACAGGAGGTGGGGTCCTGCGGCCACAGACCCTCCCCGGGCACCTCCTGCCTTCAGGGGACCTGAGCACCAAACCGTGGCCGCGGACATCGCCAGGCTGGTGTCCTAACACTTTTGGGTCCGCATTTCTTGTCTCATGTCCGCCCTCCTCGTGAGCCCCCAAACAGGCCCCCGCTCTCCTTCCACTAAAATAGGGCTCACAGGGCCCACGGGCACCAAAGCCTCAGCTGCTTCTGTGTACAGCTCCTCGGCCCCTACCTGTTCCCTCCCCACATCCCTAACCGTCGTGACCACCCCTAACCTCCCTCCTCTCTCACCACTCACCCCCCCAAATGCCCACTCTCCTCGGCATTGCGGTGCGTCTGAGGGAACCCGTGTCAGCTGACAGCATCAGAACGCAGACTCCTCAGCCAGCATCCCCGGGTGAGACCCTGAACTAGGCCTAGAGGAGAACCCGGAAACCTGTATTGTTTCAAAGCTTCCTGGGCGACCCTCATGACCAGTCAGATGTGGGGATCCCTGCCTTCCAGCCCCTGAGAACTGGCATCCACCCGGGCACTCTTTCCTCCTGCTCTCCCTCCACTTCTGCAGGGATGGGGACAGAGCGGGAAAGAGGGTGAGGACAGGGGGAGACTGTCTCTAACCTTCTGCCCCTCCTGCCCACGGGGACCCCCATCCCCAGGCTATGAGGGAGGCAGGAGCTGCCACCAGGGACAGGGTGTCCGGGGCAGGAAGCACAGAGGAAGACCCCAAGGGAGGAGCCAGGGCCAGCAAGGAAATAGGCAAGGTCGAAAACACCAAGGGGAGCTTCTTTAAACCTCAGGAAAAATGATCATGGGGAAAGGAGAGGGGGTCTCGGAAGCTGGAGAAAGAAAGGGCAGGAATGAAAGGAGAGAAGCTGAGGACAGGCCACAAAACTCCGAGGACGCCCCGGGCCGAGGACGTGCCTCGGGGAGCCTGGCTGTTCCTTTGCAATGTCTCAAATCCTTTCCTCTTCTAAACCTGCCCCAGACTCTGCGAGGAGAGTTCTCCCAGGAAGACCCAGTTGCCTCTGGTCTGAAGGTCACTGTTCCTTTTTGTTCATTATCACAGCCCCAAGTGCGGGTTGCTGTGGCAAGAGGTTCTGAAGTTGTACAGGAAGGATCCCGCCAGGCTGGGATGGAGGGCCGGGGAGGTGTCTCCAGGCCGGTTATCCAGGTTGCAGCCCTGGACCTGCCCAGCCTCGGGCCCCCGAGGCCTACTCCCCGTGCCTGGCGGGGCCCAGGCTACAGCCTGACCCGCCGTCCACGCAGGAAACTCTGTTTCCTTGGAGATGTTCCGTGGCTGCGCACGTGCAGATCCCACGGTTAGGAAGTGTTGCAGACTTGGGCTTGGGAAGAAGAAACAAGAAAAACTGTGACTTGGCAGGTCACCTCGCCCAGAGGAGGAGAGACTAAGACCGAGTTGGGAGGAGAGGTTGAGGAGAACGGAGGAAAAGGCAGCAGGAGGCCTGAGAGCTCAGAGTGCGGAGCTCAGATTGGCTGGAGGCTGGCGAGCCGGCTCCTCGCAGCTGCTCCTGGCCAGCCTGCTGGGGCGGGAGAGCCGCGGGGCCGCGGGAAGGGCCGGAGGACAGCAGGGCAAGCCATTCTCTACCCCCTACAGGCGACCTGCCACGTGCCCCGTCCGCGAGCCCTGGTTTCGGGAACAAAGCTCCAGGGTGTGGTTGGCTGGCGCAGAAGACTGCCCGACAATACAAGCGAAAAGCGCTTCAGGGAGTGTGGGCTAAAGAGAGGTCTTGGAGGGGCGACAGAGGGAGAGAGAATTTCTAGAAGGTCCAGGAAAGATGTTTTCAACCTGAGTCCAACCCCAAGGACTATTACATTTTCTATTTTCAGGAAGGCAATCGTATGTAAGCCTGGGCTTTGGAGTCAAACTGAACTGAGTTCAGTTCCTAACTCTGTTAATAACTAGCTGTGTGATCTTAGGCAAATCACTTAACCTCTCTGAACCTCACTTTTCTCATCAGGAAAATGGGTATAATAACAAGTAAAATAACAAATGGGTATATTAAGAAATAGAATGGGTAAAATAACAAATAAAAATAATGTATGTAAAATGCCTAACACATAAAGAAATATTAGTTCCCTATCCCACTTCAGAATTAATTCTAGAATAATAAAAATCAACTCTTAAAACTAATCATTCATATTCTTTGGGAAATGTATATCATGGTGATTAAGGCAGAAGACCCCCAAAAGACGACTTGGGATGAAACCCAAGCTCCCCCTCCATGCTTGTTTCGTAGTTTGGGGCAAATTTCTTAACTTTTCTAAGCTCCAACTTCTTCATCTGTAAAATGAGGCTACACCTAACTCGTGGGATTAGTGTGAGGACTAAACTGTCTTGTGCTCTTAGGGAAGGGCCTGGCAGACAGTAAGCACATAATACACGTGTCAGCTATTGGCCTATTTGTCGTTGCTGTTATTTTAAAGAAGCACCTCACCTTCCAGTAATAATAAGGTCCCATAGGTTTCAATGCACGACATCAAAATGAAAAGACACGTTCTAATCAATGGCTCCAACCTCCTTCCCTAAATAAACCCTTCCTTAGAGAGCTTAAGGTAGAGGTTTCAGGTGTTCAACAAGGACTCTCCGGACACCCCGTCCCCAGCCCCTGTCCTTATCGATCTACCAAAGTGCAGTGGAACAAAGGGTCAGGGTGAGGGAAAGAAAAAGCGCCAGGACCCAGCACATGCTGCACCAGCGGAGTCTCCCGGGGCCGCTCCCCAGTGGGAAAGAGACGGTGCTGGGGGCGCCGGGAGAGGCAGCAATCCCCCACCACACAGCAGCCTGGCCAACGAGATAAACTCAGCAGTGTCTCCGCCTGGCTTCCGCTCCAGACCGAGAGCTTGGCCGAGAGAGGCGCTCTGGTCTTTGTGCTGCAGGAATTTTGCAGCTTTCTCAAGTGCCAGGCAAATGCAGGTTGGCATTGGCACACTTCCTGGGGAGCGCCAGCTACTTCCATTAGGGCTCTGGCGGGGGGCATCCCGCCTTGCAGAGGCTGCTCTGCTCACTGACAGAAAGGTGGGCTTCAGCAGGAGGCCAGGACCAGCCGTTAGTAAGTCTGCTCGGAAGCTCAGGACCAAGCCTGGCTCTTGGAACGTCTCCCTCCCTGGGCTCAGAGGATTCTGAAGGCATCGCTGCCTGCACAGCCTGCAGCTGTCCAGGTTGGAAGGATGGTGTCCTGGAGAGAAGCCTGAAAGAGGTCTTATTCCCTGCAGTAACCCAGACACAGAATTACGGCCTTTTAACTCTCAGAGTTGAAGGTGCTCTGGTCCACCTTCTTCATATTTGCCGGCAGCTATTACGTAGCAAAAGTTACACCTAGAACATACCTGGCACAAAAGGGATGCTCAATAAATGTTTGCTGAATGAATGAGCTGCGAGAGAAACAAAGACGAGCAGACAGGACGTTGCCTTCAAGAGACCGTAAAACCTGTGGGACTTGTCACCATGCAGACCTGGATTCCAGGTGCAGGTGTGCGGATGGAAAGTTCTTTAAGCTCTCTAGGCCTTAATTTCCTGTCTATAAGATGGGGATACCTCATTGGTCAGCGGTGAGGATTAGTGAAATAATGCATGTGCCCCTCTTAACGATGCCAGGGCCATAGCGGGCGCTCAGCAGTTGTTAGCTAAAAAGCTGGTCAGGACAAACAGAGCGTCGATCACAGAAGCCATAGGTCAGTTCCAGAGACGCTGGACCCTCTCTCCCTTCCTTCTTTCATTCTACCTGCCTGTCTCCCAGCCTGATCTCCAGGAGAAGGCGGCTTGCGGCTCAGCCACTGGTTCACACCGCTGCCCCAGAACCGCAGCGGCTCCCTCCTGCGTGAGGGATCCAAGCCGAACCCACCCCCGGCCTCCGAGGCCTCGCCCAGCTCTGCTGCCCCGCAACCTCCTGCTTGCTGCCTGCATTCCACCACGGCACTCTGGGTCCCGGCCTGCCGTTCCTTCCACGTGACCTTGGGCCCTGTTTGCTCATCTGCGCAGCGAGAAGTTTGCAGAGATGACGTTGGGGTTTTCTAGCTTCAGCAGCTGGGGTTCTACAGTTTGGCTCCGAGGCCCGACTGCAGCCCTTGGGTCCACGGGGAGACGAGGTGGCTGCCCCTGTGTCTCTATCTGTCTCAGAAACGGGGACGGGAGGGTGAGCTCCCATCCCACCGGATGTCGTGGGGAAAGAGCCCGGGCCGAGGCTGGGGAGGCTTCCGGGCTCGAGTGGTCTGCTGCTTCTGGGAGCCCTGGCAGCCGCAGGACTCAGGATGGAAGAGCTCGTAATTCATCCGGGGGTGCTGGGAGGCTTGAGAAGAGCCACCCCAAATTCTGCACAAGGGGAGCCACTGCCTTCGTGGGAACGGTCCCCGCCTCGGAGGGAGCTGGGGGGCTGTTGCCTCCTCTGTTGCCCCCTCTCACCTCTCAGCAGTGACAGTGCCGCTGCCTTACTATAGAAACGTACAAAAAGCCGTTCGATTTCTGGTTTGCTCTGAGCTGGGCGTCCCTTTCAGGGGCACAGCCCTTCCAGCCCAGGAGGAGGCCCCGGGAGGTGACCTCTGTCAGGGAAGCGGGCTCAGGCCACAGCCAGGCCGGGCGGGGCTCTGGGCTGTGCTCACCCGCGGCCTCTCTACCCCCGGCCCCCTCCTGGCTTTGCTGGCCTTCAGAACGGCTGCCAAAGAGAAGACGAGACCCCGGCAGAGGCTTCTCAGTACAGGCCCTGCTGTCCAGACCCTCGTCAGCAGACAGCCCCCTCCCGGAGGGTGGACCCTGAAGGAAGGGCCGGGGGCCTCTGGACAGCACACAGGAAACTCAGCACCACCAGCCAGCTGGCCCTGGGAGGCGCTGGGGGCTGTGGCCAGGAGCGGGCGTTGTGGGCAGAGGGCGGGCCAGAGGGGCCAGTGGAGGGTCAGGAGAGAGAGAGGCTGCTCGAAATGAAAGGAGACACCCGGAGGGGATGGGAGGTAGTGGAAGGGGAGAGCCTGGGGGAAAGGCTGTTAGGACGCATTTACAGCGCCCCAGAAACACTACAAAACACCACGAGGGCCTCAGGGCCCCTGGGTTCCCTGGCAGCTGTGAACCCAGGAGGGGGACATGCGTGGAGACACCCCCCTCAGCGTGGATGCCTGGGGTTGTCCAGGAGCAGAGATGCCCAGCTGAGCACAGGGACGGCCCCGTCTGTGCGTCTTACCTGGGGGTCCCACAGACGCGTGAGGTTTGGGTACAGGTAAAACTGAATTCCTTGGGCGGCCCCAGGCAGCGTCACCCCTCGAATCAACAGGACCACCAGCATGAGGTAAGGGAAGGTGGCTGTGAAGTACACCACCTGGCCAAGGGGCAGAGAAGAAGGTGAGGAACTGGGGCAGCCAGCAGCGGGGGGATGGGGAGGGGGCAGGGGGAGGAGCCGCCAAGCCCACGGCAGAGGTCACCGCTTCTGCGCCCTCCCGCTCCCCCCGCAGCTGCTCAGCCCTCAGCCTTCAGCCCTCCCCCCTCCCTCTGTCTCCCTGACACACACCCAGCAAATATCTGCTGAGTGACTGAGCGAACTTAGGCACGCTCCCAGCAAGAAGTTTAGAACAGTGGCAAGGGTCGTCAGGGACAAGAAGCTCTGTCACACATGACCCCTGTCCCCACAGAGCTCACAAGCTTAGCACAACCGGGCAGCCAGCTTAGGAGGGAAGCCTGGTCAGAGGCCGCCAGGGCGGGAGTCCAAGAGAACTCGGGATGCCCTCATGCACTCCAGGGCAACGAGTCTCCCCAGGGTCTCGGGGTGGATGACAGTCATGTTGAGATTAATAGTCATGACGGAATTGCTTTCCCAAAGAACAGCTGTATGAAACGGGGAGCCGTGAACCGTGTTCAGTGTGCGATGTGCCCACACGCATGGTGCATTCCAAGATCAGATTCCTCCCCACGTGTCCCTCCTGCCTCTCTCTCTCTGTCCTCTCTCTCTCTGTCCTCTCTCTCTCTCCCCTATTCCAGTTCCCCAAATACCAGAAGGACATACCACTGAATCCAGGAAAGGCACAGAATCAAGGAAGAGAGACATGTGAACTCCTCGTGGGGTCATTCCCTCCCATCCCCGACTAGGTACAACTTGGGGAACCCCTGGGTGGCTGAGCCCCCGGGGGGAGCAGGGTGGCCCAGGGAAGGGAGGGGCCTGGGGCCCTCGAACACAGACCTTGCCCGTGGACTTGACCCCCTTCCAGATGCAGAAGTAGCAGATGACCCAGGCAAGCAGGAGGCACAGGGCCAGCTCCCAGCGCAGGGCCCCCAGGTGCTGGATGCCGTCCGAGATCTTCAGGACCCGCCTCCTGGGGAGAGAAGGGTGAGCGACTGCGCCTGTGCCGCCGGCCTCAGCTCGGGCAGCGGAGCCGGGCCTCCGGCTCTGGTCCGAAGGCTTGTCGGCTCCTTCACTCTGATCCGTGAGGCTCTGCTTAGCCCAGAGATGGGAGTAGACAGAGAGGAGGCAAAGACAAACTGTTCCCAGGCGGGTTTGCTCTGGCAGGCTGAGGACCAGTTTAACCCAGAGAAGGGGGGGCGAACACGTATTTTCTCAACCGGAGGGTTAGGATGCTTTGATATGAGGAGCCATGTCTTCGGTGAACGCCAATATTTCGGGGAGGGGCAGTAGAAGCAACACACATGCAGCCGCAGGGGAGGGCGGACCCACATGGCGGGCGGGGTGGGGGTGGGGGCGAGGTGGGGGTGGGGGCGGGGAGCGACGCAGGCCCAGCGCCAGGAGAGCCTCGGGAAGAGTCCTGCCCTAACCACAAATACAGGCACGGCGGGAAAAAGCCACTCGGGTGACGGCGCCACCAAAGGAGGAGGCAGAAACTCGTCCCCTGCAGCCCATGGGGTCCCCAGCCCCGCGCCCGTCTATGGGACACGCCACCCACACTGCGATGGCACAGGGGCCTCACTTACTCCCAGAACTCGATTACGGGAGAGGTGGCGTTCTCAGAGCTCACGTTCACGGAGCTGCTGGCCCTCTGGAACTCCACGCAGTGCTCTGCCGGGGGTCCAGGGCGGGGCGGGGAGCGAGAGAAACATCACTGGCCGGTATGTAACATGAGCAGAGAGTGGGGCGAAATTTCAGGAGACTGGGAAGCACGGTATCTGGGCTGAAGGTGCCTAAACAAAACAGCCTCATAATAAAACACAAAACGAAACACATAATGACCTCAACAAAGCCACTGCACCCTCTCCCACTTCTCCGGGGTGGAGCCGGGGCGGGGGTGGGTGGGTGTAGCACATTCTCATTAAAGCACCACCAGGCGGCCTCAGGAAAGATGCTTTGCACGCCATCAGCTTCAAACATACGAATATTTCTGGGCCACTGTCCTGTAGAGAGTGGCCTTTGAGGAACAATAAGGATGCCTTCTGGGGAAGTGATGCAGCTGAGGGCTAAGAGCACAGGTACAGATCGGAAGACTCTGCTTTGAATCCCTGCCCCCCTCCGGCTATTCGCTGGGTGGCTTTCTAACTCACTTCCGTGGTCTCTAAATGTACACGAGGGGACTTCCCTGGTGGCGCAGTGATTGGGAATCCGCCTGCCAATGCAGGGGACGTGGGTGCGATCCCCGGTTTGGGAAGATCCCACATGCCGTGGAGCAACGAAGCCCGTGCGCCACAACTAATGAGCCTGTGCTCTAGAGCCCGCGAGCCACAACTACTGAGCCCATGCACCTAGAGCCTGTGCTCTGCAACAAGAGAAGCCACCGCAATGAGAAGCCCGAGCACCGAAACAACAACCCAATGTAGCCAAAAATAAATAAATTTGAATAAATAAATGTACATGAGAAGATCCCAGTGTAGGATTGATAAGCGGAGACTGCCCGGCACTCCATAAATAGTGGCTTTTAATTACCCGTCTACGACTATGGACTTTTCACAAAGTGTTCACACTCTTCTTTACGTTTTATTAGGACAGTAATCCTGGGAAATATCAATAAAGACAGAGAGCGTTTCCCCATTGTGCACACACGAAAGCTGATCTTCTTAGAAATAGCCCAGCATCGCTTGTCTGTGATGACATGAAGGCTGGGATCCAGCTCAGCAAATTGTGTATGTTCCACCTTCAGAAAATCTGGGATCTGACCCTTCCCGTTACAGGTATGAGCACCAGTCTGGTGCAGGTCACCACGGCTCCCGGCTCCCTGATGGGCCCAGTTTCTGCTCTTGCCTCCAGAGTCAAATCTCCAGAGAGCAGCCAGGGAGGCTTTGCTCAAACTTCAGTCATGTCATGGCTCTGTCATGTCCCAGTTCAGAAACCTCCAAAGGGTTTCCCATCACACTCAGAGAAAGAAGCCCAAACCTCATCATCGCCTCCAAGGCCCCATTCCATCCACCCCTCTCCTACTGCCCCGCCCCCACTCACCTGCTCCGGCCACACCTGCCCTGCTGCCCCCTGGATGCCACCCCACTTCTGCACTGCTGCTTCTCCTACCTAGTGTCTGCCTCCACACGCCCTCCTCCTTCAGAGCATGACCCAGCGTCACCTTCTTAGAGATGCCTTCCCCGATGACCCTATTTAAAATGACACCCCACCCCTAAGATTCCCAGTCTCTCCTCCCCGTTTAGTTTTCTGCACAGCAGTGGCTCTAGCATGACACATGCGATGCACTGATTTTGTTTCTGGTCTGTCTTCTGCCGCTAGAATGAAAGCCACGAGGGTAGGAGCTCTATTTCTGCACCTTGCATGTCCCCAGTACTTGGAACAGAGCCTGGGGTAGAGCCGGGGCTCCACACACACCTGCCGAACCACGAGATATTAGCGGAGCCCTCTCTCCTCCAAACCGAGTCACTTTCCTTGAAGCCTCAGTACACCCAAAAGGGCTGTTCCTTCTGGACAGGATGGGATGTCCTGTACTACTCTAGACGCTAGGCTCCGAGGACTCCAGACTCACCAGGAGAAATGCCCAAAATGTCATGGAGCCAAAGCCCTGGGTATTGAGTTTGCCTCAGAGATGCTCCCCCTGCCAAGTCAGCCAGAAGCACACAGGCCTGATGATGGCCTGAGGCCAAGCCCCTGGGCACCAGAAAGGCAGAAACTTTCTACAAGAGGAACTGCACTGAGACCTGGATAATATCCCCATGTGAGAAGCTGGCAGGGCGGATTTTAGTGCAGAGAGAGAGAGAGAGAGAGAGAGAGAGAGAGACGAGGGAGGGAGGGAAGAAGGAAGGAAGGCAGGAAGGAAAGAAGGGGGAAGGAAGAAAAAACACATAATAAAGAAAATAATAGAATAAAACAGATTTTAAAAACTTGATTCATTCCATGAATATTTTTTGAGAGCTCATGATGCTAAGTGCAAAAGGTGTAGAGATGAAGACACCATTTTTGCCCTCAAGATCTTGCAACAAACAGAGGAAAAGCGGGGTGAGTGCCACAGTCAAGGGCCGGGGCCAGTGTAGGCACTAGCAGACACACTTGAGAAGAGCCTAGCAGATCTTGGGGTGTCAGGGGCGGTACCTCCAAGATTTGACTTTTCACTTGACAAGTAGTGGGACAAAGTGGTGACAAGGGAATGAAAGCCTGGAGAGACAGCATCAAATATGAGGGCGAGGGGGCCTTGAACACCAGGATAAACGTGCAAAACCACTTCCCTGGCAAGCAAATAAAAGATTCACACTCTAGCTCAGAACTGAGTAACTTATCTGAACAAGAAAAAGTTCATCACGGCACAGGTAGGACCTCACTGACAGGCACGAGAGGTGTTTGGACATTGGGAGCAGGACAGTGTCCACCTGCGCGGTCCAACAGGGCAGTGACCGGCCACGTGTGGCTATTTACATTAAATTAATTTAAATTAAATAAAAACTTTAAAATTCAGGTCCTCACACGCACTAGCCATGTTTCAAGTACTCGATAGCACATGTGGCCAGTGGCTACCGCATCAGAGTACAAAGCACATTTCCTCACCACAGATAGTTCTTTTGGAAAGCACTACCCTAGAAATTTTTAATTTGTATTTTTAATTGAACATTTTCTTTCAATTCATTAGACTTAGTAGTTCTATCGCCATAGAGGCTCTTGTCTTAAAAGAAAATCATGGGAGAAAATTACTTGCTATGGTAAATTATACTGATGTCATACAAAACAGCTTATCCCTGGTTAAATCCACATGACTTGGGAGTTGGAAAGGCCTAAAATAGTATCAGAAAGAAGACATGAAGAATAAATAAATGAGAAAACAATATATCCATATATCAAACTAACCACGTTTCAAATCAAAACCCATAAAGGGCTAAACTGCACAAAAAGAAGTCAGTTCTATCTTCATAATAACGTTGATTCAACACATGAATTTTTTGAAAAAGTCTGTGATATTTTTCCTGTGATGCTGGTGGACTCTCGCTCTTATCTTTGACATTAGACCTCTGTCACCTCCTTGGCAGATTTCTAGCATGTCCCAGGTGAAGGATGGGGCCTGGGGACCAGGATATGGGGACAATCCCTCTCCTGGTCACCACAGCAGAGCAGGTGGAGGTGACCTCACCTGTGTTCCAGTCGTGGCGGCAGCTCCCCCAGGGCAGGTCGATGGTGAAGCTGCTGAAGAGGTAGAAGAGGGCCCAGGCCAGGACGATGATGTAGTAGATGTTGAGGAGGATGACAATGGTCTGGGAGGCATAGCCGATACCTGGGCGGAGGCACACGGGGCTGGGGACACGGGGCAGGTTTCTGGCTCCGCCCACCCCTGCTCAGGAGAGGTTCTGTGCTCCCCTGTGAGTGTCCTGAGACACGGGGTATGGGATCTGGGCTCCTGGATCGCTGCCCCCTCCCGTCGTGCAGCACCCCCAGGCCAGGCCGGGCTTCCTCCTGTCTCCTGCTGCCCTGCCCTGCTGCCTGTACACTCTCATCTGTATGCTGCAAGTTCACTGATTCTAAGCTATCTTACAAATGTACAAGGCTAACTCCGAGATTCCAATAGCTAATGTTCCCTGGAATTCGTCTGATATATTTCTGAAATGTAAAAACACGCGTTAAGGGACTTCCCTGGTGGCACAGTGGTTAAGAATCCGCCTGCCAACGCAGGGGACACGGGTGTGAGCCCTGGTCCGGGAAGATCCCACATGCTGTGGAGCAACTAAGCCCATGCGCCACAACTACTGAGCCTGCGCTCTAGAGCCCGCAAACTACAACTGAGCCCGCGAACCACAACTACCGAAGCCCACGCGCCTAGAGCCCGTGCTCCACAACAAGAGAAGCCACTGCAATGAGAAGCCCGTGCACCGCAACGAGGAGTAGTCCCCACTCGCTGCAACTAGAGAAAGCCCGCACGCAGCAACGGAGACCCAATGCAACCAAAAAATAAAACTAAAAAAAACAACACGCGTTAAAAGCAGGAAGAGACAGTTCACAGAGGAGCACACACACACAGGCAATGAACATCCTCACAACACACTCATCCTCCCTAATAATCGTAGGTGTGCAAAATGAAAAATGATGAGCTACCATTCTGCACCTGCAACACTAGTGAACATGTTTACAAACGATATAACTCAGTGATTTCCAAACTTGTCCACATAGTAGTAGAATTAATTACCTGGGAATATTTAAAAATTCCAAAGCCCAGACCAGACCCCAGGCCAATTTAATAACAATCTCTGGGGGTGGGGTACAGGCCTCAGGATGTTTGGAAGGTCCTGGGGTGATTCCAGTGTGCAGACAAGTTTGGGAACCAGGGATATAACTCAGAGCTGTTAAAGATACGGAGGAAAGATGCTTACTCAAGTCCAGTGATGTGTACGTCAGCATAACACTTCCATAGAACAACTTAATAAGCATGGTCAAGGGACATCAACTTGGTTGTCCATTTGATCCAGTGATCCTAATCCTGAGAATTTATCCCAAGGAAATAACTCCAAAAAAGGGGGGTAAAGGCTACCTCTACAAAGATACATGATAGCAGAATATCCATTTATCAGTGATTGAAAATAAGCAGAAAGCCCAGAACAGAGAATTGTTAAGCAAATTATGATATATCCCCTTGATGGAAGTTTATGCAATCACATGATTGTTGTGTAAAAAATGGAAAATAACACTAACTAAAAAACAGAGGGACTTCCCTGGCTGTCCAGTGATTAAGACTCTGCGCTCCCAGTGCTGGGGAGGGTTCAATCCCTGGTCGGGGAACTAAGATCCCACTTGCCACACAGCGTGGCCAAAAAAACCACAAAAACGACAGAAACTGTGTATATTTCATATTAATAGATATGTAAGCTTTATATAGAGAGAAAGAAATAATGAAGTAAATCTCCCCAAACTGGAAACAACCCAAATGTTCTTCAGTGGGTGAATGGTTAAATAAACCACAGGACAACCATCGACACCATGGAATACTTACTGCTCAGTAATGAAAAGGAATGAACTACTGATACAAGAGCAAGCTGGGTGGATCTCAAGGGCATCATGCCGAGCGAAAAAGCCGGTCTCAAAAGGTCACACACTGTATGATTCCATTTATGTAACATTCCCCAAATGACAACATTATAGAGATAGAGAGCAAGTTAGTGGCTGTCAGAGGTTATAGGGGTGGGGAGGGGAAGGGTTAGTGTGACTATGAAGGGGCAGCAGGATGGAGATCTCCGTGGTCATGGAACAGCGGTGGTGTTTGCACGAATCAACACAAGTGATAGAATTACACAGAATTATACGCACACACACACACACACACACACACACACACACACACACACACAAGCAAGTGCATGGAAACGGGTGCGATCTGAGTAAGGTCTGCGGATTGTACCAATGTCCATTCCCAGGTTTTGATATTGTTCTATATAAGATTTTTACCATTGAGGAAAATGAAAATGTCACTGGGTGAAATGTACACGTGACCTCTCTGGGCTACTTTTGCAACTTTCTGTGAACATATAATTGTTTCAAAATGGAATCTTAATGAAAATCCTATATAGAGAGAAATATTGAAATAAAACATCCTAAGTTTTAAATAGCTATTGTGTCAAGATGGTAGAATTAAAAAAAATTTTTTAACATCTTTATTGAAGTATAATTGCCTGACAATGGTATGTTAGTTTCTGCTTTATAACAAGTTGAATCAGCTATACGTATACATATATCCCCATATCTCCACCCTCTTGTGTCTCCCTCCCACCCTCCCTATCCCACCCCTCTAGGTGGTCACAAAGCACCGAGCTGATCTCCCTGTGCTATGTAAACATTTTATCTATTTATTTATTTATTTGGCCACGCCACGCAGCTTGTGGGATCTTAGTTCCTCCACCAGGGATTGAACCTGGGCCCCTGACAGCAAAAGCACAGAGTCCTAACCAGTGGACCGCCAGAGAATTCCAAAGATGGTAGAATTATTATTTTTTTCTCATTCAAATTCTCTTTTTAGGGAATTCCCTGGCAGTAATTCAGTCTTGGGCCCACGGTGGAAGGTTTAACATAAAGACACAGAGTCTTATCTGTATCAGCACTGCTGATACACCACCCAGTTATTCCAAACAAGGTTTATAACTATAACTAGTTATAACTATAACTAGTGCAGAGACTCTGGAGTCGGGCGCAGAGCTACTCACCCTCAAAGATGGGGCAGATCTTCCTCCAGGCTGTGATGCCCCCCTGGCTGGTGTACTGGCCTAGTGCTGTCTCCAGGAGAAAGACAGGAATGCCACAGGTAAAGAGGAAGATGAGGTAGGGGATGAAAAAGGCACCTGCGGGTGGGAAACAGGCTGTCCATTACATGGCACTAGCCTCCTTGTGGTCCACGGTCATCTCCCCCCCTCACCACCCCATGCTTCCAGTCAGAATCCTGGGGATGGGGACTGCGCAAAATGGCGGGGACATCTGTCTAGATGTCTGGAACCACGGCAGAGATCAGGTGTCACCAAGTTACTTAGGACCTAGCCAGTCACTTCCTTCACTCTGAAGTTTCCATCTATACCTTCCAAGGTTTGCTCCCCATCAACTTCAGTTGCTGCCCAAATAACACAGAGCTTGTGGTCACAGAAGAAGCTCACTGAGTCACAGATATCCAGGAGCATTCCCACAGCCCACAGTCTATAATTTTTGTCAAGGAAATGATTGCTCTCGATGTTAGAGAGGGGCTTTTAGCAGACTGAAATCAGATTTCCCTTAGTAATCCTTTCTGCTTCTGTTTTCACAGTCACTGCCTGAGACAAGTCTACTGTTGCCAGAAATGCTGGCATTTGCTCCACCATAGACCTCTATCTGCTGGCAACTGGGCAGGGGAGTTCACAGGAGAGAGTCCCAGGGGGAGAGACGTGCACAGAGAGACCCAAGTGCCTGCAGAGGGTCCCCTACGAGCTTGAGTGCTGGTCAGCACATGCGTGTGAGGACACTACCCAAGGAGAGGAAAGAATCCCTCAAGAAGATAGAGCCTGGTGGTACTCACGCAAGGCTGGGGACATTCCAAAGACTTAAGGAAGAAATGACACCAATTCTATACAAACCCTTGCAGAAAATTTAGAAGCAATTCTTTCCAACTCATTCTACGAAGCTAGCATTACTCTGATAACAAAAGTAGATAAAGACAAGAAAAGAAAACTATAGATCCAACTTTCATGAACATAGATGCAAAATTCTAAACAAAATTTTAGATATCCAACAATATATATAAAAAAAGTAATACATAGTGGAGTTTATCCCTGGAATACAAAGTTGTTTTAACATTCAAAAAAAAAATCAGTGGATCATATTAATAAATTTAAAAAGAAAAATCATATAATCGTTTCAATAAATGCAGAAAAGTATTTGACCAAATCTAACAGCCATTTCTGATTAAAAAAAAAAAAAAACTCTCAGCAAGTGATGAATAGAAGGAAATAAAGGGCATCTACAAAACACCTACAGATAACATCACACTTAATGGTGAAAGACTGCTTAACCCCTAAGGTCGAGAGTAAGACAAGGGTGTCCAGTCTTACTATTTACCACTTCTATTCAACATTGGTTCCATCAATATTGATTCTAGTCAAGGCAAGAAGGCAATAAAAGGAATTAAAAGTTATTCAAAAAAAAAGTTATTCAGATTAGAAAAGAAGAAATAAAACTGCTTTACTTGCAAATGACATGATTGCCTATGTAGAAAATCCATTGGAATTTAAAATAGTCAAACTCATAGAATCAGAAAGTAGAATGGTGATTACCAGGGTCTGAGGAAGGGGGAAACAGGGTGATGCTGGCCAAAGGGTATAAAGTTTCAGTTTTGCAAAATGAATGAATCCTAGATATCCACTTTAACCATAGTGCCCACAGTGAACAATATTGAATTGTTTTCTTAAAATTGTGCTAAGAAGGTAAATCTTATGTTGTGTTCTTATCACACACAAAAAATTAAAATGAAAAAAAGAGGACAGAAGGAAACTTTTGGACGTGATGGATATGTTTATGACATTGATTGTGGTGATGGTTTCACAAGTATATGTTTACCTCCAAACTCATCAAGTGGTATACATTAAATGTGTACAGCTTTTTGTACATTAGTCATACCTCAATAAAGTGTATTTAAAAAGAAAAGAAAGAAAATCCTTCGGAATGTACCAAAGAGCTGCTAGAATAAATAAGTTAATTTAGTGAGGTTACAAGATATAAGATCAGCATAAAAAATCAATTGCATTTCTTCTACTAGCGCAAGCAATTATAAATTACAATTTAACAAATAATACCATTATAACAGCATCAAAGAGATGAACTATTTAGGAGTAAATTTGACAAAAGATGTGTACACTCATAACTGCAAAACATTGCTGAGAGGAATTAAAGAAGACCTAAATAAATGGTGAGGCATACCATGTTCATGGGTCAGAAGACTCAATATTATTAAGATGTCAGTTCTTCCCAAATTAATCAATAGATTCACTGTAATCCCAATCAAAATCCCAGCAGACTTTTTTGTAGAAACTGACAAACGGATTCTAAAGTTCATATGAAAATGCAAAGAACCTAAAATAGCCAAACAACTTTGAAAAAGAAGAACTAAGTTTTAGGCTTACCTCTACCTTATTTTCATATTATTATAAAGATACAGTAATTAAAACAGTGTGGTTTTGGTGTCAAAATAAACAAATAGATCAACAGAACAGAATAGACTCCAGCAACAGGGCCATGCACATTTGGACAATTGATTTTTGACAAAGGTGTAAAGGCAATTCATTGGAGAAAGGATAGTCTTTTTAATAAATGATGCTAGAACAAGTAGATATACATACACACAAAAAATGAATTTCAATCCATACCTTCATTTTATACAAATATTAACCCAAAATGGATGGTGGACCTAAGTGTGAAACCTAAAACTATAAAACTTCTAGAAGAAAATATATCAGACCTTGGGTTAAGCAAAAATTTCTTTCATGTGACATCAAAAACATGAGTCATAAAAGAATAAATTCATAAACTGCACTTCATCAGAATTTGAAACTTCTGCTTTTCAAAAGACATTGTTAAGCAAAGGAAAAATATAAGACAGAATGAGAAAAAAAATTGCAAAATGCATATCTGATAAAGGACTTGTATCCAGAATATATGAAGAAGTAGCAAAATTCAATAGTAAGAAAACAAACGACCTTTTTTTTTTGAGGTACGCGGGCCTCTCACTCTTATGGCCTCTCCCGCTGCGGAGCACAGGCTCCGGACGCGCAGGCCCAGCGGCCATGGCTCACGGGCCCAGTCGCTCCACGGCATGTGGGATCTTCCCAGACCGGGGCACAAACCCGTGTCCCCTGCAACGGCAGGCGGACTCTCAACCACTGCGCCACCAGGGAAGCCCTATTTTTTTTAATGGTCAAAAGATTTGAACAGGTTTTCACCAAAAAAGATATGTGGGCTACAAATAAGTACATGAAATGATGTTCAACATCATTAGTCAATATAAATTTAAGTGACAATGAGGTAATGTTCGCACCAATTAGAAAAGTTAAAATTAAAAAGACAGCCCAAGTATCGGTAAAGTTGTGGAAAAGCTGGCACTCAGATACGCTGCTGGCAGGAAGGTAAACATGGTACAACCATGTTGGAAAAGTGTTCCGCGGTTTCTTAAAAAGTTAAAGGTGCCCCTATCATATAATCCCGCCATTCCACACTTCAGTGTTCCCTCAAAGGAGATGAAAGCACATGTTTATACAAAGGTTTGTATACAAAAGTTCTTAGCAGTTTCATCTGTAATAGCTAAAGCCTGGAAACAACCCAAATGTCCATCAACAGGCGAAGAGAGAAATTGTAGTATATCCATATAATGGAATACTACCCAGTAATAACAAGAAGGGAACTACTGAGACATGAAAAAGATGGATGAATCTCAAAGTAATTATGCTGAGGGATAGAAGCCAAGTGAAGTATATACTGCATGATTCCATTTATAGAAAATTATAAGAAATGCAAACTACTATATAGTTTGGAAACAACCTGGAAAACTAGGCCTGGAAACGACCTAAGTGTCCCTCAACAGATGCATGGATAAAGAAAATGCTATATGTGTAATGGAATATTATCCGGCCATAAAAAAAGAAGAAATTCTGCGTGTTGCAGCCACATGGATGGACCTCGAGGGTATTATGCTAAGTGAAATAAGTCACAGAGAGAAAGTACATACTGCACGTCCTCTCCTATGTGTGGAATTCATAGAGGCAGAGAGCAGAATGGTGATTACCAGAGGCTGGGGGTGTGAGGAATGCGGACATGTTGGTCAAACTTCGTTATAAGATAAACAATTTCTGGGGATGTAACATACAGCATGGTGGTTGCAGTGAACTATACTGTCTTATATAGTTGAAAGTTCTTAAAAGAGTAGATCTTAAGTGTTATCACCACCAAAAAAAAAGGTAATTATATGAAGGAATGAAGGTGTTAACTAACCTTACTGTGGTAATCATTTTGCAATACATACATGTATTAAATCATCATGTTCTACACCTAAACTTACTATCCATAATATATCAATAAAGCTGGAAAATAGTTATATTTTTAAAAAACAAAACAGGTTTTTGGTTGCATTGGGATGGGGTAGCAGAGGTCAGGGGTGGGAGAGAGGGAAGGAGGAAATTTGGGGGAGTGATGGATACCTTCATTATCTTGATAGTGGTGATGGTTTCAAGAGCGTGTACCTATGTCGAAACTTATCCAACTGTACACTTCAAACGTGTGCAAGTTGTTGTAAGCCAATTATACCGTCATCAAATTGCTAAAACAAAAGTTAGTGGGGAATAGGCTTCTCCAGCTCTTTGCCTCTAGTCCACGCATCCGTAATTCAGGCACTGAAGGAAACGCTTGGTGACCACAAGGGCAAAGAAAGATCGTAAACTATTCAGGCACGTGAGTAGATAAATCAGCCCAAGGCTTGCTGGGCAGGAAGGGGAAATTAGGGCAGAGAGAACCCAGTAGCTGATATGAACAGTCCTGCTGGGAGCTGGAAACATCGCAGAGAGAGAGAGAGAAGACAGGGGGCAGGGGGAGAGTTTTCAGCCTGGCTCAAGTCCCTCATCCCCATCTTTGTGCCACCTGCTCTTCCCCAATGAACCGAGCCAATGTTTAACCGCACTGGGTCTGGTGGTCAGTCTGCGCCCCTCCCCCTCTGCCTCCTTGAGCTCCTGGGCAGCTGGCCAGAGGGGACAAGGTCCACACCCGCCAGGCCGAGTCACTGGCCCCAAACCGGGGAGGGAGTTAGGGAAGAGATAGAGCCCAGGAGGGACCCAGGTGCCCACCAGGGAGTCCTGGGGCACTGCCTCTTTCCCCACCCAAGCCCCAGTCACCACCACTCAAAGATGGAGCCACTCCTGGAGACGGAGGGTGGAGTCAGTTATCTGCTCCCCAAATCCCCCGTTTAGTCTCCTTGCCCAAATTCTAAAATGTCCTGGCATTTTTCCCCATGGGATGGGAGAGACCACATGCCCATCCTGGAAAGGAATCATTCTGCTGGACACCCTTCTCGATAGGAACACATTCTGTGGCGTCACCTGTAAGGCTCCAGGTGACACTTTTTTAGGACAAACTGACGATATGCCACATGAGCAGCACAGCAGTGAACATGCATGACTATTACATGCTGTAATCAACACTGCTGGACCAATACTTGGCATTGCTTCATTAACTAAAAGTGGTGACCAGTTGTCACGTACTCGTAAAATAACCGTGACTCTTACATGAAGAAAAACGCTCCTTGTTTCTCTTCGTTCTTTAGTATATCTACGGACAACCTCAGGGCAAACGGGGGCCATCTAGTGCCCTTGACATTGGTGTCCCCATGCTCCCTCTCCCTGACATCCAGAGGTGGGCTCTACTTGGCTATGGCCCTTCCCTCTAAGATCCCGGCTTTGAGAGGTCCAGCTGTGGTACATTCTGCGGTAGCCTCACGTGGGTCTCCAGCCCCAGGCAGCCTGGGTGTTGGGCAACTCAGTCTGCCGGTAGCCGGGGTCCAGGGAGCTGGAGGGCTTTCGGCTGAAGGCCCAGGTTCCGAAGCAGCCAGGACTTGGGTATTTGGGCAGAGCCACCAGTTATGTGAGAAAGAAGGACATCAAGGAGACTCCAAGCTTCTTAGCCTTGTAACCAGTCTGCTTCCCCCCTTAGTCCCCCGCAATCAGTTCTCAACACAGCAGCCAGACAGCGTACAAGTGTAAGATTGGCCCCTCTGCTCAAACCCCTGGCCCGCCTCCCCATCACTGGAGGGAAAGCCAGAGTCTCACAGTGGCTGACAAGCCCTGGGTGACCTGCCCCCGCAAAGTGACTCCCCTCCAGTGGCTCCCCAAACACGCCAGCCAACCTCCTGCTTTAGGGCCATTAACACCTGTTTCCTCTGCCTGGAGCACTTTCTCCCTAATATCCACGTGGCCAGCTCTCACTCACCGGCAAGACTTCACTCTGACGTTCTCAGTGTGGTCGCCCGCAGCCCCCCTCCTGTAGCACTCAGGAACTTCTGATATGCTGTGTAATTTTCTTGTTTACTGTGTTTACTGTTTATTGTCTGTCTCTCACAGACAGACAAGGAGTGTAAGCCCCACAAGGACAGGGAAGGGGTCTGTTCTGTTTATAGATGATCACAACAACTCGGAATAATTCCTGGCAGGTGGTGGGTCCACAGTAAGTCACTGTCGTTGGGTGACACAGTCCGGGCTTGGTTGGCCTGACTGTCGAAAGCCATGGGGAGGGGGGCGGGCAGGTGCTCGGGGTAGACTGGCCACAAGGCCTGGACGGCAGGGAGGGCGCCTATCTAGGAGGTGGCTGAGGCGGGCGCCCCCTGCACCCGTCTCCTGATGGACGCTGATTTTAGACAGGCTTCTTGGTACCCCTTTCTCAGCATCTCTGGTTTTCGACTACAGTGTTTCACCGTTTCCCTGTTCCTCTATCATATGCTTGCCTCAGCCTTTTCCCTGCTCCGGGACTCACTTCTATTAGGATCTACGAAACGTTAAAGCTGGAAGGAACCGCAGAAGATATCACTTATATTTTTAGATTGGAACTGAAATTGCGCTTTGGGGACGTTTTCCTCCCTGACTTCCCCACCAAACAAACATTAATGATAATAAAGTCCCGAGTTTATCCCCCCAGCCAAGCACAAAAGTGGCTACTTACAGCTATGAAGTTCAAGGAAGGGCCCAGAAAAAAGCAGGCTGATGACACCCGTGACCCCAGCACCCTCCTGCAGAAGCTGCTCAGAACGTCCCTCTCGCCCCCAGGAGTCCAAGCCCCAATCTGAGAACCACGGGTTTAAATAAAATCACTAAAGCAGGAGGATGGGGTCAAACCAACCTAGACGGTCTCTGTCCTCCCCACCCCCTTCCCCATGTCGGCAGTGAAGGGTCCTGTCATAAGGAGGCCTCTGTCCCCTCTCGACAAAGAGACGAGAAGGTGGCGAGATGAAGTGTGGGACCCGTGCTCTGGGGGGAGGGGACGAGGGGGTAAAGGGGACAGAAAGGTTGAGCCTCTGGGAACACCAAAACCCGGAAAAGCGGGCCTGTCTGGGCCCCTCTACAGGCCACACGGGTCCCGGGTTTGTCCCCTTCACACTGGCAGGGGCGCCTCCCGCGTGTCCACCCGGTGGCCCTGGCTGACTCATGCCCTTCAGAGCAAACCCGGGCATCAGCCTCGGCCCCGGCCCCAGAGCCCCTCCGAGCACTTCCTCCAGCTGCTGTTGTCCATCAAGGAGAGAGAAGAGGAAGCCTGAGGCCTTGTGCCCTATCGGGGAAGAGACCGGGGTGGTGGCCTAAGGATTCCGCGGACCGTTCCGTGAGCCCCGAAACGGCTCGTGGGGACCGGCGTGCTGGAGGGCAGGCTCTTCCCGGGCACGAGGTGGCCACCCTCCTGCCTCTGCTCCCCCAGAAGCACCCACGTGAGGAACCAGGGGCCGTGGACACGCTTGCTCCCGGCCTGCCTTTCCCCCGAGACACGGCCACACCTCCCTGGGCCGCACAAACCTACACAGAGCCCCAAGGCGGAGCTCAGACGTAGGCCTCCCCTCGACAGGATGACCCCGTGTGCCCTGCCCAGGCCCTCCTCAGCCCAGTGGCTGGCACCAAGCCTGGGACCCCCCTCCCACCTCTTCGTGCCACTCCTGCTAATTCCCCAGCCACCCTCACCCAATTCCTGAGAGGCTTGGGGAAAGCGGCTCACCTCCCGACCTTCCTGCCGCGTGAGGAGCTAAGCTGGTTACCGGGTTCCAGACACGGAGCCCCAAGGCCCGGCTTAGCCCCCAGACTCCTTCTCCTCCCTGAACGACAAGCCCCATCCCTCCGCCCTCGGGCCTAAATGTCTGAACAAGCCGGCGGAGGGTCCAGGGCTGGGTCGGGACCTCCCTCCTTCCCTCGCAATGTCAGCCAAGCAAAGTCCTGCTGCTTCAGGCTGCCGGCCAGGAAGTCTTGTGGAGAGGGAACACATCAGCCCATTCCCACCCCTCTGGAAAAATACAAGTTAACCTCCAACCCCACGGCCAATCCCCGGTTGCCACAATCCTGAAAGTAAGACTATGGGCTCAGAGCATCTGTGTGTCACCCTCTTCCCATGCTCCCTCTTCCACCCCGCATCGTGGGCTTCGTCTCCCCAAAACCACTGAGACTGGGCTCACACACGGAGGCCCCCACACCCCACAAAGGGGTAGGTGTGGCATTAGGGTTCCCTCCAGGCCTCGTGGCCCACAGAACTCCCACCCCCTCGGCCTGTCCCCGTGACCCACCTTGGCGTTTCCCCTCCTCTAGCGCAGGCTGCAGCCTCCCATAAAACCAGCCCTGGGAGCCCAGCCCCGCTAAGCTCTACCCACCAACGAGGGGACCTTCCGAGCCCACTGCTTGGCCAGAGCACTTCAGCACCCGGCAAATCCGTCTGGGGCTCCCCAGAGGCCCAGGAGTGCCTGAAGGAGAGTCCCCGGTGGGAAAGTGACCAGCAACAGGGGCAGCGGAGTGGCTGCAGCGCCTGGAATGGCGGAGAATGAGAGGCAGGAGAGACGCAGGAAAGAGTTAGAGTTCATGCTCCCCCCACACACATTTCAGTGGGAAAATCTTAAAGGAAGAGCCACTGGTATCAAAGGTGACACATGGGGGGACACATGTCACAGAGCAGGGGGAGGACAGGAAGTCACGGCTACGGAGTCTCGAGACCTCATGGGACAGTTGGGTGCCGACATCCTCTTCAGCATAGCTACCGTTCGTTAGGCCCTTTGCACACGTGACCTCTACGCGTTACAACAGCCTTCAAGGGCAGGTAGAACTATCTCCGTTTACAGCATTTACCTGAGCTCCCAAGGTAAGGCTTGCCTGAGATTACAGGGCGTAAGTAGCAGAGGCAGAACCCAAACTCCCATCCGTCTGGTTCCCAGCCTATACCCATGTTTCTCTGAAGCCACAATAGGGACCCCCCAGGAAGTCGCCCCTCTGTCTAGGTGTCTCTCCTGCAGTGCCCTGAGGGTCTTTCCAGCTCCAGTATCCTCTGCGTCCATGGGACTCCCCAGAGGGCAGTAAGTGCGTGAGATGGAGACAGCCTTGGGATGGGGGGGGCGAGGGTGACGCAGTGGGTCTCACCTCCCCCGTTTTTGTAGCAGAGGTAGGGAAACCTCCAGACGTTGCCCAGCCCGATGATCTCCCCGGCCACGGACAGCACGAACTCCATCTTGTTGTTCCAGTGCCCCCGCTGCAGGCCGCCAGCCTCCTCCGCCTTTTCCATGCCTGGGCACACTGGTTTTGTCTCTCCATTACTGGTTGTGCTCGAGACCCTGCTATCCATTCCACCTGGAAAACAAGCAGGGCGCTCCGTTACTGCTGGGAAGCCTGGAAGGAAAGCTGCCCCCTTCCTTCGCCAGGAACTTCCCGAGGGAATAGAGCCCTGGAAGAGATGAATCCTACTCCTGTCCGCAGATCCACGTCCTCCTTAGCATCTCTTGCTGGTAAAGGCTGGGTAACAGCTGCTGAGAGTATATACCCCTTTCATGTGTCAGGAAGAAAGTGCTGACCCTGAGCCACAGACACTGCTCCCCTAGAAGGTTCCTTGGGTGGGGCTTGTGGACACGGGGTGTTCATGTGCCCCAGGTTGTCGGAGTTCTCCCTTCCACCCTACAGCCAGCTTCGTCTGCATTAGCATGTGCCTCAGTTTCTCCATTCCATGTATGGGGACAGTCACAAGGATAGGAGTTGAATGTATCCTCAAAGTCACCAATTTCCCTTTTGGGAATTTACCCTAAAGAAATAATTGTGATGGTTGGTAAAGATTCAGCACTGAGGAAGTTCACTGTTTATAACAGCCAAATATTGGAAAGTATATAAATGTTCAGAAATGGTCAATAGGTTAATAAATTAAGGCACGTACGATGGACTACTATAGAATCATGAAAAAATGTGTTACAGAAGAAAGTGTAGTGAAATGAAAAGTTGTTCACAATGTGTGAAGTGAAAAGTTAGGAAATAGCACACATGACATGATTTTGCTGGGAAAATACCTTATAAAGCATTTGTATGCATGAAGATTAGGATATCCACCAGTGGATGGGCTATAGGCATGTTTTCCTTATCTATATTTTCTACATTTTCATCGAAGAACATGTTTTATTTTGTAATAGGAAAATAAATGTCAGTATTTTTGGATCCCTGCAAGGGGGTGAGAGTGGTTGAGTGGGACCAAGCACTCTGCGTAAGATGAGCTAACTTTTGGCCGCACATACGGCATGGGGGATCTCAGTTCCACGACCAGGGATCGAACCCGTGCCCCCGTCCCCGACTGGGAGCACAGAGTCTTAACCACTGGACCACCAGGGAAGTCCCGAACTCTGGGCTCTTTTTCTTTTTTGGTGGTGGCCGGTGCACGACTCTATTAAGTAGAGAAGGCAACATAAAATGAATACAGAGCCGTAGTGCTACACCCTTCCTGGCCCTTTCCTAGACTCGTACTGGGACTGAGGATGCGATTGGATGTGGCCCACGTTCAGTGAACAGCTACTGTAGACTAAGTGCTTTACACAGTCATTTCGTTCAATCCACACAGCTCTGAGACGTGAGCAGTACTCCCTCTGCTTTGTCAGCAGGAAGCTGCGGTTCAGAGAGGCTGGGTGACACGGGTGCGGCCGTGTGGCACAGCCGGGACCTGGGCCCACGCTGCCTTGCTTGTTCACTTACCTCCCGCAGTCATACTGGCTGGTGGGTCTAGCGTAAGCATCCCCGACTGTATACGGCCGCCCCCTCCCTGGAGAAGTGGGTACACGCACTTCTTTCTACTCCCCGAGAAAAGTTCGCATGAACACAATTTTCTCACAGGAGCCCCAACTGGCCAACAGATTCTCCTGTGGCTCTGCCTTCCCAGCGGGGCTTCCCCGAGGGATCCAGAAAGTCAGAGGGAGGTCAGGAACATATTGCGTATTTGATAAATGAACGGGCTTCAAAGACTGTGGGTTAAGAAGGAGAAACCCAAGCAGCTGGCCCTCAGAAGCTTCCCCAGTCCTTTTGAGAAGGTCTCCTCATGTCTTGTGCAGGTTCTGGGGCTGATGGATGTCTTCCAATGATAAAGCACTGTCTCCCTCACTTCTCCATTCCCCCAGACCCTAGAAGAACAGACCCCTAGGGACCCCTGGGTCCCTTAGCCGCGCTGGGTACCAGTCCTCAGAGGCAGCATCGTGCGACTGAAGGACAAGCCTGGGTTCAAATCATAGCTCTACACCAGAGACCACACGACTTCAAGGAAGTGAATTAATTACTCTGAGCCTCAGTTTGTGCGTCTGTAAAAGCGAGGGTGACGGGATACACTTAGCCATGAAGATTAAATGAGGATATATATATATATATATATATACACTTCATAGTATAACAGGCACTCAAATTTTTATTTTCTTTTAATCCTGTCAAAAGTTTTATGTTCTTTCAACTTTCAATCTTGTCTCAGAAAAGAGAGCCTTGATTTTCTTAGAAGTAAACCCAAATGTCTTTCCTCTCCGTCTGGTCTCTTTCTCCAAATCACATTGGCCCTTAAATCAGCGGCCACTGAAGTTCCAGAAAGTCAAGACAATAGCATATAGTCTTTGCACATGACACATAAATGTCATAGTTTCCAGGAGAGGATCCCAAAACCCTTTGACTGTAGGTCCCGTGAATCCTACCCACCTACAGTCTGAGACCCAGAAGCAGGAGCAAAAGAGAAGAAAACAGCACCAACCTCAGCGCAGCTGCTACCAGAGGTCCTGTCAGAGGGGAGAAGAGCTGTCCAGGGGGAAAGGGAGGTGCTGCCTATTTAAAGTGTGGCTCCCACTCCTCGGGCACTTGTAATTCTAAACTTGACCCCGCCCACATTCCGCCCTCTGTCCCCTGCTCCCTCCCCCTCCGCTCCGCTCCGCACAGACACTCAGACACACACACACAGAGACACACATAGACAGACACACACACACACGCACGCACGCACACGTGCACACACGTGCACAAGCGCGCTTGCACTTACCTGCATATAGAAAAGTCTGAAGAAGTGTTCGCCGAACGGTTATTAGTGGCTACGTTTGGAGAGTGGGGTTGGGGTCAGGAGAGGAAGTAAAGCTTTTTAAGCTTTAGTATTATTTGAAGTTTTAAATAATGTGCTAGAATTGATTTTTTAAATAATTGTCTCCACCAACACAGAAAAGGAAGTGTCAAGGTTCACAGCAAAGCGAAGTCCTACCCCCATCAGGGCACAAGAGCTGACAGATGGGGAAGAGGACGGCGGAGGGTGGAGTCATCGGAGCCCCAGCCCCACCAGGGCGGATGTGCAGAGTGCGTGGAGGCTGCTCGGGCTCCAAGGCTCCGTGGTCCAGGGTCTGGGTCCTGCTCCTACCCCTTCCCAGGCTGAGGCCGTGAACAAGGTGTCCAGCTTCCAAGAGTCCTATTTTCTCACCTACAGAAAGAGGAGAAGCGAATGGACCTGGAGATGATCATACTAAGTGAAGTAAGTCAGACAGAGAAAGACAAGTACCATAGGATATCACTTATATCCTAAATCTAAAATATGATACAAATGAACTTACCTACAAAACAGAAACAGACTCACAGACACAGAGAACAAACTTACAGTTACCAAAGGGGAAAGGGGAGAGGGAGGGATAAATTAGGAGTTTGGGATTAACAGATATACATACTATATATAAAACAGATAACCAACAAGGACCTACTGTATAGCACAGGAAACTATACTCAATATCTTTTTTTTTAAGTGTTCTTTTTTAAAAAATTTAATTAATTAATTAGGTTGCGCCGGGTCTTAGTTGCAGCAGAGGGCTCCTTAGTTGCGGCACATGGGCTCCTTAGTTATGGCATGCAAACTCTTAGTTGCGGCATGCATGTGGGATCTAGTTCCCTGACCAGGGATCAAACCCAGGACCCCTGCATTGGGAGCATGGAGTCTTAAACACTGCACCACAAGAGAAGTCCCTCAATGTCTTGTAATAACCTATAATGGAAAAGAATCTGAAAAAGAATAGATACATATGTGTATGTATAGCCAAATTGCTTTGCTGTATATCTGAAATATTGTAAATCAACTATACTTCAATAAAAAATAAAAATTAAAAAAAAAAGAAAGAGGAGAATATTCCTTACCTTGCAAAGTTGTGGGAGGTTTCAGGAGATCTGAGTAAAGGGCCTAACACACAGCAAGCCCTGATTTACCCTTAAGAAAGTATTCACGGTGAGCGAGGAAGTTTCCTGAAGGGGACGGGATTGAGAGACCCCTGAGCAAAGCCGGCTCCTGCCAGACAGAAGGAATGAGTCAGGGGGTATGAGGGGTGACTGAGTGGGATCGTACAGATGTGCCAGTGAGGAGGGTAAATCAGAGACTCTAAGGCAGTTTCTATCCCTCTCATCCCCCATCCCCCATCTAGGACGCAGAAGCACATCCTGAAAACACCCAAGGAGCCTCGTGGAGATGATTATTCTTAACGTTTCTGCCGCCCCTTCCCTCTCCCCACCACCATCCATCTGTCTAATTTAAGTGTGCAAAGCAATAGACAAGGGTTTCCTGAGAAAGGCTGCAAACTCATGCAAAAAAGTCCATCTTCAAAAGCAATTAACTTCCATCCTTACTTATCAGCGAGCCGTACTCACTAATGACCTGGCACTTGTAATCTAAAGTCACCGGATAACTGAGGTTTACCGAGGTCTTCTGAGAAGCCGGATGCCGCGCAGCTGTTGGCGATGCTTCTCAGCCCTCCTGTGTCCTGACGCAGGGGAGCCTCTGGGATCCCAGTGTCCAGGATCAGTGGGGTAAGTCTGAGTCAGTTCTGAGTTGCTGCTCCTGTACTAGGCAATGTCTGGTTTTTCTTGTTGATCCTATTATTTTTGCATAACTGCTGCCACGTTACCATGTTGATTGCCACTTCGTTCCTCTCCAAAGCTTTATTCCTCTCCAATTTCTTTTTCTCTATAAAGCAGGAGCGATGCGGTAGGTCTTTTGCCCTGCCTAGGCTGACTAAGTTTAAAGAAGTGTGAGAACCCTGATAGATGAGCGCGCACGACAGCTCCTCACAACTCTGTCTGGGGTCGAGCACGAGTCCGGCAGGACAAGCCTTGTCTCCCTCGGGTCACCAGCATCTTTGGGTCTCCTGGGTGCAGGGTCCGGGAACTGGAAACAGTGCTAGAATCAGCGTTCAAGGCTCCCTTCTCAAGAGGCTGCTAAGTTTCAAGACGCACTTGAGATCGTTAGTGAGGGTGACTGGAGTCTGTCCTCCCAGAGCCGTATCTACGAAACAAGGCAGACCCTGGAGAAGCAGACTAGGAGGCCTTGGTTTCTATCAAATTGACCCTGGGTTGTTTTTGTTCTTGTTTTTGTTTGTGTGTTTGGGTTTTTTTTTTTTGCGGTACGCGGGCCTCTCACTGTTGTGGCCTCTCCCGCTGCGGAGCTCAGCAGCCATGGCTCACGGGCCCAGCCGCTCCACGGCATGTGGGATCTTCCTGGACCGGGGCACGAACCCACGTCCCCTGCATCGGCAGGCGGACTCTCAACCACTGCGCCACCAGGGAAGCCCGACCCTGGGTTTTTTAGATGCCAACATGCCATGATCTAGTCTCCCAACAATTTTTTTGGGTCTCTCCTAGGAGTGAAACAAGAGCAAATAAATTTTCAAAGGAGCTTGATTCGTTTCAGAAAGGATATTTCCGAGCAGCACTGGTTTCAATATTGGAATGGGTTGGCCAAGGGAGTGGCCTGTGGGGGCGGTCTTCTCCTCGGGAGATCCTGTAAATTAATGGGCATAGTTTCGTTTAACCACAGGGGTGAGGGACCTTTCTGATCCCTGTTGACCTTTTTAATCTCTTTTCAAAGATCACACCAAAAAGGAAGAAAGGAGCAAGTGGAATGAACTAAACAACAACAAATCACGGTTTGCTAAAACTGGAACAATTTGAGCAAAAAAGTGAATGACGATGGTCCTGACGATGGTCCCCAAAGAATAAAATACATTCACGAGTTCACACTAACATAACTAAATAATCCATTAAATAAATAAATGGGGGAGGAAGGCCAGCCCTTCCGTACAGTGGAATTCCAACTAATAAATGCAGAAGGAAAGAGAGAGATTGAAAATCAGCCCTAGACAAATATCACCATGATAACTGTTGTAGACAAGACCCACCAATGAATGCTAAAATCAGTGGGTGAAAGTTCGAGAGGGACAGAGTTTACGCAGTTCCAAAGTATTTTCCCCAAGATATTTATTAACTACAAGGGAAGATAGGAACTTCACAGGAGAGCAAGCAGAACGCAGTAGAGGTGGCAGAAGCCACCTGAACTGAGTGACCGAGGTAACAAGACATCAGTATCCACATCCTGAACCGTGTGAGACAATTACTAAGAAGGACACAACGTTTCTGTGGCATTCTTGCCAAAAATGTACTTCACTCATGAGAAAACATAAGACAAACCCAAAGTGAGGGACATTGGGCAAAACAACTGACCACGAACTCTTCAGGACAGGGGACTAAGGGGAAATTACAGCTGAGTGCAGCGTGGGTCCTGGGTGGAGTCCTGGATGGGATGCCAGAACAGAGAGGGATGTCGACGTAAAGCGGTCTTACGTTTAGTTGAATCGTACTCTACCGGTGGTAATATCCTGACAAACGATGCAATAGTTACATGATTTGTTAACACGGGGGGAAGATGGGTGGTGGGTGTATGGAAACTCTCTGTGCTATTTTTGCAACCTTTCTGTAAGTCCGGAATTAACTGAAAAGAAAACTTTTTAAAAAAGATGATGTGGTCCTGACTGTTGTCGTGCCAAGTCCTTGCCTCTGCTGTGAAAAGCTTTGATGTCACGCTCGGGAACCATGGCTGTTACTGTGATGTGTTCTCTTGTGCTGTGTTTGATTCCAGATAGGACAATTAGCCTAAAGTCTATAAGCCCAAGTCATAAATAAAACTCATGACACCGAACATTAATAACATCAATCGTCACCATGATTAATGTCTCCCGAGCACCTCCGAGGTGCCAGGCACTGTGCCCAGTGCTACGTATCCACGCACCATCCCATCTTATCCTCAGAACAAGCCTGTGAAACAGGGATTGCCACTATGGCCATCTTAAAGATGAGAAAACATAGGCTTAGAGAGAATTAAATGACTTGGCGAGGGTCACGCAACTTAGAAAACGGTAGAGCCAGAATTTGCACTCAGCCTTGTAGGATTCTGAGGTCCATTACTTCTACCTACCATGCTCCACGCTACAGTTTAACCCCAGGGGGAGAAAGACAAGAATAAAGGTTAAGAAGAACAGCTCCGGCAGTGTGTTTTTTTGGCCTATGGCTGCCCCCTGGGATTAAACGTACTTTCTTAGGATAGAAGTGAATAATGAAATGACAAGAAAAATGTTGTTTTCACTGAAAACTTCATCAGATCTGAAGAATATTCTTAAAATCTAATGAGAAGACTCATTCCAATCCCAGTGTGTTCTGCAATCTTCCCCCACCATTCCGCCCTCCTATCGAGGGAAGGAAATCATACCTTCTCTTTAACTCCAGAAAATTAATTGTAGTTCTTTTCCAGTTGTATCCAGTTTCTTCTGATCCTGTCACCCTGATTCCTTGCCTGATTCTCAGAGCACAGAGAGAGGAGAGTTTGCAACGTTCATGTCACTAATCCCGGCAGGAAGCTTGAGGCTGATGAACGGTTGGCCACCAGGGTAAATGGGGTCTACAAGCCCAGAGCTCTGGTGAGGGATTAGGGCCAGGGGACAGCATGTTAAGATTCATGCTTGAAAACATCAGTAGTTGGGGGTCTTTCATCCTAAACATTTTTAAACACCACTGCAGGAGTTCGCAATGGGCAAGACATATGTTGATGCCTGATCGCTTAGCTGATGGGTGTCTCTCGTCTCTCCCTGCTGATGACTCTTCTCAGTCCAGAGAGGGGAGGCAAAGGGGGCCATGACCACAGAGCTCTCTCCGTCCTGGTTTCCCTGAACAAAAAAACCACAGGGCCCCTTCAAACGTGCCGTGCCAGCAACCTCCAGCCGAGGCCCACCAGGAACACACCTGTGGTTTACTAGTCGCAGCTGAAGGGAGGATGCCCACCACGTGTGTCCGTGAGGGGCCGTCAAGGAAGGGTCTATTGTGAGATCAGTGTGTCAGGTGGCTGTGAGGAGGGATCAGGGAGCAGAGCATGGCTCTGGGCTTGCACGCTATCTGGAAGCCGCACCGCGGGGCATGTGGGATCTTAGCTCCCCAGCCAGGGATCGAACCCACGGCCCCTGCGTTGGAAGACGGATTCTTTACCACCGGACCTCCAGGGAAGTCCCTGGAAGCAGGGATATTTTATGATTGGATTTCTTAATGAATCTTGTCTAAAAAGCAGGAGGAATGAAGTGAAGCTAAAACCTGGAATCGGTAAGGAAGCAGCAGTCACCCACGTGAGCCAGCATGGGGTGCCGGCTCGTTTTGGGGGTTTGGACCACGTTCACGTTTCTGTCTTTGTTCCATCTTTGATCACTGACTGGGCTTCTTTTTTTCTTGATCCACCACAACCACGTGGCCTTGTCTGGTGCTGACGTGGAACCAGGCCCGGCTTCTGGCAGCACCAAGGCCTGGCTGGCAGGGCCCGACCCATCTCCAGCTGTCAGGGGCCCCTTTTCTTCCCTCAGCCACAGCGGCCATGCACTCAGAGGGCTGAGCTGAGCGGGTGGGAGGTGGTGACTCGTGGGGGAGGGGGATCCCACGTTTCTGCTCAAGGCCTTGGCCACAGGCCGCCTCTTCTCTCTTCCTGTATCCTCCAGCCTTCAGACTAAGCCCAGTGTCATCCTTCTTCACTCTTATTATTGCCTGCTGCTGAGACAGGCTGGGACCTGGCACCTGGGACCCTCTGCTGCAGTGCTTGCACCTGGAGAGACGTCTCCTCTAGCAACAAAGAAACTATGAGGGACTAAAAATACCTGCGTGCCTGCAGAGCTGGGGCAAATTATGGACAACACGATACAAAAAGACCAAAAAAGCCCAACTGCCACTTCCGAAGGGCGGGAGCAAAAGCAGGGTACTGGGCATGCCCCCTGCTCTCAACACCAGAAAGGGGTGGGCAAAACACCTAAGCCGCCCGTCCAGCCCGACCCCTGGACACACCCCTACCCTCACCCCATATAAGGAACCAGCTCGCCTCGCCCCTACACCCCCCAGGGGGTGAGCAAGGGAACCTGTTCTCACTCTCTCTGCCGCAGCAGGGGCCCCAGTAAAGCCTTGCCTGAGTTTCTTGTCTGGCCTCTTGTCAATTTCTACTGACTGGGGAAGGCCAAGAACGCGCGCTGATCGGTAACACTGCTACACCCTCCATTAAAATTTTAGAGTAGATGGACGCCACTGGGCCATTTTCCTCCTGATTCTTCCACAAGATTAAAACGTAAGCTTTTCGGGATCGGGAATGGCAGAGCACTGATGGGTAGTCTGGTGGAGCCTGGTTTGAGTGGCCTCGTATCAACTAGGAGGGAAGGACGGTAACAGGACAGGCTCCTTGGCGTTGCTGACGCCCCTTTTCACTAGCATCCCACCTGCTCCAGGGGTCACCTGCTTTGTTAAGGGTCCTTACGTCATGGCTGATGGCCACACACGTGGTAATCTGGTCCCACCCACCCTAGTTCCCCCTCTAGTAAAACGCTTTTCCTCGACGTACCCCGTTTGCTCCTGTCTCGCGGGCCTCCCTCCTCCAAGCCCCTCCTGGCGCTTCAAGACCCAGCTCACACCCCACACCCTCCACGCAGCTCTCAGCTGCCCCCCCTCTCAGCCAGCCTTCTGTGCATTTAATTCAGCCCTTAGTCCTTCCTGTGTTGCTCTCTAACTGGTTCCATTGCGGGAGTTTGTGAACTCCTTAAGGGAGAAAGCTTAGTTTTCTCTATTCCAAGGAACACCATGGTGCTGGACACACCTACTGATTGACCCATGTCAGGCTCCCACCCCGGGGTGGGATACGCATGTGAAAACTGAGGAAGGAGGAGGCGGGGGTGAGCATGCACTTCTCCCCAGGCATCATGCAGCTCATGCTATCGCACGTGCAGTGCCTTTCACAGCGCGCCTGCCGACGGAAGGGACAGCTAACCCAGGAGCACGTGATCCTTCCCTGGAAAGTGATTCTCAGCACGGACCGCAGCAAAATCACTGCAGAGCTGTAGAATGTATAGAGAGCTGCGTGTAACTACCTATACACAGCTGTCTAGCTAGCTGGCTATGTATACATACTGTCCATAACTTATGTATAATGTATAGCCTGGGCCCAGCCTGAGAGCTTCTGAGCCAGTACCTCCAGGCTGGGGTCCAGATCCCTCGTACTTTCCGAGCCCCACGAGGTGCTGTTAATGCACAACCAGGGTTGGAGCTACTGCATCTGAAGAAGTTCCCACGTCGAAACCTGGCTCTCAGACGAGCTAAGAGTCTAGTATCCGCTGACGTCATTTGCAAGGAGGAAGGTCAGATCACACACCCCACTCCATGTCCCCCTCCCAAATCACACGATCCTTAGCAGTTAGGAGTTTTACCGTCACCCTTAGCCTATGTTCGCAGCCGTGGCTGCCCGCTGTAATCACCGGCGAAGCATGAAAGAGTGACTGCTGCCTGGCTCCCAACCCTTAAGATTGGAGCCAGAGCCTGAGGTGTAGCTTGGACACTGAGGTTTTTTGAGGCTCCTTGGATGACTCCACTGGGCGTGGAGTTGGAACTAAAGTCAGAAATCTCTGTAGCCTAAATCCTCTGACTGCTGTTCCCTATTTCTCATTCTGTCCTCAGGGAAGATGTACTACAGCTGGTCTCATATTTCAAACTCTTTTTGAAACCGACTCTCAGCTTTTTCCTCTCCAAGATAAATAATCACAAACCCTTTCATCTTTCCTAAGAGCCCTTATTTCTTACCCCACCCACTGTTCCCTTCTCTCTTCTCTGGACGCTCTCCAGGCGCTAAACATCCCCGTCAGGCTGCAGCATCCAGGACGTCCTCCTGACTCCCCCAAGCCGTGTCCTGCTGACGCGCTGGGCTGTGTTTGCTCCAGCGGTGGCTGAGTTGCTGACTCAGTTCTTGGTTTCCAGCGATGACGATTTCAGCAATTGAGGAACCCTCTGTACACACCAGCGGACTACCAGGGAGAAGCCTGAAGAAGTGACTATTGGAACAGGGCAGTGAGCTCTGCAAGGCGACCAATGTGGGGGGAAAGGCAGAAATAAAGGGCATAAATGGAAAATGAGGCAAGAGCACATTTCGGTGTGATGAAAACAGTGTATATCCTAGAGGCAGAAGCCACCATTCAGTCCTGGGTCTGACGACCTTGGGCCATCCACTCCACCCCTCAGGCCCCCCGTTTTTCACACGTGGGATAAGAGAGTGAGACTGCGTCATCTCTTGGTTTCCCTTCAGCTCTGAATCTTCCACAGCTGAGCTCAGGCTGTGATAGAAAAGAGACGGTCTGCTCATTCCACGTCTCCCTGACCTGTCCAAAGTCTGTCTCCCAGTAACTCCAGTCATTCCAACAGTTATCACTGTCCCAGTTCTGAGGAGCAGGGAGTAAAGTCCAGACCTAGCACCACTAGAATGAGCTTCTGTAAGACAGTACACTGCGCCCTCCCGGACACAGAAAAGTCTCAGAGCACTCAGGCCATTCAGCAGGTACTTGAAACATTTGAATGAACTGAAGATATTTTTCTCAGTCTCTAAGAATTAGCGCTGTAGATAATGACTACAGTAATTAGTGTTCACCTCTTCATCAACAGCTATACCCACCGAAACGCAGCACCATAGAAAGCCATCCATATTGCAGTGATGGCCACTGCTGGGCACTTCAACATACTTCTTCCTTAGTCTTTATTGACAACCCAGGAGGACTGGTGTCATGCCTGATTTATAGGTAAGAAACAGAACTTCCAAAAGGAGAACCAAATTGCCCAAGGTTCCAAACCTACTAAGATACACAGTTAGGATTTGAGCTCAGGTCTCGCGCAGACCCTCCTGCTTCACCCAGCAGAGGCAGATGTGCCGTTAACGAAAGTTAGTAAAGTTAATAAAGCTTGAGCTTCACGGCCCCTCCCTTGCATAGGGTGCCTTCCAATCCCGTGGCTAATTTTGAATTCTTAATTATGCACCATTTTGCATAAGGAGGGCCTCCACAATTGACTAAACTTCAGGTCCTAGAAAACCTAGATCTAGCCCTGCACGCAGCTTCCCGAGTTCACAAAAACACCATCTTGTGTAGTAATTTCAGGCTGAGGGCATTTTTAAAACATGAATTCAAGAAGAATCGTGCTGGCTTTCTGCTCTGTGAGCGATGCTGGTACTTTAACGAAGCAACAGAGTGAGAATCCCCCTTGTACCATTTGAACGTGGGTCATTCACTACTCATTCTTTTCCCACTCTTCCTTGGTACCCATGGGATGCTTCCCCCATGACAGCTGTGGGTTTCCTTCCTGTCTCCCTGGGGCAGGCCTGCTGGAAGGAGTTTCACCCCACGGGCTCTCCACCCTGGTTTTCACAGCCCCCTTATTCTGCCCCAGAGCCAGGCTAAGGACTCGGCTCCGCCCCTCCTGCCGCCTTGTTCTCACAGTCTGCTCTTTGGACCAGAGCCTGCGGCTGATGGGGACTGAGCCTCAGCTGCTTTTAGTAACCATCAAGGCACTGCCTGTCAGTCACTTGGAAAGGAATGACTTGAAAAAAAAGGAGAAAAGAGAAAGCATTCTATACCTCAATTTCTGTTACATGGGCCCAGAATTTTTCACATTTCATTCCACCTTCTTCTCTAACCCCATCAAAATGTTCTTGTTTTTGGCTGCGTTGGGTCTTCGTTGCTGTGCGCAGGCTTTCTCTAGTTGGCGAGCGGGGGCCACTCTTCGCTGTGGTGCGTGGACTTCTCATTGTGGTGGCTTCACTTGTTGCAGAGCATGGGCTCTAGGCGAGTGGGCTTCAGTAGTTGCAGCATGCGGGCTCAGCAGTTGTGGCTCGCGAGCTCTAGAGCACAGGCTCAGTAGTTGTGGTGCACGGGCTTAGTTGCTCCACGGCATGTGGGATCTTCCTGGACCAGGGCTCGAACCCGTGTCCCCTGCATTGGCAGGTGGATTCTTAACCAATGTGCCACCAGGGAAGTCCCCCCCCATCAAAATATTTTAACACTACTTTTTATCTAGGGTTCCCTTCATCTAGACCTTAGTTATCAGATCCCTCTTCTTTAGATTAAAACAAATTTTCCCTCTTTCCTCCCCTCTCTGCAAACAAGAGAGTGCAGATACAACTTTGGAAAAATACAGCTTAGAAAAGAAATACCTTGGAAACTGGGAATTTTGTGTGAACTCAGAACACCACCTGCTTCTCCCCCAACCCATCCACTCACTGTCTCCATAGCCTCGATACCCCTGCACAGTGGCAGCCATCTCATAAATCAGAAAAATCTTAGAAAGAGAGAACTTAGCTATTCACACATCATATTTCCCAGACACATTTTTCACACAAAGATTAGCCATCTTTGAGGAATAATTTAGATACTGGGTTGCCCACAAAGTTCATTTGGGTTTTTCCATACCATCTTATGGAAAACCCAAACAAACGTTTTGGCTAACCCAATCCTATCCTACTGGCAGCAGAAGCATGGAAAAACTGATACGAGGATGCCTGGAAATCTTAAGACTATATAATACTAAGATATGATTTAGTACATCTATCTAGATCTAGATAGACAGGTAGATAGATAGATAGATAGTTAGATATCCATAGAACCTAGAACAGTAGGGGACTTCCCTGGTGGTCCAGTGGTTAAGAATCTGCCTTCCAATGCAGGGGACGCAGGGTTCGGTCCCTGGTCAGGGAACTAGATCCCGTATGCCACAACTAAGGTCCTGCATGCCGCAACTAAAAGATCCTGCACGCCTCAATGAAGATCTCACACGTGTCAACGAAGATCCCACATGCCGCAACTAAGACCCGGCACGGCCAAATACATAAATAAATATTAAATTAAAAAAAAAGAAGAAATGCAAAGCAAACACACACAGCTAGCCCTGACACACTCTCTGTTGAGGGGAAGAGTTGCCATAGTCAAGTGAATGTACAGGAATTGCCTGTCAGTAGCAGAGACGACAGTCCTATTACCTTGGAAAGGAATTATTACTTATTAGTTTACAAACCTGGGATGAGATACTTTCAAACTCTGAATTCTGCTTCCAATCTCCTCTCTCGCCTTATCCTTTCTCACCACATACCAAGAAATCAATTTACTAAGCTGCCTTACCCATCCCTAGGAACTAAAAACTAGGAACTCTCAGGATGAACGGGAAAGATAAGAAGAGTCATTTCCGTGATGAGGGAATCCTCCCATTTCCGTATCTGTGAACGGAGCTCGGGAATGGAAAATAGAACAATTTTTGCTGACAGCCTCCAAAACGATGAGGCTACAGAAGAAAAAAGAAAAACGTACAGAGAGGAAACAAATTTGCAAAGCCTCTTAATTACACATACTGTGAGTCTTATGAATTAAAAAATTCAAGGAAATCTGATTCCTTCATCCAGAATTGTGGCTTAAAGATTAAAAGAACACTTTGCATAGACATTAAAAGGGATATGAGCAATTTGGAGTGTGTTCAGAAGAGAACTACCAGTAAGATCAGGGAACTCAGAACACTAGAAATAGACTTGATGAGATCTGGAGGTTTCTGTTTCTCTAAGAAGAGAAAATGTTTGTCCTAGTGAATGCCAAAGAGCAGTTATAATTATCCCAAATTGCGGCGGTCGCGTAAACGTTCAGCCCAAGTGAAAAAATTACCGCTTTTCTTCTCGTGAACGCGAGAGAAACAAAGCCATCGTACTTTTCCTTTTCAATCTAGCATGAACAGAGTGAGCTTCGTTGCGCTTCCTTTCTCGGGCACTGCAGTGTGAATCTGACACAGCGTCTGGCTCACAGGGACTGTGTGAGGTAGGCAGATAGATCCTGGGGACCCCTGCCTCCTGGGGTTCACGGCTTCTGGGACCTCCTCCCCTGAAGTGTGGGCAGGGCCTGTGACTTCGAACCAGGAGAATGTGGCACAGGTGACAGGCCGTATGTGATCGCGTGTATGTGACCGTGTTATACACGATTGTGACGTCTATTTTGCTGGTCACCCCCTGCCTTGCTGGCATTGAGGAAACAAGTGGCCCCGTTGGGGAAGCGCATGAGCCCAGGAGCTGAGGATGCAGCCCACGGGACACGGAGACCCTCAGTCCGACAGCCTACAAGGAGCTAAATGTGATAACCACCACGTGGGCTTGGAAGCGATCCCTCCCCAGCCAACATCCAACAGCACCTTGACGACAGCCCGGGAGACGCCGAAGCAGAGGTCAGAGCCCAGCCCTGACTCCTGACCCACAGAAACTGTGCGGTAATAATTGTGCTGTTTTATGCTGAGACGTTTGTGGTAATATCGTTACACAGCAACAGAGAGCCAACGCAGTGGGTACGTTGAGTGTAAACACACACACACACACACACACACACACACACACACACAGAGCAGGTAGAAGTTGGGGGATGACCACATTTACACACGCGGAGACATGCTAGGTAGATACTCAAATACTTTGAAGAGGGGCTTCCCTGGTGGTGCAGTGGTTGAGAGTCCGCCTGCCGATGCAGGGGACACGGGTTTGAGCCCCGGTCCGGGAAGATCCCACATGCCGCAGAGCGGCTCGGCCCGTGAGCCATGGCCGCTGAGCCTGCGCGTCCGGAGCCTGTGCTCCGCAACGGGAGAGGCCACAACGGTGAGAGGCCCCCCTACAGCAAAAAAAAAAAAAACAAAAAAAACAAAAAACTTTGAAGAGTGAATGCAGACGCTGTAGACACCTGAGAAACGTAGCCAAGAGAGGAATAATCTAAAGAAACGTGTCATTCTTCACATCGATTAATTCAAGATGGAACAAAAATTTAGTGTAGACAATAAAACTATAAAAAGTACTAAACAAAATCGTGGAGGTATTTTTATTATCTTGTAGAAGAGAAAGTCATTCTAAGCATGTCAGGAAAATTAGGAATTATAAAATTAAAGAGGTTAAGTTTACAGCATGAGATTTAATAACGTCTATAAAGAAAAAATATAAATAAGGTTAAAAGACTAATAAGGTGGTCAAAATTTTGCAACACAAGACAAAGAAATAATGTCCTCAATATACATAACTCTTAAAAATCATTAAGATTCCATTGAATGCAAAACTATACAGCCATTAAAAACAATACAAATCTATATTTATTGTCATATACAAATGTTGACATTAAGTAAAGGAAGCAAGTTACAAAGCGGTACATTCATGTAAAGGTGTACATATCTGTAGATACGCATACCTAAATATACAAAGGGAGCTGTCTGAAAGTAACTTTGCTTAAATCTTAATGTGGTCATTTCTGGGTGGAGGATGACTTTTCATTTACTTCTTTTTTTTTTAATATTTCTGAAACAAATGTTCATGTACTGTTTATTTAAAAAACAAGAAATATATTTCCCCCCAATTTTTAGAAATATTAGCGTATTTACAAAGAAAAAAATCTATATTTGGCAGAGAAGTTAGTCAGACAGCAAAACATCTGATAAAGAAACACCAATGTGAAGGATTCTTAAAGGAAAGTAACTTTATGCATGGGATCGACACAGATACTTCGCAATCATCTTTGGAGACATCATCATCTCAGGGAGAATGCTCTAAGAGAACTTCCGTCGCTGTTAATTCATGAACCAAAGGGGAAAAAGCAGACTAGAGATGTTTTTAAATAGCCTGGGGAGAGCATGGGAGGCAATTTTGAATTTGATACTACAAGGTATAAAGGGAAAATAATAGAATGGCCCATCAACTCCCATTATCAAGTTAATGATCTTATACTAGTAATGGTTACGTGTGCCGGCTAAGAGGGAGACAAAAATGTGAAAATGTATGAAATACCCTCCTTACACACAGTTCTGAAAAAACCACTGATTCCTTATCATGCATTTAGTGCTGCGATTCTCAACCCTGGCTGCATTTTTAAAATCACCTGGAAGCTTTTTTAAAAATCCTAATGCTTGGGTCTAGAAAAGGTAAATCTATAGAAACATAAGTAGATTCGTGGCTGCCTGGGGTTGGGGAGTGGAAACAGGGAGTGATATGAATGGGCATGAAGTTTCTTTTTGGGGTGAGGGAAACACTGTAAAGTTAGACTGGAGTGACGGTTGCACAATTCTGTAAATTTACTGAAAATCCCTGACTTGTACATAAGACAGTTTCATGGTATTATACCTCAGTAAAGCTGGTCCAAAACATACTCTTGCTTGGGCTCTACTCTGAGGTACTGTGATTCAATTGGTCTGGGGCGAGTGGCAGGAATGGTTTTTAAAAGTTCTCCAGATGATTCAAGTGTGCCACCACGGCTGAGAACCACCAATGCAGTGATATGAAACCACTTTACAAAATGACTTGCAGGACACCACGGCCAGGTTCTCTGAGATGGAGCATATACAGAGCTTTGGACCACCCTTGGTTTCCACTGTCCATCCCCAACTCTACAACGGAACCTTGTCATGGTCATCGCGAATGCCACCGTGTCGGGGTGACTATACAGACATATGGCTCCACTTTTAGAACTGTAGCTTGAAAGCTAAAAGGATGCTCTGAATATATATGCTTAAGGTGGGTATGAAGTACGTTGGCGTTTGTTCAGATAAATCCAATGAGTTTGAATTTGAAGGCACTCAGTCACAGCACATGAGAAAGAATATTAAACGGGAAGATTGAGGATGAAGGTCGGGAAGTAGAAATAATGGCTATCCTTAAACACTGAAAGGCTACCAAACAAGGGCAGGGTGAACTAGTTTTCAGATTCTCTAAAGAATCAGGATTGCCGCGGAAGGCCACAGGAGGATGGATTTCAGTTCTCTGCAAGGAAGATCTTTACAATAATCTTGTTCTAGGCATTGTGCTAATCCTGGAGATACAAATGCAGTGACTGCGTGGTTCTCCAATGCCAGCAGGCACTGCAGTCACCTGGAGGGCTTGTTCAAACGCAGGTTGTCGGCCCCGCCCCTGGAGTTTCTGACTCGGAAGGTCTGGGGTAAGGTCCAAGAATCTGCATTTCTAACAAACTCCCAGGTGATGCTGATGCTACGGATCCGGGGACCACACCTGGAGAAGCTGTAAATCTAAATGTTATCAGAGCTCCATGAAAGGCCATCTAACCCAGATCGGGAGGAGAGGAGTGATGTAAAAAGACTTCTCAGCAGAGGTTTGGGGTGTGCTGAACTTTGAAGAAAGAGAAAGTACGAAGGCACAGAGTAATGTACAGGGTGAGCGAGAGTGAAGGTACAGCGAGGAACATAGGCACAAACCAGCAGCCTCTCAAGTTATTTACTGGATGTTTATTCTACACAGGGTATTGTTCTAGGTGCTGGGTATGGAGATAAAGGGAACAAAGCCCCTGCTCTCACGGAATTTATAAACAATCATGTCGCATGCTGCAAAGTCCCATGAAGGAGCAGAACAAGTTGTTGTGAGAGAACAGGGGCCTCTGAAGAGGTGGTATTTAAGCCCGCACCTCAAAAATGAGACAGACGCCTGGCGTGTTTAGGAAATGAAAATCCATGTGTCGGAAGTACAGCGGCTGAGAGTGTGTGGAAGCAGATGCATGTAGAAAGATAAACACGAGCAGATTCTGTAGAACAACGCCCTGAACATATCAGCTCTTTAGACGGTTTATTCTGTAGAAATTTGGAAGATCAACTGGAGATCGGCCAGACTAAAGACTAGCCCGAAAAAAAAAGGCGAGAGTGGTGAGAACTTGAAGTGATGCATCACAACAGGAACGGAAGAGACGGAGATGAAGATGGGAGTGAACCTGAAGGATTTAGTGACCACCTCGTTGCTCACGGGAAGCGAGCGGTCAGCAAGGACTTAGGATGGCTTGCAGAATTCTGGCTTGGGCACCTAGCTGTGCTTTCGGTTAGGGTATAGAGAGGAACTGGTTTGGGGGTGAGAAGGTGGTAAGTTCAGGTTTTGACACAAAGAGTTTGGAGTGATTAAAACAAATACAAGTGGAAATGTTTACTTGTTGATTGAAGTTGATTGAAGAGCAGAGCAAGCCAGCCTGGGCAGGTGATTTTGGTTTGGGAAACAGCTGACTTAAAGTGTTAGCTGGCGGGGGCAGGGAACGAGGGCACCCGAGAAGGAGATACAGGATGAGCCTCTGATGACACTGTTCGAAGGGTAAACAGAAAAGACGACTAACGAGCAGCTGCAGAGAAGAAAAATTAGGAAAATGTAGTGGCCAAGAAGCCAATGGAGGTCTCTCACAAAGGGAGTGGACAAGTGTCAGATGTCATATACGAAGTGGAGTGCCCACTAGGCTTGGCAACATGTGGTCAGTTATGGCCTCCGTGAGAGCAGCCTCAGTGGAATGTGGAGAGGAGGGTCCAGGTTACCGTAGATTGAGGGATCTTAAAGTGAGGTGTGGGGACAAACGGGGCTTGGCTACAAAGGAAGGACCAAGAGAGCAGGAGAGGGAGCCAAGGTCAGGAGCACGTCAGAGGGAGAGACCTGAGCTCATGCGCTGAGGGAGGGTGCGAGGTCTCTGAGGAGGTGACGTGGGATGGGACTCACGGCTCGCCCGTTTGCCTACGGTCTGTGTTGGCCAGAGGACAGACACCTGTTCTGACACAGATGTGGCTGCCGAGCCCCCCTGCTGGCTTCAGTTTCCTCCGTGTTACAGGGGAGGCCTCTGCTGAACGAAGAGAGGTGGTGGGATGGGGACTGGACAAGAGACCAAGGTCTGAAGTGTCTTTAAGAATGGAAGGGTTAGGGAGTCCGCCTGCCGATGCAGGGGACACGGGTTTGAGCCCCGGTCCGGGAGGATCCCACATGCCGCGGAGCGGCTGGGCCCGTGAGCCATGGCCGCTGAGCCTGCGCGTCCGGAGCCTGTGCTCTGCAGCGGGAGAGGCCACAGCAGTGAGAGGCCCGCGTACCGCAAAAAAAAAAAAAAAAGAATGGAAGGGGTTGCTGGACCTTCAGGGCTGCTGCCCTGCTCTGAGAGCCGGCCTCCTTGAGTCAGTTTGTAGAGCTACCCATCAAGGGCGTGTACTCGGCAGTATTTAGCAGCGACGACATCGGATGGCGGAACCGACCGGGGACGAGCTCCTGCAGGGCCAGAGTGACGGAGAAACAACCGACCACAAAGCTTAGTGCCAAGTAGAAAGGATGGCAGGGTTCAGTCAGGAGACTAAAGCCACCAGGGCCCGGGCGGCCCACTGGTCTCAGCAGAAAGGGGCCCAGAATGAGGAGGGCAGGGGCCGATGCTTTGGCGGGCAGGGGGCGGGGGGGGGGGGGGCGGGCGCGCGAATTTCTCACTAAGACCAGGTAGCTACTAACTCAGGAGGAGGGAGGGGCACGGTTAGGTCTGTCGGAAAGTGTCTGATACACTCGTCTTACTGAATAGCACAGCAAGATACTGGTCTTGGGGCACACGTCAAAGTGCCTGATGAACTCCGCAAAATTCAGACCCAAGTGGAGACCACGGGTGTGCTCTAATATGAACGTTAGTGACCGAGACTTACATTTTCTAACAACAGAATATTCAGTAGAGCCTGCGCGTTCCCTCCTCAGGAGTACGGATTGGGAATTTGGACTACATGTCCAAAACCTCTCTACTATCCTCCCTTCTCAATTCCATCAAAGTTTTTGTAAGAAACATCCTTAGAAACGTCTGCCTTATCCTCCTTCAAGGAGAAGGGCTGTAACTTCAATGTCTTTGTATCCACAAGAACTAACCCACACATGGTAGGAAACAGATTCCAAAAAGGGAAGCAACAGAACGTCATACAAAGAGCTAATACCCACATCAGTGCATTCCTAAATCCAACATTCTTTCTTATGTAACCCTGAAGTCCTCACCTGGGCTTCTGAAGTTTTTGTTTGTTTTGAGGGGGTGTTGTTTTTGAACTACATTAGATTCTGAGCTCACCGCTATGTCCCTGGCAACTCATCAGAGTTCCTTACTACAAGGTTCACCAGCTGGAACCACCAAACCATCTTTAAGGCTGTCTGTGACATCTTTATTTTGCATTAACAAAGATACATCCTGGCTCCACAGACGAGCTTAGAGAAAATCCTTGCCTAGTAAAGAAATTTCATGGGACTTCGTCACATGGAAACATTAAATCATCTTTCTGCCTACTAAAAGCAGGGCAGAAACACACTTTAAAGAGCAAACAGGTGAGAAGAGTCAAGAAATTCCAAATTGTATTGTCACAGCATACAGTCCTCGAGTGTGTTCTTCCGTATCGTTCGCTCGTCGTGTTATCTGAGACTCTGCCCAATGCAAGGCTGAGCTTCCACGAAGAGATTCTGGATCTTCAACGTACTGGTATCAACCACAATGCCAAGGCCCCAAGAAATACGTGGTCTAAGCTGGGTGGATTCCACACAACTTTTAAAAAGAAAAGAATTGGGCTTCCCTGGTGGCGCAGTGGTTGAGAGTCCGCCTGCCGATGCAGGGGACACGGGTTCGTGCCCCGGTCCGGGAAGATCCCACATGCCGCAGAGCGGCTGGGCCCGTGAGCCATGGCCGCTGAGCCTGCGCGTCCGGAGCGGCGGGAGAGGCCACAGCGGTGAGAGGCCCGCGTACCACAAAAAAAAAAAAAAAAGAATTTGTCAATCTTACGAAATTTCATGGTTTTTTTGTTGTTGTTGGCAAGAGAATTCCTTTCCAAGTTCAGATAACCAGTTTTTTCTTCCTCCTTCTTCCCACTAATTCTCCTCCCTAACACATATATACACAATCAAACACTTCACGTTTGAGGCCAATTTCACTGCAGGCAGAACCTTAACATTTTCAGCAATGATCTGTCCCTCACCTGCATGACCTGATAACCTTGGCAATGAGCAAAAAGGGCCATTTACTTCTCTGAAGTGTAAGGTGCAGTTTGAGCTAGTTTTAAGTACTAGGAGGCCAAAGGAAAAAGGAAGTATTTCTTCATCTTTCCTGCTTTTATCACTGGTTCGCTACAAAGGGATAAACAGCTTAAGAAATCAACGGTGGGGAAAATGTCTGTTGGCCATCGCTGGACTCTTGCTGAAAACAGAGAAATGTGAAATCTGCAGGAATCACTTCTCCTACTTCACGCTTTCTGCAAACACTATTCTCAGCAATGTAACAGGCTAATCACACCACTGGTGAAGTTATTTGAGGCCAGTTCTTTGTTTTATAGAGAGCAAATGCACATTAGAAACTGTTCTGCAACAGGTTAAAAGTGGCTCTCAGATCAATTACCAAAATCTACCTTTACTTGGTTACCACTTAGAGTTGCCACCAATGTGAATGACAGGGTAGGGGGGACCTGAGCACACACACAATTTTTAAAATTTTTTTAGGTGTAATGCAAATAACTATACCTAACATTCTTTCAGAAAACAAAAGAAATGCAAAACATGCTCAGAAAACAAGAAATCAAGTTATACTTTTCATAAGGCACCACCAAAATCCCTGGTAAATTAGAGTCCATATTATATTTAAGTGTCTCACTAACAGGTAACTAAACATGTAAGAGAATAATCAATAGGTCTTGAGGCTTACAAAAGACATTCCTGTTTAGACATCTTGGAGTATTGCAAAAGTAAGAATAAGCAGGACACATCTTTAAAAACCCGTCACATCCTTTCCCAGTGCACATCATTCGTTGCATAGTGGTGACTGGATACAATCCAGACCAAGAGAAGACTAGAATTCCAAAATATATTAATATCCATTCTTTCCTTCTCATGCTGTAAATACTAAATGCCACGGCACATCCACATCCAAAGTAATGATATGCCTTAATTAAAAGCAAACAAAAAAGTGGGATTTCAAAAGGTAAAAGGCAAACCAATTGCCGGCTTTTAAAAATTTATACTTAAGGACGTACTGCAAAAGCAACTTTTTACACACATATGAAGCTAGTTCATATGTATACCTTTACTGAACCTGGTTACGTGTGGGTCTTTGCTTAATTTTCCCACAATTTTCAAATCCCCCTTCAAATTGCCACTTTCTCCTTAAAAAGTGGATAATCCCTCCCTCTGAAAGAAGGGCTTTCTCAGTTTTCCGTTTCACCCTCCTACTTTAAGCACTGGCTGATATTCACACAAATGTACTGTAGAATTAAAATATTGCCAAGTAGGGAGTTTCTCTTATACCCACTGAATTGCATCAGAATCTAAAAATTAAGAGAAACAAACAAACTGACATTTCTTGGACGCGTGTCAAAGACAAAAGTAGAGAAGTGAAGCACAGGTGAAATCGTTCTCATCTCACAGGTCAGCCCTCGCTGGGGTTTTGATTATTCAAGTACACGGCGGGCGACCCAGGTTTCACATCTGCCGTTTCAATTATCTGAAGCGTGACTTGCAGTAGCTGTTGTTCCATGATGCCCACGTGTGAGTCAGGAAGAGCTGGGAGGCAGCAGCTCGGGAAGGAGCCTGGCCCTGCGTCTCCACACATCTCTGCAGGGTCACTACAGGCAGCGAGGCCAACCCCGGCTGGAGGGACCACAAGAGAGCTGTCGTTGCACTTGCGCGGTTCCAAGGATCTACTCTTGACCTACCAGTTTTCATCTTCCTTCCTGTAACCTTTGCCAAAATGGTTTATAATGAATGTGGTGAGAAATACCTTTGAAAGAATTAACGAATAAGTTAAAGAACGAGTGGTGCAGAACTGCGACTCTGAGGAGATAGGAAGGGTAAAGAAACATTTTAAATCAAGTTTTAATATGAAATGTTACAACACCGCAGAATGGAGTTACTTTGTAAAATAAGTACTTTCCTCTAAGTGAAAAAACATCGTCATTTCTTTAACAGATGAATCTTAGTTCACTAATTACAAAATTACACATTTCTATATTTTTCTTTTCTCTTTCTTTTTTTAAACTGTCTCTCATCTGTTCTCAACCTTTGGTCTAAATGGTCAAAAGTCAGACCAAATCCTCTGTGACTTTCAAATAAATACAGAAAATCCCACGGTATCAATTAAATGATATATTTGAGTTTCAAAATGTCAGAAGATAAACAGGGAGCTATTCATGGTTGGAGAAGATAAACAGGGAGCTATTCATGGTTGGAGACTGCCTTGCGTTTTTCTCTCAGTCAAATATGCAGGCAAATACCTATTATGAACATAAGTTATTCCCTAAACAGCCCTCTATCCATCCACCACACTCCAAGCAGCAGAGCACCTTAGCTGTCTTTCTCAGCACCTCATGCCCCTCCACTGATAGCTGAGGAATGAAGGAAAAACAAGATATTTTAAAATGTATTCCGGGCAGCCATCACTTAAGACTGCATTCAATTTTTAACCCACAAGCACTTGAAGACTTTTACAGAGAAGACCAAACGGCAAAAAACATTGTGCTTTCTTCTATAATATCAACCAGATGAAATTCTTAACTAAGTAGTAATATCTTTATGTATTGAGAGACTGGCAAAATGATAACTTATGAAACTGATTACTTAGTTACCTTGTACTTTCCATTGAAATCTTAAATCATACACACACTTGAGATGAGATTTTAAGACCCATGCACACCAACACTTATGAACCTCTTAACAGGCCAAGACACTCAAAACGTTATATGATATTAAGGAAGAAATGACTAAAAAATAGGTAGTAGAACCGTAGAGAAAGCATTTCCAGAAACTAGATTTTATAGGAAAGGTTTTGCTTTTTTTAGTAAGATGCCTTTTGAGTTAAATCTCATACCCACGCAAACTGTGACTGGACAGTACATTTCACTTCTAGTTACTAGAAGACATTTCTTTAAAAGAGATCGGGGCACAAAGGGAAGACAAGACTAAAAGCTGCTCTCTGGGCCCACCCTGCTCCCCCCTTTTAAAAGGAAAACTGATGAATTTAAGTCAAACCACAGATCTTTAAACCAAAATAAAGGGACACAGGATAGTGAAGACAAAACACCATTTTTAGTTTGTTTGGTGGGTTTTTGGGGTTTTTTGTCCCCCCCCAAAAAAAATTAGTCCCCTTCTAATAAGAGTTTCCATACAGCTTACCTAACACCTTCACAAGAACACAGAACACAACAGGAGGGAGGAGAACACAGCACCGTAGTTCCAAACTTTCACGTACAAAACAGAACTACCATCACAGATACAGTATGACCAGGTTTCCCCACAGAAAGGGACAAGTCCCAACACACAAACGAAATATAATTACCTATTTGAACAAAACCAAGATGGAAGATCTGGTCAGGCTAGGATGGAGAAGGAAGTGCTAACTCCTTGTACTACAAGGAAGGAATGGGATTCCTTTATTAAAAAGCAAGACGAGAAAGCAAGCCCCCAAATGGATTTTTGATGCTGAAACTCTGTCATAAGCTGCTGGTAACAGTGTGTGTGTGTGTGTGTGTGTATATATATATATATATATATATATTCATATATGTATATTAAAAAAGGAAAAATAATCTATTTATAGAACAGTCAGTAGTCAGAGACATTTAGAAAAAAGTAAAAACAAGTCCTTTTTTCTTTTTTTAAAAAATGGATTTACTAAAACAACTTTGTCACCCAGAGGTACTCTAAGCCCACGTCCTCTGATGAAGCCACATGCTGTGCGACAGCATCTGCCGCAGGCCACGGTCAGAAACGGCCAGTCCTGGAAACCACAGCCAGTGGGGGCCAGGCTGCAAGGCAAGAGTTGTTATTTGCTGGTCTTGCTCGGGGCCATGCCTGAAGCCTGGTGGCACCTGGTGCACTTGTGAATGAAGGGTTCCCCGAAAAGCAGGCACCGCTGTGGCTCAGTAAAACGTTCTGACTTGTCTTCTTTGCTACCGCAGAAGCCTGGATCCACGTACCTGCTCTTCTTTAAAATGCAGACCCAAGGCAGCAAGACTTCTCAAAGCCAAAAAAAGGCTCCTTGCCTTGAAATAAAATCTCTTCTTCCCAGAATCCAATCTAGTCAGACTTCTGAACTAGATGCCATCCTCCTCCTTAGGAAGATGAGGTGATCTGCCTCTCAACCGGGGTTTTCTTCTTGGTACAGACAAGCACATGGAGCTGAGGTCTACGGGCTGTGCCACTACCCATGGCCTCTAACAGGACTAACTTCAGCCCTGGCCCTCTCCTAGCTGGATGTGTAGGGCGTCAAATGCCAGGGCAGAGTGGAAGGAAACTGCTACTCTACTCCTCCCCCACTGGCCTAACTAAGGAGATCCAAGGGATCAGCACCTCTGGGTGGTGCTGGCTGCAAACCTCTAACTAGTACCAACTGGCCAGAAGCCGCGGCCTACATGCCCTGCCAGCACACCAACGCATTAATGCCAACCAGCCACCCTAGAGCTCAAATGTCTGGCCTTAATGTGACAAGCAATCTCAGAGGAGACACGAACTGAAACACTGGCTGCTGGACCAAAGCAGACACCCTCGGCACAGATGTGCTGACAGAGAACGCAGATCCCACGTCCATGCAAAGAGGAAGTCGGCTGGGAGGACTTGCTCAGAAGGCCATTCGTCTTTGGAAGCAACATTCTGAGTGGATGTAAACCACTCTACTGACTACGGTCTCTGTGTGGTCCGTTTTCCCCCATGTCCCAAGCTAACCCAGCACCTGCTAACTGGTCTCTTTAAGGTCCTCCACTGGTAGCTTGTAGCTCATTATGAAAGAAGGAGGTGCTGCTGGACCTGGGCTATCTGGCCCCTGCTTCTTTGCACAGTTTGTACAGATGTAATCTTCATTTTCAGCCATTTCTGGAGATACACCCACACAAACTTGGTGAAACCACTCATCACAGCCACCATCACACTGCACCCAGTCTACCTGTTGGAGACAAGATCAGGGAATGTTTAGGTTACACACACATTAAACCTGGAATACAAGCAAACCAAAGAGCTTTCTTGGCTTAAATGATAGCAAATAATTGGGATGCCCAGAGATAGACAATGACTTCTTACGGGGTTATTTTTTAAAGAAAGAAGCTGGGAAGTTAATACCCCCAAATTATTTTTTCCATAATATGTCCACAAAATTAGGCCTCTTAGGTACTCCATTACCTCATAAATACCTGGGGCTCCTAGTGAGGCAGAAACATGTTTGAGAAAATCTGACAAAAAAGGAACTTCTAATAGAGCAGCCAAGTAGTTTTAGCTAATATTAACAATTTCTAGGCTCTAAGACAATGCAAGTATCAATCAAGAAGAGTACAACAATGTGAAGGCAATCCTGTGTATTAGCTTTATTTCAAAGAGATAAGCCAAAGTACTAAGAGCATTAAATACCTTTTTAGAAAAGCAGTCACATAGGCCACTTTTTAAACTAATATTTTTTATTCTTCTCTTCTTCCGTTACAAATACAACTCCCTATAAAAAGTTAGCAAATATCAGAGGTCAAATCTTACAAATTAGCCAATTAAAACAGTCAAAGACACAGGTCAATAGATCACTCTGAGGTTTCAAATTAAAGTCTGGGTAACTGACAGGTCGGTGGCAGCTCGGACCCTTCAGAGAACACTGTGATTATAGGAGGCTAGAAAAGGACTGTTGTTTGCTGACTTTAAGCCTGGGGCACACAGTTAACAGTGAGGTGAGCTGGGGCTTTCCTATTTGGCAGCTGACTGGGGTCGTTTTTACAGCTACGCCACTGCAGATTAGGACCTTTAAGATCAAAGAGCTGCTTGCCCTTCTCTCCCCAGTGCAGAAGTTGATAACTTCACTAGCAACGAAGTCACTTACAACGAGCTTTGCCAGAAAACAGGGCAAAGTATGGAGTATGAAGGGACCAATTAAGTACTTCAGTACAGCTTATGGGAAAGAACAGTGGAAGGAGGTTTGGGCTATAGGGAAATGAGTCTCAGGAAAAGTGAGGAGTTTTCAAAATCTGTCCGTATACTATAAAACTTCTCAAAAGTGTGATACTCCTGGTTAGTAGTTTCCAGGTTTTTAGTAAAGGGTGGGAGAAATCATCTGTCAATCTTTTTGCTTTCACCGTTCCTAGAGTTCTTTTGTAAAATTTGAGGCAAGTCATTTAATCTCCCTAAGGCCCCATTTCTCCATCTGTAAAATGGAGATCAAACCTTGCTCACAGGATATTTAGAGGATCAGGTAAAATAATGTCTGGCAAGACACCTGGTCCCCAGCCTGGGACACTGAAGGCACTTCTTAAGATCACAGTCTCCTGGCTCTACTCACTGTCCTACCTTCCACAAAACATTCTGCACCTTCAAGTAACTGCCTGCGGCACTACTTGCGTCAGAATCACCTGTTGCGTCTGTTAAACGTGTAGCTGAAACCCAGCCCAAACCCACAGACTCAGAATATCTTGGGGGACAAACCAGAATCCTGCACTGTGACCAGCTCCCAGGTAATTCTTAAATATTCTAAATTTGACCATCGCTGGCACTACGTGGTCCTGCTTTCTGTAAGTTCGCAGTGACTTAATTACTTCCTGACATAAATTGTGGTTTTGTTCTGCAATTGTTTGTGTGATATTTAGCTTCTGAAGTCTGTGCAGTGAAGAAAACAACTGATCTAAATGTCCCTGCTGTGGCAAACTGTCCTGGAGACAGAAAAGGGAGACAATGACTCAAAAATACAGATGCTACCAGCAGATGAAGATTTATAAAGTGCTAATCTGACAGGGGGTGAGCTCAGCCCAACTGTCCGGCTATTTGGAGCTGATCAGCGGAACTGGGAGAGCTGTGCTTCTCTGGGCCACCCAACCTGGAGGTGCCAACCTGGTTATGACAACCCTGAGTCAACAGGTAACTACTCCTGCCTCCAGTTATCTAACCCAGTCCAGCCCCCACCGGGTAAGAGGTTACCAATTCACCACTATTTGCTGCCGAGAAAAGCGGCCCCATGTCTTTTAGAATCTAATTGTGCACTACACGCCCTGGCTTCCGGTCTCCCAAAATCATATCTATTGCTGTCTTTCAAATAAGGAAGACAACATTTCCTTTTGTGATTTTGGCTAGAGGTCCATTCCTAAGCCCAGCTCTCCCACCATCCCAAAAAAGTATATAACTTTTCTTGAGATGCTATCCCAGCCTACCTGTTACACAACAATTTATCCTAATAATCTAGCAGGGAAAAAATAGCCCTCTTGGACTTCCCTGGTGGTGCAGTGGTTAAGAATCTGCCTGCCAATGCAGGGGACACGGGTTCAAGCCCTGGTCCGGGAAGATCCCACGTGCCGCGGAGCAAATAAGCCCGTGCGCCACAACTACTGAGCCTGCGCTCTGGAGCCCGCGAGCCGCAACTACTGAAGCCCATGCGCCACAACTACTGAAGCCCGTGCGCCTAGAGCCCGTGCTCCATAACATGAGAAGCCACCGCAATGAGAAGCCCACACACCGCAACGAAGAGTAGCCCCCGCTCGCCACAACTAGAGAAAGCCCACACGCAGCAACGAAGATCCAACGCAGCCAAAACTGAATAAATAAATTTAAAAAATTATTTTTAAAAAATAGCCCTCTTTACGAATATCTTCCTATCATGTTCATCTACTTACAATCAAAATCCAGTTCTACTTTTGTCTGGAATGTCAACTGAACCTGCAGACTATGCAGTAGACTGAACACTCAAGAACAAAGAATTTGGCTAACCGCATAGTAAGTTCTAATAGTCATTTCCCCTTTCAGTATTTCTGGGAGATATACTTATCAAATCAAAAAAAAGTAATTCCTGGAAAGCTTCACAGCAATGAGCTGTTCAGATATTAACTGATAAGACATTTAACTATAGTAAAAATAGCTTACTGGGTTTGGATTGGGGGAAATGTGTGCTTCAATGAGAAATATAATGTTAGTTTGGCATTTCATGTTTTGCTATGTGGTTTCATATGTACACGTAAGAAAAAATATTTGGCACATTACATTTTTTGTTCATTTCTTTAGCACATATTACTGCACTGGGAAAAAAGAAAGCCTCGTGATTTAGTGACAGTCTTAGCTTAGTTACCCACCTGAGCTCTTTTTATTTTGGCATTCAATCTCTTTTGCACCGAAGTTTCTTGCAAAAGCCAGATTTCAAAATTAAAACAATTTAATCAAGTATGACATATGTTCACAATCCCTGTGTATGTTTTTTTGGTGATCTTAACAGTAAGTAACCAACCCTCCCAGTCTGCCTAAGATTAACAGGTTTCCCAAAACACAGGAATTGCGGTGCTAAAACCAGGAAAGTCGCAGGCAAGTTGGGACAGTTGGTTACCCTATCATAACATCACCAGTTTGTGTGTGTCTCTCATTCAGGTAATCCAACCTTTGATTACCTATGCCAAAAGGAGATATGAATGATAAAGCCACTGATAACACAAACACTTTTGCTGAGACAACTCTCCACAAAAATCTTTTAAAATCAGAGCGGCTGGGACTTCCCTGGTGGTGCAGTGGTTAAGAATATCCACCTTCCAATGCAAGGGACATGGGTTTGAGTCCTGGTCCGGGAAGATCCCACATGCCGCGGAGCAACTAAGCCCTTGTACCACAACTACTGAGCCTGCGCTCTACAGCCCGTGAGCTACAACTACTAAGCCCGTGTGCCACAACTACTGAAGCCTGCACACCTAGAGCCCACGCGCCACAACTACTGAGCCCACGCGCCACAACTACTGAAGCCTGCGCGCCTAGAGCCCACGAGCCACAACTACTGAGCCCACGCGCCACAACTACTGAAGCCTGCATGCCTAGAGCCCATGTGCCACAACTACTGAAGCCCGTGCGCCTAGAGCCCACTCTCTGCAACGAGAAGCCACCGAAATGAGAAGCCCGTGCACCGCAACGAAGAGCAGCCCCCACTCGCCACAACTAGAGAAAGCCCGTGCGCAGCAACGAACACCCAATGCAGCCAAAAATAAATAAATAAAATTTATTTATTTTTTAAAAAATCAGAGTGGCTAACAAATAGTAAAAGTGAGAGACAGAAGTTTATAAACATAGTTTCTCTTTATTTATTGTGCCAAACTTCTTAGGGAGGTAGTAATGGGTAAGGAAAAAGCCCATAGTAAGAAGGTTAAAAAAAAAGTAAAGAGAAAAAAAATCTATTTTCATAAGTAAGATTAAATATTTATTTCAATGCAGAAAAAATGTTACTTAAATATTAGCTTGAAAGAATCTGCTCCTTCAAATTAACTCGTTTTACTCTTGGTACCAATAAGATTGAATGAAAGTGGCAAAATTCACGGAGAAAAAGATTCTGAACCTTAAAACTAATTTTTTGAAAACAGTTCTTCATTGTTATTTTTAAAATTAATTTCAACTTGAATTTGATAATGATGGAAGAGATAGTTTGGGGTTTTTTTAAACCTTTTACATTTTCTGATAATATTTTTCTTTTTTCTTTCTAAAACATCTTGAAATTGAAGCTAGGTACATTTAAGTAATCCTTCAAAGTTTTCTCAATCTGCACATTTTTAGATAAAAATAATAGTAATTACTAGTTAGAATACATTTACCTAAATATAAATGAACCCAAGAAGTTGTGTGGGTTTTTTGCTACATGATATTTAAAGAACACAGACTTCCTTAAAAAACATTCTTTTCTTGTCATCCTTTTGCTCTGAAGATGCGTACCATGCATTAATTTGTTTTCCTTAGAGAAACACTATACTTCAAATTGAGAAAGTTGTAAAATTCTTTACCAAGTTTCTAAAGAAACACACCTTCCATTTAGTAAAACTGGTGTCAGAAACAGACTTGGAGAACCATAAAAATTGCAAAACAGAAATGATGGGCAAAATGTTTATAATCTGAAATAATTTGTTTAAAATTAAACACATTATAGAAATACATCATTCATATAAGTGTCTTTCATGTAGCTATTGACAGGTTAAGGCACACCTGCTCACCTGTGTATGTGTTCTGACAATTTTTGTACTAATCTTAACAAATTAATGTGTACAAATCTTTGTACGTTTTAAACAATAGACATTTTCTCTAAATATTCAGCTAAATCTACTTTTGCTCCATCAAAATGTAGATAACTTTCCAGACTTTTTTTTTCTTGGCCACGCCATGTGGCATGCAGGATCTTAGTTCCCCAACCAGGGATTGAACCCAGGGCCCCTGCAGTGGAAGCGCTGTGGAGTCCTAACCACTGGACTTCCAGGGGATTCCCCTTTCTAGATTTTTTTTTTTAAATACCTATAATGTTAGAAGTAAATCCCAGGGTTCATCTAAAAATAATGATCACATCTTAACACCTAAGTTGCATTTTTGGTTAACTAGTGCTTTCACATACAGATGATCTCACCTTACTCCTTGACCACGCTGAGAGGAAGCAGGACATGTGTTAACAATTTTATGGCAGATGAGAAAAAAACTGCCTGTAGCGTTTATATGCTACAGGAAAAGAACAGGGATAGTAGATGAACTGAACTGTATTTTAAATGCTGAACAGAGGAGAGGCGAGAGGTTATTAAGTGAAAAGGAGAAAAAAAGAGAAAGGTTCATGATGGATATAAACACTGTAGGAAGGATGATAGGAAAGCTTGAAAAAGAAACATATCCTGTTGCCAGTCCTCCAACTGCCATACAATTAGTTAAAGGAGGAAGAAAAGGGAGAAGGTCCTGTCAACACTAAGCTGCTAATACTTCAGACCCAAGGAGAAACTGCTAACCTTTCATCAGCCTCTTTAATAAACAGATTCAGATGAGAATAAATTCAAATGAAAGATAAAAATAATACACGCACATATAATGCATCTACCAAAATGCTTTAAAATATTTATAATATAGAAAAATACTTACGAAACTAAAGCAGATACAAAAGTGGACAGTATGACACGATATAAAACAAACTATACAGGAAAATAATTGGAAGGGAACACACTAAAATATTTACAGCTGTGGTCCTCAGAAAGCTGGACTATGGGATATAAATTTTACTATATATTCATTTTCCAAAAGTGAGTAGAAAACCTTTAATAAGTATAATTTAAATACGAGTCATTTAGTTTTGCACTGTGTTTTTGTACTTGCATCTCAGTTACCGGAGGGGTGGGGATATTAGCGGAGAGGACCTGGTCTGGGAGCCAGGGTTCTACTTTCGGTTTTGCCACTAATGAGCTCTGTGACTTTGGTCACATCATTTACCTTCACTCAGTCCTGGCTTCATCATTTGTGAAATGAAGAGGCTGGACAAGGTGACCTCTTCAAGCTCTAACAAGTATTTAACTGAGGAGGAAAGTAAGGGAATAGTGATGCAGCTGTGTTTATTCTGTTGATATATTCAAATTGAGGAGCTATAAAAATTCTAAACATCAAGTGGTATATGGAGATAATAAAATTAAAACCATGAATTTACTAATAATCTTGATGGGAACACTATAATAGATACCTTCAGCCATTTAATGAACTAGGATTTTTCATGAAGTCCATCCGTCTTTCTCAGAAGTTTATAACATCAATTATTACCTTAAGAAAGACCATCATATCCTTGCTAATATTTAGAATTCAGGGCTGACATTTCAAAAATAATACCTTTAAAGGTCTTTATTTTTTGCAAGAGATGTGAAAACAATCATATTCTATTTAGGAGAGTACACATAGGGCTGGGTGTGGATAAGACGCAGACCAAAAGGGAAGATTTAACCTCCTAGTTTTAGGTCTTCAGAACTGATCTCAATGCAATTTGCCACAGCTCTTAGGATACCGGCCCAGGACTTTTCGGGCCACTGTGGCTAACTGACAAGATGTCTAGTCCCCCGAGGCACCCTGCAGGGAAGGGACACAACTGCTCTGAGCCCTGCTGTGCCCACGCACGAGACACACCGCTCCTGGTACCACACAGCTTCTCTCTGCTCGGTCAGGACGATCACCACGTATACGATTTCTAAAACACAACATTTCTTCTACTAAGAGCCTCATAACTGAAAATGTTTCTAGAAACTGAATTAAACATGTGACGTCACAAGGCCAAACAGACCATCATTACCTCAAACCCAGGTGTGCCCGGCCGCTGCTCCACGTCCCCGCGCATACTTGGCGGGTACAGCTAGACTCACCTTGTCCTTGCAGGGCCTCTGGCAGTTCTGGGCGGCACACACAGCGTTCTCGTCGTCAGACTCCTCTGCTCCTGACCAGTCATATTTGGAGGGGATGTCCAGCACCTTCTTCTCTCTCCTCTTCTCCGAGCTCTCCTTCACAAGTTCAACTTTGGCTGCAGCAGCCTTCTCCTTCTTTTTCTTCCTCTCTTCTTCTTTTGCTAGTTTCTTGGCCAGTTTGTTCAGCTCTTTTGATTTTTCCGCACTTAATTTTAATTTCTTCTTTTTAGGTTTATCCATTTTCTTTAGCTCCCTGGACTTCTGTTTTCCTTCGCCAAAAAGCTGTTCTTTTTCTAGCTTCCGTTTCCGTTTCTTCTCTGAAGAGTCCTTTCCTTTTATTTTTAATGGTTTCTCTTCCATGCTGTCATCCTTCATAAGTATAAAATTAGAAACAATTTTAAAGCAAGACATTTAAAAACTGTTTTATCCTCTTACATGAGGTATCAGGAATAGGCAATTTCATAGAGACAGGAAATAGAATATGAGTTACTGGGGCTGGGGGGAGGGAAATGGGATTATTTAATGGTACAGAGTTTCTGTTAGGAATAATTTTAAAGTTCTGGAAATGGATAGTGGTAATAGTTGTATAATATTATAAATGTAATTAAAACAACTGAATTGTATACTTAAAAACAGTTGAAATGATAAATTTTATGCTGTGTACATTATACCACAATAAATATTCTGAAGATATTTTAAGAAGGCAAATATAATATTCAAAGAAGATAACAGTAGAAAATAATGACAAGCCCTAAATAAAATATCTGACTTATTTTTAGCTTATCAGAGGGAAAAAAAAGGCAAAAGAAAGTGTCTGCATATATTAGTATAGTCTGTAGCACCTCTACGTAACTGAGATGAAAACATACACAGAAAGCTAAATGTATACTAAATAATTATGTAATAACTCTTTGGGTCTCCATTTACCAGTACTAAAGTTCTTTATTAACTCAATAAATCCTTGGTGGTTAAGAAGTTATCAAAACTGTCAGCAAAACACAAAATTTTATCCATGATCTCATTACAAAGGGTATGTAGTGACTTTCACAAGAAAACAGTTGCTGTCACGAAGCAAAAACACTTGCCTTTTTTTTCTCAACTGTCTAATATTGTTGCTATTTATGTGCCAAGGTAGTAAACATTAAAGATTTTAATAGTAAAAGTGTGTCCAGTAACAGAAAGAACAAGGGGTAAGGTAGAAAAAGAAATACTGAAAAACATAAGCTTGATAATTACTTAAGAAATAACACTTGAGAATTTATTTTCCCACAGATGTGATACTGGAATATCTTTGACAGGAACCTCAGAATCTGCAGATTCGTAAAGAACACTGGGTTACAAGTGTCTTAAGTCTATCACATCTTGAATAAGATATTTAACCTCTCAACACTTTGTGTTTCCTTATATGTGAAATAAAGATCAGATGAGATAACGGATGTGAAGAAAATGCTCTGCAACTGGAAAATACTATCTAAGTCAGGCACCCTCAATCTGACTTCCAAACCAAAGACAAACCACAGTGCACCAGGCGTATCCGTGTCAACTGCTGCTGACAGTGTACCTTCCGCCTCATGGAAACAGTCATGGAAAAGAATAATAAAAAAGATACTGGAGTCTAATGCCAGAGAGAGAATCCAGGTCTCTGTTTTTACTCCATGTGTGACCTCAGGCACGTTTCTCCGTCTCTGACCCTTACCTTCGTCACAGGCAGAATGAGCTAAATACTCGCCATGTCTATCCTTTCCCCCTCCCCCTCAGGACTACGGTGAGGATGAATGAGATCATGGATAGAACAACATGTACAAACTGTATAAATGAGAAACTGTGTGATTTATAATTGTATACAAGTGTGTAAATTGTATAAATGTATGTGGACTCCCCCTCCCACCCAATCCACTTCTATTTAACCATTCCCTTGCTTCCTGTTTTCAACCACTATATTGCCCCCTGCCTAACTTTTGGGCCTTTCACCAGTGTGAGTCTGGGCTAAGGAAGTTGTTCTCAACTTGTGAATTACAGTACCTCCCTTTCTTTTCGGCAGAAATGGCCTTTTTAAAAACTGAATATTACATAAAATCTCAATAAAGAAAACCACAAAGCAGAACTACTTTGGCGTAATGAGAAAGTAGGACAATCAGAGTCCTACCCACCCAGCCACCCCTTGTGGCAATCTGTGGTACCTCCAAGGAACCTGGACGTTCTAAGTGGTTTTAAAACCACTGTAAGTAAGCTTCAGATCCATACCTCCATGATGTGCAGGAATCTGTCTTCAGAGGGTGGGTGTGTGGCCTGCAAAATCCGCCATATGTGTTGAGTCTCATCCAGAGACACCTCCAGGAGATCTCCAATCATCATAAGTTCTTCCAGCTGGGCTTTAGCTCCAGGCGATAACTCTAGCACCGGAGGCTCCAAACTACGGGGCACCAGAGGGCTCTTCCGAGGTTGTTTCCTTGTGGTGCTAGAACCTTGCCCCCAAAATATAAGACAAAATAATGAAAACTATTGAAAAAATGTAATGTTTTGAAAGTAAATATTTAGAAGAATGGTCCCTCCTCCTCCAACATTTAATTTAGAAGTTTGGGTTCACTGCATCAGTATGAAAGTGAAAATAAAATTTTTAAAAATACAGAACAGGAAGACCTAGAATTCTAATGACCACTCTAAAAAACTGGTTTAGAGTAAAAAAAAAAAAAAAACAGGTTCCTTATTGATTCTTTACCTTGTGACTGGAGGGGAAGGGGAATGGGAGAGAATCTCCTACCCCGCGCTCTCTCCATTTCAGAGAATACCAAACGACTAAGCATATAACTGCCCCGTATGAATGATATACGCTGCTCCGTAAAATCCTGAATTTCACTGTGAAGAGAGAAATACTCTCCCTTTTCCAGAGGTGTGACCTAAAGCAGTCTGACTCACTTTCACTAGGGACAAAGAAAGTGAACATAACAGAGAAATTACTTACCAAGGGATGAAAAACTAACAAAGCTTTCCAAAACCAGAATGAATATTCTTAAAAAGCAGCAAGTTCCTCAACAACCGGTAATAAACAAATAGAGGATAAATAACTACCTATCGGGGATTTGATCAAAATAAAACGGGACTAGAATGGGACCAGAGGGCCTCTAAAGTCCTTCTAATTAGATTCAATAATGCTATGGAAATTGTCAGGTTATGACCTAATGACAGAAAAATGCTAACAGAGACTGGCTTTTCCAAAGTTGCATTTTTTCAGGTTCTAGCGCATTTCACTGCCAGGGTTTGTACTGAAAGAGAGATTCAGTATGGTTTCAGGCTTCTCTTCTCCATGCCGCTACCAAGGGCCGTAATACCTTGAGAACAGCTCTTAGAAGCAGACGAATAAGCATGCTCAGCACAGAAGGAGGGTGCTGTCCACATGTGCGTGACCACCTCCTCGGACTTGATGGGAATCTCTTCATCACAAAATAGGCTGGGCTCCAGACTGCTGGAGGATTTCACACTGGCTGTGTCCTGTAGAAGAAACGAAGCGGGTATGGAGAATTGGAAACAACTTATCCCGTGACAAGAATCTAAACACAGGCTTTCAGGTTAAAGTTTCTAATATAACACAGTATATATATTAAAAAAACAAATAAATAAAAGATCTTAAAATTAAATATATGGTATTTAGTAAGACAGAAAATGTCCATTGGGGAAAAAAACAGAAATCACCAGAGTTTCAAGCCAAAAGGGAAAGAGTAAAGCTCAAAAGTAATCCTCAGGGCTTCCCTGGTGGCACAGTGGTTGGGAGTCCGCCTGCCGATGCAGGGGACATGGGTTCGTGCCCCGGTCCAGGAAGATCCCACATGCTGCGGAGCGGCTGGGCCCGTGAGCTGTGGCCGCTGGGCCTGTGAGTCCGGAGCCTGTGCTCCTCAGCGGGAGAGGCCACAACAGTGAGAGGCCCACATACCGCAAAAAAAAAAAAAAAAAGTAATCCTCAGAGATAATAAACCTACAAGAAAATTACGATTACGTAATCAACTTTCTACAGTCTAAAACTCATAAAAACTCCTGTAGTCACAAGTTAAGGAACTTTGACCCTTTAAGAAAAATAAAATGGACTTAGGAGGGGAATAAAGGTTTAGATGTGACAACTTAAGGACACAAATTATTTAATCCTCTCTAAAGGTTTTCAAACCTAGATGCTTACCAACTGCTCTTAATATAATAAACAACCTGACAGTATTCGAGCTATACAACTGTGACAAGTCTAATTAGGGCTCAGACGATCCTCCCCTGTAGTTAGGGGAGAATAACCCACAAGTACAGCTTCAACGGTCACAGTGCAATCAGGGAGACAGAAATCACAAAAAGTTCAACAAGGAGAATTTAATAAAGTGAACTCGTTAAATGTACATTAAAGTCTTGAAAAGGCAAAACAGAAACACCAAAGTAACACTAAGACAACTGCAAGAAAAGAGTTGCCATCCCTGAGGGTTGAGCTAACAGAGAAAAGAAGTGGGGTTATTAGAACCAAGAAGCTCAGAGAAGGAGCCTGCAGAGTTGGGACCCAGACCTCTGAGGAGGAAGTGCTGGTTCTGCTATCCCTAATAGAATACAATGTGGCTGGCTTCTGGAGTGTGAAAAAAACATCAACTAGAAATTGGAACCAGTTGCCACTGCCAGGGTAAAAAAACAAAAACAAAAAATCAAACAAAAGCCCCCCCAAAACGAAAAACAATTGTAGTTCAATGATGACAGGAATGGAGAATAAAACAGGGGAAGGATCAACTCCCTTCTCACTGCACAGGCCTTTTAATTTTCTCTAATGCCCTGTGCTGGCAGGGGGAGGGGGAGGGCAGCAGGCAAAGGATAAATGTGTAGAGCAGGGGTTGGCAAACCACAGTCTGCGGGCCAAACCCAGCTGGCTGCCTATTATTTTGTTTGGAGCGTGAGCTAAGAATAGTTTTTACATTTTTAAAGTGTTGTTATTTAAAAAAAAAAAAAGAGGAAGGAGGAGAAGGTGTAACAGAGACCAAATATGGCTTGCAAAACCCAAAATATTTACTTTACATAATATACCTAGAGAATATCACTACATATAATGTATGCTAACATATACATATATTACTTTACAGAAAAAGTTTACCAAGCCCTGATGTAGAGTCCCAGACCTAGCATCACCAAGCAGAGTATAAATGAGTAGCTTAGGAGACGAGAGACAACAGCTCAATGACTAATGCAACACCTGATTTTCTTTGTAGGGTGCATGAGAGGAAGGTCTATTGTTATCACGAGCCTATCCTTAATTAAACAGGATACTTAAAAGGTTTCATAAGATTCTGGAAGACAGTGTCACTCACTGAAAATTCAGGAACAGCACAGTTCGTGTAAGTCTTATTTCCTATTGAAGAATTTAAGTTTTAAAAGGCAACAGATAGGAGAGTACTTTAGTACTCGCCTACTGCAGTCCCCAGATGTGTCATCTCACTGACTGCAATTTTTTTTTCTAACCTTGACTCTACTCATTTCACTGTAACTCATGCAGGAAACTTTCTGTTAAGCTTCCAAACTAGGAAGGAAAGTGATCAGAAAATAATGATTGAGGATTTCCCTGGTGGTGCAGTGGTTAAGAATCCGTCTGCCAATGCAGGGGACACAGGTTTGAGCCCTGGTCCAGGAAGATCCCACATGCCACGGAGCAACTAAGCCCGTGCGCCACAAGTACTCAGCCTGCACTCTAGAGCCCGCACCACAACTACTGAAGCCCGTGCACCTAGAGCCCGTGCTTCACAACGAAGAGAAGCCACCACAATGAGAAGCCCATGCATTGCAACGAAGAGTAGCCCCCGCTCGCTGCAACTAGATAAAGTCCGCGTGCAGCAACGAAGACCCAAGGCAGCCATAAATAAATAGATAGATAGATACATAGAAAATAATGATGGAAAGTAAAGATAGGTAAAGATAAATTTAAAAAAAATTACTTCCCCAGGGTGAAGTATGAAATATGAAGAAGTACTCACTGACTTTGGTAAGTTAAAGGGCATTGTTAGCCCCAGAGCAATCACTGAAAAAAATAAAAAATAAAAAGGGGTATAGGTAAGAAGCCAATAAAGGAAATAAAATGAAACCTTAAAAAAATTGTCAATTAACCCAAAAGAAGGCAGGAAAAAGCAACAGAGGAACAAAAACAGAAAAAAATGAAAAATAAAGATGGTCAACTTAAATCCAACCATGTCAACAATTACATTAAATGTAAATGAACACCCCCAATTAAATGACAGAGATTGTAATACTGCCTAAAAACCAAGATTTAACTATATATTCTACAAACGCATATATATGCAGAATGACACACCAAAAAGAACCCTACCACATGTGCTGTCTACAAAAGACACATTTTAAATATAAAGACACAGATAGGCTGAAGGTAAAACAACTGATAACAGCAAGCTTAAACAAATTACTCTTCCTAAGAAGGAAAATTACAGTTCAGTTGCACTAATGGCAAATATGCAAGAAAGGAGGAATGGCTTCTCAGTGAGAAATGTGTTTCACACACAGATCTGTCACTCCACCTTATCTGATATTAGCAGGACTAAAGTCTCAGACAAAATCTACTCTACAGTAAGTCCCCTACATACGAACGAGTTCTGTTCCGAGAGCACCTTCCTAAGTCCAACAAAGTTAGCCTAGGTACCCAACTAACACAATCGGCTATACAGTACTGTACTGTAATAGGTTTATAACACTTTTCACACAGATACATAAAAAACAAACAAACACACACAAAAAAACATTTTTAATCTTACAGTACCTTTTTAAAATACAGTACCTTGAGAAGTACAGTAGTACCAGCTTCTACACTTGCTTCTGGACATGCTGGGCTTGAAATAAAGATACTGTACTACTTTACTCTATACAGTACTATAGAGTAAAGTACACAAAAGCACAACCACTTGTAGATCCCACATGCCGCGGAGCAACTAAGCCCATGCGCGGACTTAGCTGTCATACACGTGACAATGTACGCCAGACACGTGAACAAACTTAGGTGACTGGATACGCAAATGCACGTTCACATCTTTCAAAGTTTGCAACTTGAAGGTTCGTATATAGCAGACTTTATTTCCACCAAAGCTCAAGCCACCCAAGTGTTAACAAGCATAGAGAAGAAAAAAAAATGAAAGAATCCAACTGCTTAACTTGCCTTTCTGTAAATTAAGAAATTACCAGTAGGGAGGGTGGGAGGGAGGGAGACGCAAGAGGGAAGACATATGGGAACATATGTTTATGTATGACTGATTCACTTTGTTATAAAGCAGAAACTAACACACCATTGTAAAGCAATTATACCCCAATAAAGATGTTAAAAAAAAAAAAAAAGAAAGAAATTACCGGGATAAAAAGAAGAACTTCCTGGGAGATAATACCTACACTATTTTATACCCTCCTTTCTGGTGTGTAATTGTACACGTATGCATTTGAAAAATATAAACTGTAATATGGACAGACAGTTCCAGTAAAGGTAAACACTATGCCTTAAAAGGAAATAATCATATGAATATCTGAAAGGTTATCCCAGACACAATCACAAGACATCTGTGACAGACTTTGTTTCATATAGATTTTCCTAACTAACGAGTTTTTTGAATTGCTTGCTCCGATTATTTTAGTGATCACAGGGTATCACATGCAAAATGAAGTCATCAAACAATGCAAAGCACACACTGTCTGTTTTAAACATTTCAATGCTACGATAACTAGGATCAATGACTGATTTTATTTTTCTTTATAATTACCTACTCTTCTTCCTAAACCGGCAGGGGTCTTCATCCTAGCAAAGACACTAAATTTGAACTATTTTAAGGATGATTTCATGGTCACAAGCAGGGGAGATCATATAAAAGGAAAAATCACCAAGCCAACTGCAAATAAACTGGCAAATAAGATTTTCATTACACAATCGGTGCTTGTGCTATAGGAAAATCCTCAAGAGTATAATTTTTTTAGTGCAAAGATACCGCCATCAAGGTAAATTTGACCTTGAATTACCATGTCTTGCCACCATTCTTCCACTGTCCTAAGCTGTCAAATACACTGCTAACATTATAAAATCCATAATCTTATCTTTCTACCCCGCAAACACCCTCTCCTCAGACTGTAAGCTAAGACCCCCATATATATTTTGCAAACAGAGGACTACTCCATACAACCGAATCAACCACTGCTCTGATCCCTAGCCCTGAAATCATGTAATACCTGGGATGTTTTGCTTTCATAGGTTACCAATCTGCCTCCAAGCAAAATCCATCCTGTTTAGCAATTCTAGAGTGCTGGTTGATACCTAATGTGCTAGAAAGATAACCGAAGTACTGAGGGCCTCTAAGCCATGGCAAACAGGCAATTCTAGTACTGGCTAACTTATGCGTGGTGTGGGCAGCATTCCCTTTCAGCTGCTCCTGGTCATTCTACCAACTTTATAAATAAAGATGGTCATTAACCACAAGGATAACAAGGTGCTTAGGAACCTTATCATTATACTTTTAATTAATTAATTAATTAATTTCATTTTCGGCTGCGTTGGGTCTTCGTTGCTGTGCACGGGCTTTCTCTAGTTGCTGCGAGCGGGGGCTACCCTTTCTTGCCGTGCGCAGGCTTCTCATTGCAGTGGCTTCTCTCTGTTGCAGAGCACGGGCCCTGGAGTGCACAGGCTTCAGTAATTGTGGCACGTGGGCTCAGTAGCTGTGGCTCACAGGCTCTAGAGCACAGGCTCAGTAGTTCTGGCACACGGGCTTAGTTGCTCTGCAGCATGTGGGATCTTCCCAGACCAGGGCTCGAACCCGTGTCCCCTGCATTGGCAGGTGGATTCTTAACCACTGCGCCACCAGGGAAGTCACTTAGAACCTTTTTTTTTAATTTTTTTTGCGGAACGCGGGCCTCTCACTGTTGTGGTGTCTCCCGTTGCGGAGCATGGGCTCCGGACGCGCAGGCTCAGCGGCCATGGCTCACAGGCCCAGCCGCTCCGCGGCATGTGGGATCTTCCCAGACCGGGGCACGAACCTGTGTCCCCTGCATCGGCAGGCAGACTCTCAACCACTGCGCCACCAGGAAAGCCCTAGAACCTTATTTTAAATGCTAATTCAAGTTTCAACTTTTCTCGTCTTTAATTCATGTAATTTTTAAAAATTCCCTCATTAAAACATCCCCTTGATCCATTTTTATCTTGATAAAAACATTTTCCAGTGGGTAATTTACAAGCATCTATGATAGATGGTTTAACTTTATATCCTGGGAGTTCTAATGCCGATGGTATTCATGCTCTAAGAATGAGCTTACCTAGTATGCTGAAAAGACAAAGGAAAAGACACTGAACAGACTGGGAAGAGAAGGCACCCTAGTTTTTTCATACATCAGAGTACGAACTCCCCGGTTACTGGCATAGATGCTAAACATTAGCTCAACAAAGAATAATACAAAACAGATCAAGAGATTAACTGTAAGCTGGCAGAGAACACTACTGAGTGTTCTCACTGCTGAGTGAGAACACTACTGAGAACACTACTAACCTCTTTTTGCTGTTTTAAGGATTAAATAAGATCACGTATGGAAGTGCCTAACTTGGTGCCTGGCACAAGATAAACATTCAATCAATACTGACTCCTCACCCCCTTGTAATTCATTCTCTGGGGGAAAGTTTGATACAAACCGATTTTTGTGTCTGCCTAGATCATGATGTTATTACTAGACAAAAGACAAAGGTCTTGGGCATGACACAAAACAACAATAAAAGGCCAAAAGGATCCAACACAAAACCTTGCCAAAACCTTCCCTTCATCCCAGTGTGGTGTCATTATGAAAACAATCATATTGGGGCAAATACTTTGTTCTAACTGTGACTGTAACTCCACAAATTCGAACCATGGGCCCAAGTATAACCCATCCCTGAATATGACATGCTGTCTAGCACCATTCAGATCGGAGATCAGAGAAAAAGACTCGAAGCAAAGCTAGAATGGGATTCTTAAAACTACAGAGACTTTAACAACCCAAAGGAAAAAACAATGAAATCAGCCACGAAAGTTTTCAATAACTTAAATGTATAATTTTTCTAGTCCCTCTAAGCCTCAGGGTGAGGGAAATAAATACAGATTTTAAAAAATTCCATCCTTTAAAAAAAAATTAAGTTTCATCAATCTATATAGTTTTTGGAGCACTGAAAAAATGCTATCACCATCAACTAGGATAGAGAGATGACTAGCTTTCTCTTCCACTTTCAGGCTTCAAACACCAGTGTTCAACAGCTTTTTTGAGCAAATTCAGTGATCAGGTATGTGCCCACACGGCCTGCCCTGTACTTACCTTCGTGTCACAGCCATATGTCTCCCGAATGTCTTCATCAGAATCCGTCTCTTCATCATCATAGTCCACCGTTTGCCGAGGGGAAGAAGATACACTGCTCACCACCCGGTTAAAAGCAGACTGCTGGAAACTAGGCAAGTGTCCCTAAACAACAAGCAATCCCAAGATGAGCAGAGAGACACACTACAAAAACATGCGTAATTCATGTATGCTTAAGACCACCAAAACCTAACAAACCTGCAAACTGGCTAACAGAATTCAACAGTTAGTACAGATCAAATTATTTGATTATAACGCTAAGGTCCACCTGAATGATATTTCCAGGTAATACTTCACTGAAACGACCTTACGTATATACCCAAAGAAAATCCTATGGGCGTACGTGCAAAGAGGAAATTATGCGTAATGTAGTTGCTAGCAACTTACTGTTATTTTCCTAATCTACTGGTAAGATAGATTTGATTTACTACTTACACACTGACAAATATTATCCCCATGAAACAGGAAAAAAAAGAAAATTCTAAACTTGCCTGTAAGTCTGGATTGGCAGCGGCTTTCTGGAGCTCTGCGCTGATGATCTTTTCAGTTTTCTCCCGAGCTGCCTGCTCCACCATCCTCTGGCTCAACACAGAGAGCTTGGCCAGGGCAGAGGACAGCTCATCTGTGGCCAGGGCTTGCCGGGCCCTGTCCTGCCAACTCATTGCACGTTCTGTCAAACACTGAAGGGCCTCTCCTTCAGGCAGCCGTACAGGCAACTTCTGAAGGGATACCAGGAGGGACAGAATGGTCTCTAGCCTAGGTCTTCGAGACCGCATACAGAGAGGGCAAAGGAACTTTACTTCTTTAGCCTGCCAGCTAGACCCTTTCTTCTGGGAACTTGACTTAGGAAGAGGAACACAGCTGTTATGAAACCAGTCTTTGCAGAGCTCACACTGGAGCATAAACCCACTCGCTGTCTTGCGGCAAATGCAAAATTTTACTTCTTCTATGCGGTCTACCATTGACATCTTGGCTAGGTTGGCTGCTCTGAGGGAATGCATGGCTTCAATCTCTTTTTGCTCCCGTTCTTTGAAAACTGCCACCTGTGTACAAAAAACATTTAAGTGAAGGGAGTCACTGCAAAACACCCCAAAAGTACCAAATCTTCAAGGCTAAGGGATCACCTCCATGTTGTAGCCTCACGGTGACAGAGCACTGTCTTTTTTTTTGGCCACACCGCACAGCATGTGGGATCTTAGTTCCCTGACCAGGGATCGAACCCGCCCCCCTGCACTGGATACACAGAGTCTTAACCACTGGACTGCCAGGGAAGTCCAAAGCATTGTCCTTTTTAAAAAACAAAAAATCAGTAATTTCTTAAAATTTGGGGCAGCATGACAGTTTCTGTGCAAACATTCCTCATCTGCAAAATTCACAAGTACTCACAATTCGCATCAGTAGAGTACTTTTTAATTCTTCTATAGGGTGCAGTAGAAAGATGGTATGCCTTGAAATCAAGCAGCCTTGGTATGAGGCCTGGCTCTTGCACTTAACAGACTCCTGATCCGGGTTACAAGTTTTCTGAATCTCAGTCTTCCGAAAAATGAGAACACTACTAACCTCTTTTTGCTGTTTTAAGGATTAAATAAGATAACGTATGGAAGTGCCTAACTTGGTGCCTGGCACAAGATAAACATTCAATCAATACTGACTCCTCACCCCCTTGTAATTCATTCTCTGGGGGAAAGTTTGATACAAACCGATTTTTATTTCTTTCTAGGACTTTCCAACTTATGTAGAAGAAGAATAACAAAGCCCGATGACTAATTATAACAAGGTTTTATGTAACTCATTTCAAAGAAGTATATAAAAACAAAATTTAATTATTATGAATATTGTCAGGGCATTTTCTTTTTAAACTCCGGTAGCTTTGAAGCAGTTCTGAAATAACTTCCAGTGCTATTTTTCTGGCGAGACTAACTTATTGGGCAGGCTCTCTAACAAGAAATTATTTCCACCGGCCTCAAAACAGGATCATTTAGGCAGAAAGAGCCATATGAACTCACTTAGTATATGCGATTCACTACTACTACATATTGCCCAAACTCATTTTATTTTCTACTTCCTCAGTCTCCTTGTAATTGTAACATATTCCTCCTACTCTCCAATAAAACCCATAATTTTAATTAGCTACAAACATCTTATTGCACACTCACTATACTACTGAATGCTGCTAGAAGAGGTAGACACTGCAAATTGCAGCTGCTGTCAGTCAGCTGGTAGAAGTCCTTTGAAAAGCACAACAGCACTAAGCACCAAATGCTCTGAAATTCTAGCCCAGTAAATCCCATTCCTAAGAGTCAAGTGCAGGAAAATGATGTGAAGAAAGGACAAGGCTATACAAAGCAGTTCACTTTGCTATTGTCCATAACAGCGAACTCCTAGTAACAACAAAAATGGTCAATATCAGAAAAGTGTTCAGCAAGTTATGGATAATTTGATGGAATATTAGATGACTACTAAAATAATGATAAAGAAGAGAGATGGAAAAGACAATGTTAGGGAGAGAGAAGAGTAAACTTTTTATATTCTTTGATTCCAAATATTAAAAAAGATGTGAAATATGTATAACCATAAAGCCAAAGATAAAGTACACAAAAACAAAAATAGTTAAGAACATAAAAAACAGTGATTCTGCAGAATCACTTCTTCACAGAATTCTGTATTCACCAAGCAAATTCAAGATGCACTACATAATTTCTTACCACTGTGGCTGTATCTCTGGTTTCCTCCAATCCCTCCTCCAGATCACTCAGAGGTTCAAGGTCCAGATCCTTTTCTTTTTCTTTTTCTATTAGTTCTTTTACTTTTTTCCTTCTATTTTTTCCACTCCCATAAATACCAATGTCAGTTCGGGGACTAAGCACCTACAAAAATAAAACCAAATATGGAGCTCTGGTTTAAAAAAAAAAATCTCAAAACTGAAAATAAAATGAACCATTTACTGACCACTCACACGTCTTAGACACGTTCTTATGAACTTCATATGCATTATCTAATTCAAAACTGCCAACAAGCCTCTGATGTAGGTGGTATTATTGGCACTGTACAAACGAGGGAAACCAGAAAGGCTCAACTTGCCCACAGACACAGGGTTAGCACTAGGAAGCCAGTCCTCAAACATGAAAATATCTTACTCCAAAGTCTATGCTCTTAACTACTATGTTCAACTGTTCAATATGAAAAGGGTAATGAGTATTGAAATTTGTGCTTCTCACTATTCACAATAGCCAAGACATGGAAGCAACCTAAGTGTCCATCAATAGGAATGGGTGAAGAAGATGTGGTACATATATACAATGGAATATTACTCAGCCATAAAAAAGAATGAAATAATGCCATTTGCTGCAACACAGATGGACCTAGAGATTATCATACTAAGTGAAGAAAAACAAAGAAAGACAAATATTATGATATCTATGTGGAATCTAAAAAAGTGATACAAATGAACTTATTTACAAGACAGACACAGAGTCACAAACATAGAAAACAAACCTATGGTTACCAAAGGGAAAAGATGGGGAGAGGGATAAATTAGGAGCTTGGGATTAACAGATACATACTACCTATATATAAAATAGATAAACAACAAGGTCCTACTGTATAGCACAGGGAACTATATTCAGCATCTTGTAATAAGCTATAATGGAAAAGAATCTGAAAAAGAATATATACTTGTGGGACTTCCCTGGTGGCGCACTGGTTAAGAATCTGCCTGCCAATGCAGGGGACACAGGTTTGATTCCTGGTCCGGGAAGATCCCACATGCTGCAGAGCAACTAAGCTCATGCACCACAACTACTGAGCTTGCGCTCTAGAGCCCACGAGCCACAACTACTGAGCCTGTGAGCCACAACTACTGAAGCCTGCGTGCCTAGAGCCTGTGCTCCGCAACAAGAGAAGCCACCACAATGAGAAGCCAGTGCACCACAGTGAAGAGTAGCCCCCGCTCGCCACAACTAGAGAAAAGCCCACGCACAGCAACGAAGACCCAATGCAGCCATCCATCAATCAATCAATAAATTTAGAATATATATGTACAACTGAATCACTTTGCTATACACCAGAAACTAACACAACACTGTTAATCAACTATACTTCAATTAAAAAAGATTTTTTTTAAATTTGTGCCTCTGAGAAATAAGATCTTTCAGTGACAGAGTCCATTATAACAGCAGAGATAAGATCAGGCTGACTTCTTTCTCTAGACATAGTAGTAGATGAACTGGAAACAAGTCTGCCCAAGGCTCCAGATTACTGGTCAACATCTGATATTACCCAAAACGGAATCACCTGTGTAACCATGACCGGATAAACTGAAAACAACCCTCACCTCAGGTATTACATCAGCAACTTCTGATGAGGGTGCTGAAGTGCACACACATAAAGTAAACCGCCCCTCACCTGGAGCAACGTGTGGCTGGAATTCTTCTTAAGAAAGGTCCTCCCAGTCCGTTCTCTCCAGGCCCGTGCTGCCGCCACTTGTGACTCCACCTGGGGCAACGCATCAAGACGCACAGGGAGAGGGCGGCCTTTGGCAGATAAGCTTTCCAGCTGCTCCAAGTAAGCATAATTGCTGCCACTCTGGAGAACAAAGGGCATCCTTACACAATTTGCAATCTCTTAGAAAGTCTGGCAATATATTGTTGGTAGACCTCACAAAGACTTTAGCGTTAATTTTTTCATTAAATATTATTCTTTGAACCTAACTGTATCAATATCTCTTGAATTAACAGAGCCTTCCAACGTCCTTTAAAAAAAGTTTGCGTAAATTCACACTGTCAAAGATTTTTGTTTTATTAATAACAAGGGACCCAGTGAGATGTAAAAACTAGTTCAAAGGACAATCTAAAAACAAACGTACATAAATGCAATTAGGAATGAGGAAAGGAATTTGCTAGTAGATGGAAACAGGTATTTAATATCATACCCATCAATGGAATCATCTTTTCTACAGTGTGGAAAATCATTTGTTCCTTACAAATTTAATTACTTTTCTACAGACTAATTCATTCACATTACTATCATTTTTAAACAACTGAGAGAGTTGTAAAATAGCTTGGTCAAAGAAAGTCTAAGGCATACACTCCTAGAATCAAATCATCCTGGATGGTTCGCTAAACGACATCCACCGTTCTACAGAAAGGACATAAGTAATCTCTTCTGCCTGTTTCAAAGTCTTTCACAATTTTTCCAACTACTACAGAGCAGTATTTTAGTTCTGGTAACCACCTCCATTTTATGTCCTACAAACACAAACAAGAATGGATATTTTCCTTCTAAGTCACAATGTTTCAATATTTCCACATAATGAAGTAAGTATTGTTTTTCGAATTTATATGGCTTTAAATTTACTAAATAACTGAATCATTACAGGAAGTGAGAGTTAACGAGTAATCCATTCCAGGGACTCGGCAAGAATATCAGAAGTAGTAGGTTGGCAGCCTGTAGACAATAATTCAGCGCGGCACCTCAGAGTGCATCAATCCCCCAGCAGACAGAACACATAACCTTTCCTATAAGAAACTCTGTATATCCCCATAACATTCATCACTACTCAGAAGCTATGAAGGAAAGGCATAGTGTTTCGTGCTAAACTGACATTCCAATAGTTACTTCCCACGTATTACCTGACATATTTGCCTATATATCCATTTTAGAAGTTACAGTGAAACAGAAAGACAAGAAACTTCAGTCCAATTTTTAAAAAGAATGAGAAGGTTCTAGCCGTAAGAGATATTATAATGGTATCATTAAATCACTATGGTACTAGGATAAGAATAGACAAAGAAGAGAATAATTGAAAGAGAAAAGAAAGCTCAGATACAGACAGGCTCAAGAAATATATTTACTGCTACTCCCTTTCGTGCCCAACTACAGCCATCTGACTATAGAATACCTTCTGGCTAAGCCCAGACATAGACAGCCTCTCCCACGCGACGTACCCTAAAGGGCAGCAGAAGCTGTCCACTCTCTTAGAGTTGACAAGCCAGTCCTCCCACTGAAGGGAAGCGTTTGGTGAGGAACAGTCCTCTATAATCACACAGGAAAACCATGACAGCTACCTCTACCTGCAGGCTCGGTCCTTCAATCAGAAGCAGCCAACTAAGGATTCTCAGTCATCTGCGAACAACCAACTGCCTGAAATAGGTCGAAGATGAAACAAACAGAGGAGCTGTCCTGATGAAAATAGATAATTTTAGAAAACAGAACAGAAAGAGTAGCAGTTAAGCAGGTCTCAGAAAAAGTCGACTGAAAAGAAAGTAACAGAGAAGTCATTAGAACTTGACACTTGGAATACTCTTTCTAAGGGCACCAGCTTAGGGGGAGAGGTGGCTTCCTTTTTCTTTCAGTGTAGTTCTACGATAAACAGTATTTACATACTCAATACGGTAAATGCTGCTTAACGGTTTTGTAATTCAGAAGAAAAACTATGTATTCAAGCACACTTTCATCTCTATCTAACGCTTAGCTCATTGTCTTGAACTACAGATGTATGATATATGTCTCGCCAACTAGAATATGCAATGTTGAGGTCCAGGGTTCTATCTTTACACCCTTCCCTTACGTTTCTGCTCCCAAACAACCAGAATAGTACCAAGAGTATTGTGGGGTTCAGTAAATGTTGATTTCAGTTTCTTTTTCTGCCACTTATTTTAAAAGTAGTTGGGGGACAGCAGGGCGGAGTGGGGGGAATAAATTAGGAGTTTGGAATTAACATATACACACTACTATATATAAAATAAGTAAACAACAAGGACCTACTCTATAGCACAGGCAACTATACTCAATATCTTGTACTAACCTATAATGGAAAAGAATCTGAGAAAGAATACAAATATATGTATAACTGAATCACTTTGCTGTACACTTGAAACTAGCACAACGCTGTAAATTAACTATACAATTAAAGAAAAAAGTAATTGGTGTACATGGCAAAAAAGTCAAAGAACACAGCAGGAAATACACTCCTACTGCTAAGCACTAACTAAATGGCTAATTCTGTCATCTTTCATAGCAGGGAGTCAACAGAAACAAGTAAAGTTTAAAAAGGTAATATATATTTTGAAATAAAAATCACATGGAAAAACAAGTGAATTTTAAGTACATAATTATTTTAGTCCAGTTATTCTATTCTAAAGAATTAAAGGCTTAAAGGATTCATCTATGAGACAGCATTACCTGAATGGTAGGACAATTCAAAAGGCTCTTTACCTGAATAGCTTCCACTTTAGTTGTCCATTCTCGAGCCTTTTGTAAGGCTTCTTTCAGGGACAACACATTGGGTAGAAAGGCTGGAATATTCTTAGCTTCATTCACGATGCTTTCTAAACTTGCCACACTGTGCCGTGGTCTTAAAAAACACAAAAATAGGGTGGATGCATGAGGAAAAGTCAAAATACTACTACCAACACTTAAATAACATTTTAGAACGTGTAATGAACTTTCATACACATGACTTCACTTAATTCTTACCATAATCCTATAAGGGAGGCAAAACAGGTATTACCTCTATTTCTATTTTACAGACAAGAAAAGTTTAAGTCAAAGTAGATTATTTTCCCCAAAGTCATTTAAAGTAGTAAATGGCACACATGAAACACTGACTCAGAATGAATCTCAGATCCCATGCTCTTTTTTTCACTACACTAAATTACTTCTACTTTAGTTCTTCACAATATCTGAAATTGTCAGAGATGCATATTAAACAGCTATGTAGAAAGCAGTAGTCTAGAAATCCATTAACGTTGACCAAGTATATTTAATTCAACTACTTTCATTAACACCTTGTTACACAAAGATGAATAAAACATAGACCTTATCCTCAACTCATCAAAATACAAGGTAAGAATGATACTTGTACTGGGAACTAAGAACAAATTACTATAGGTTCACTACCACCGGAAGCAGTAATTAATTCTGCCTGGGGGAGTTGAGAAGGGTTTTGAATTAGGCCTTAAAGAAGAAGTACAATTTGGTCAAGTGAAGGGTTAAAGGAAAAACAACAGGAATATAATGAACAAAGACATAGAGAAAAATTTAAAAATAAGTTTAAGATGGGGAATGGTGAGAATGGGAGGTGGGGCAGGAGTAAAAGCAAGAAGCAGGGGAACTTGGCAGGAAAGAAAGACGCAGATTGAGAGGTCTTGAGAGACATGAATTTTCCTATGTGAGCAACAGGAAGCTACTGAGCGTGGAAACAGTTTGACCATCCATGAATCCTGCTATGTGCTGGGCATTGTGCTAGGTCCTAGAGATGATGAATGCACAAGACTGACAGAGTCCTTGCCTTAGAAACTCTTTCATCTGGGGGGAGGTGATTATTAATAAAAAGTTACAATACGCTGTAAGTGCAATCCTAAAGGAAAGTAAAGATGCTATCAGAATATACAGTACGGGAACTTAACTGACTTGGCAGTGAAGGAAGAATTCCCAGAAGTGACCTCTAAGCTCGCTTACCCTTTCTGAATAGGAACTAGTCAGGAAACCTGGGACCAGACACTGGGTAGGGGTGGTGGAGGTGCGCCACAGGGGGTGGGCAGAGGGCAAGAGTGTTCCACAGGGGAATAAAATAAACATGTGCAAAGGTTCAGAGATAAGACAGAACACGGCAGGTCTGAAGAACCAGGGGGAGGAATCACTATGTTTAGAACACAGAATGCAAGAGGGAGGATGGCAAGGGGTGAGGGTAGATATTTAAGCAAAGGGCTAGATTACAGATGGCCTTATAAGTCAGGTTAAGGAAATGTGAACTTCATCCCAAGGGGAATGGGAAACAGTGAAGGGCTTTAAGCAAGGGAGTCAAACACTCACAGCTGTATTTTAGGAAAATACTAGTTTCAGTGTGGACAATGGCTTACTGAGGGGTGAGGTCATAGACAGAACCTGGTGCTGTGATCCAAGTCATCCGTAACAACAGTCCAGAGAAAAAGAATGAAAGTGAAAAACACTGAGGAAATATCATCAGCATGACTTGGTAGCTAACTGAGTCTGACGGCAAAGAAACAGAAGGGTGGGGTCAAAGTTAATTTCCAAAGTTCTGGCTTGTTCAAATGAGTGAAAGAGGGTATAAGTCAAAGAAAACAGGAACAAAGGGAAAGAGCATGGGAAGGAGTTAACAAGGGTAATTTTGAATATGGGGAATTTGAGGTACCGATGGGACATCCTATGGAATTATCTAACAGGCAGACGGTATCTATAAAAAAAAAATCTATGTTACAGATGAGAATTTGACATTAATCAGTATAAAGGTGGTAAATGGAGACAAGAAATTAAGATGAAATTTCCAAGGAGGTGTAAAGAGTGAGAAGTGGTCTAGGCCAGAATCTTGAGGAAAGCCATTGTGAAAGAGGCACAGAGAGATGGTCAAAGACAAAGGAGGCAGATAGCCAGAAAGGAATGGTGACAGTGAACCAATGCTAAGAGATGAAGAATACGAAGTATGCGTTTCAGAAAGACAACTCAACAGGAGCTAGGAAAGGGAGGATTCACCTTCCCACTATCCCCACCAACCCCATCAGTCCTCTCTTTACCAACTTTATTCCCTTCACGACACTATCTGAAATTCACACACTCATTCACTTATTCACCTGTCTCTCCCCACTACGTCGGCTCTATTTTAGAGCAGGGACCTTGTGTCTTTTCCCTATGGCCTCCACTCAGAAACAGCACCTGGCGTGTAGTAGGTACTCCATAAATACTCACTGAATTGCAAAGACCGAGGGAAAATGTAACAGTTATGTAACTAGGTCAGTGACAGTGGAGTTGAAGAAGAGAGATTCAAAAGGCATTCTGGAGGCAAAAATCACTAAAACTGGTTAAATGTAGGAAAATGGGAAAAAGAAAATTTTCAAGTATTACTAGCAATAAAATTTCACTCAGCAGACTACTGTCAGTTGTATCAGGTGTACCAAATCATGGTCTGCACTCCAAAGTTGTTTAACTTTTCCCATTTAATATGCTCCCACCTCCTAGAACCACCATGAATCTGAAGACATACAGTGATCTGAATGCTTCAGATAGGAAAAGCTATAAACTTTATTATATATTCTCAGTGGCATCTGGCATCCAGCACGTGTGGAGCCTTCTCCTGGCTGAACAGAACCGTGTAGATCAAATCATCTGAGGGAAAGCCTATCAAATGCATGCAAACTACGTGACTGGCGAAGCAGTTAAGTACATGGAGACGCTGGAGTGAAGTGGAAAAGGCTTACGCTTGTGCTGTTATTTGACAGCTACGTGATCTCTGTAAGCGTCCCGGCTTCCTCATCCTCACAAAGGAAATTACACACACACTAATCTTAAGTGCTGAAAAAACACTTTCATAAAGAGCATTACCGTCAAACTGATGGGCGCTGTACTTCAATCCCACCAGTCCAGTGGGTGCCGATGCTAACCCCTCACGCTCTCCTGCCTGACTGCCGTATCTCCCTCTACTTTCCTGCATGAATCCCCCACTCATGTGAAGACCACTTCACTTTTGTCACCTAAGCACATCCTACACATTCCTTAAGCTTAGCTTAGGATATTTCTCTTACCTCCCCTTCCACTTCAATCCCACTCATTCTTCAAGGCTCTATGTAAGTTCTTACCTTTCTCTCAAGCATCTCTTCTGACCACCTAGGCTAGTAATGACCTCTCCTCCTCTGAATCCCTCTAGGATTTTGCTGGACCTCTCAGTTAACAACATACTGCAACACAGCTTTTTATTTCTTAGCTCCTAACTAGAGTATCAGTAATGGAAGGGCTCTTATTAAAACAAGTACTCTGCACACAGTGTGCACACAATACTTGAAACTGTCTGTATACAGCCCAATCTGGTAACTTAGTCACCAGTCAGGGAAGGCACAAAACATTTAATTAAGACCCTCATGTTCCTCCTCCCTTTCCACTCTCTAATCTAGTTATTAAAGACGTGACAGTCCCCAACGTATGTGTTCACCTTGCCTGCAGGCAGACCTTGGCCTTTTCCTCCCATCGCTCAGAGACCGTGAGGAGCTCCTGAAGCTCAGCCATCGCTTTCTCCACCGCATGGTGGGGCGCCAACCCCACCCCAGAGTCTATCAATTTCTTCATGACATCCAAAGTGACCTGTTGTGGATCTGACAGGGTCAGTCGTACTTCGTCCAACCATCGAGCCTGCTGTAGCTCTTGCTTTAGTCGGGCTAATTCAGGTAGCTCCACGTAGAGACCAGAGCCCATATCTATCAACATCTGCAGTTTGGAAGAATCTGGGGTTTCATCCATCATGGCCTCCTGAGCACGTTCATGAAACTCTTCCACATCATCCAGTAGATTCTGAAAAGATCAAAAGAAAAAAAATAAAAAACAAACTTAAAAGACACAAAATGAGTATGGAATACATACAGTTCAGGCAAACTACCAAATTCTAGACTATCTAATAATCTCAGCATCATAGCACCAAACAGATATGATAAAGGCAAAAATACGTTTCTCTGTAATTACATACTCCTACTTTTAAATATGATTAATTCCCTCAAAAAATATTTAATGACTGCTGACTTAGTTACAGGCATTATTCTAGGCATACAGCATTAAACAAAAATACAAAGCCTTTGTCTTCAAGGAACACATATTTTAATGTAAGTGGCCAGACAGTGAAGACATGAATAAAATGTTTCGGTTAGTTTTAAGTGCTATGAAAATCAAATGGGGCAATACAATAAGATATAATACAAAAGTGATCAGAGGGAATGGGGGGGAGGGGCATATTACTTTGCAATGATGGTCACAAAAGACAGATGAGCCAAAACTAAAATGAGGAGGTAGAGGAGGAAACCGCATGGAGACCTGGAAGAGAGTAGTTCAGGCAGGGCAAATAATCACTGCAAAAGCTTTTAAAGAGGAATGAGCTTGTGTCTTGCTCCTAAGTGGCTGATGGGGAGCAAAGTGGAAGCAGGAGAAAGTAGTTAAGGAATAAGCAGAGGTCAGATTACATAGTGCCTTGTAGATTAATTGCAATGAGTTTGCATTTCATTTGAATGGCTTTGGGGAACCACTGGGAGGATTTTAACCACATGGTAGTGGTATGATTTTATTCCTATTTTATTACATAATCACTCTGGCTACTGAATAAAAAATAAACTTTCGGGGACAAGAACAGAAGAACAGAGACCAGTTAAGAAGTTGTTGCAGTAACCTAAGTGGCAGATTCCAGTGGTTCAGAGCCTAACTGAAGCAGTGGAGGTGATGACGAGTTCACTCTGGGAGACGTTTTAGAAATAATACAATAGGAACACCTGTTTAGAGATGGAATGTGGTGCATAAGGGAAACAAAGGAATCAAGAATTTTGATTCATTAGAAGGCTTTTAAGATGCCTTTTAGTCTGCCAAAGGCATATGCAGAGTATGCAACTGGATGTACGAGTCTGCAGAAAAGAAGAAAGGCAGAGCTGGGAATCAGCTGGACATAGGTGATATTTAACGTCACCAAAGAAGATATTAAAGAAAGGGCCAAGACTCCCAATATACTCCAAACTTAGAAGCCAAGCCAAGGAGAAATCAAAAAGCTTCCCTAAAGAGAAGGAACTGTGAATTGTGAGTCTAAGAAAACCAGAGAGTATGGTGTCAGATGCTTAGAAAAGAAAGTCTCTCAGGAAGGAAAGCATGGTCAACCAGCAAAACGCTCTTATGACATGGGCTTAAGACAACACAACTGATACTGGATTTCATGGTTGATAATCTTGGTAAAAAACATTTTAGATACACAGCCATCGCCAAATCACAAAAACACACCACAAACTATCAGAAGATTACTAACTATGCAGATTCATGTATTTGATACTTTTGAGATTTTACATATTCATTAAACCATGAGGGCCCTGGTAATTTCAGAGTTCTGCATTTTTAAAAGTTCATGAACTAGTAATCACTGATACATTCAGATTCCTGTAACTAATTTTTTACATTTCAATTACATCTAAATTAAACGGAGGGTCTGGCTTAAAATTAATATAGAAAAAAATATTCTAAACTAGGCTTAGTTCCAGAATTCTAAAGGGGGAATCAAAGACTAAGAATGAAGCCAAGAGTTCTTATTGCCTACTAAAAATCCTTAAATAGCAGCACTTATTTGAGAAAAGAAACAAACAGAACAAAAAAACGAATCTCGACACACTATTCTCTTTACCCAAAACAGGAGCCCATACTACAAAGGATATTACCCAGAAAAGAATGTGATACTCCACCTTTACTTGTCGAGCTTGGCTGATGACACATGGAAGACTAAAAAGCTGTTGGACAAAGGCCTTCAACTCTTCCACTGTCAGTTTGGTCCGAGTCCTCCCACTATCTGGGCTCTGCCTGATGTGAAATAATATTGAGACGTAAGTAAGAAAAATTCACAGTCATTCCCATATCAAAGGGGTTTCTAGTCTCTTTAGAATTCTAACCCAAGAAATCCCAGAATACTAGTGTTTGAGGGATTTCATTGCAATGGTGATCACTTCCAAATTAAGTGTTTAGCTCTTCGGGTAATGACTCAAAGATTCAACTCTCCAAGTTACAGTTCCTCCAATCTCACAAGTGTTAAACATTTCAAACATTTAATAAATTCCTCACAGTAAAATGTTAAGTTCACTGATAAAACTAAATCTTCTACCTCAAGAAACTTAAGATATAGAACAAAGACCTTTAAAACCTGGCTTAGGAGACTATAAACCCTCAGAAACTGATTCAAAACTATGTCAGTATGTGCATTTTTCTAAGAAAAGGGTCTTTAAGCTTTCGCCAGATCCTCCAAGGGGGTCAGTGACCCAATGACAGGTGAAGAGTCACTGATCGATGTTGCTAAGAAAAGTCCTCTGATAAAACAGAATATAAAAAAACATATAAAGTAATTAGAGACCCAATGTGAACTGCTATAGAAAAAGGCATTCAGATACAAGAAACGTGTTAGAATTACTAAGAAACAATACCACAGGGAATTAAACACACGTGAATTACATGAAATTAAGGGCACATACTTCCAGCTCTGTAACAACAGCCTCCCTGGCACCCAGGTTACTCTTTGCTGCCACCTGCCTTCAGCCTGGAGTATCGTTTATTTACAAACGCTTAGTGCACACCTACGCAGTGCCAGGCATTCTTCAAAGCACAGCAATAAGAAACAGGATGAAAATCCCCAACATTCTATACTAGCATACCTTCTAGTGGGGCTGGGAAAGGAAGAAGGAGATAAGATAATAGATAAGTAAATTCGTCTATCAGGAGGTGACAGGGACAGAAGAAAAACAAAGCAGGAAAGAAGAATAAAAGGCTGCAATTTTGCAGAGGTTATCAGAGAAGGCCTCTCCAAGAATGCAACGTCTGTAAAAGACATGAAAGAAGTGAGGGAATAAGCCACCTGGGTATCAGGGGAAGAGAACTCCAAGCAGAGCCAAGAGCAAGCATGAAGGCCCTAAGCAGGAAGACACTGGTGTGTATGAAGAACAGAGGGAGAGGGTTCAGGGTGGAGCAAGAAAGAAGGGAGACCAGGAGACATGGTTAGGGCATTACTGGGGGAGGGAAAACACGGCCTCAAAAGACAGGGCAGGGCCTCACAGGCCAGTTAAGACTTTGCCTTTATTCTGGTCAAAACAAAACAAAACAGAAAACCACTGGAGAACTCAGCTCTTCTTAGTCTTACCTGTGCTTCTGCTTTTTGCTCAGAAGCAGCTGAGCCACAGAAGCACAGGTCTCAGCTTCTTTTACAGCATCCCTGAGTTTTCGAAAGAGATCATTTTCTGGATATTTCCTATCCTCAGCATCTTCCAGCATTACTCGTAATTCAATCAAATCTGTAAAAATAAATTAAAAGCCATATACTATGACCACAGAAAATAAAAAACCATTCACCAACCAATTAGCAGAAACACACCACAGCTGTGAAAATCTCACCAATACATAATACTTTTGCTTATGACCAGGTGCTCATTTCTCATCCTTATAGACAATTTCTCTTTCTCAATAAGCCTTTAATGTTAGTCCACTGGTAACAATGGGGTTCCCAAAAATATATGATACATCTACTGCAAGTTAGCTATTTGTCCCATTTTACATCGACTTTTTCACTTAAAAGAAGATTCTCAAACAGGAAATTAATTCTGTAGTGAACCAACCCATTAGTCTCAAATCTCATATGAAGCCTAGGATTTTTCCTTCCTGGAGGAAAACAAAACAACGCCTCTTGCAAAGTGACAACCATTTCAGTGTGTGCTTAGAAAGGAAGAAACGTAACCTTTCTTGTGGTTGAAGTTGGCAGCTAATGCTTCTGTAACACGACTGACCCAAGTGTCATACGACTGTGCCCTGACTTTCACACCATACAGCAGAGAAGGGAGGTCCTCTAATGGGTAGCGATATCTAAAAAAAAAAAAACACCACACAAGAAAATAAAAACTTCCAAAAACCAACAACTTGAAAATAAATTAAAATTGACATACAATCAGCTTAAGGAAAGTAAAATGGCCAGGGGAACGGGGTTTTGGTATATACATAAAGAGAAAATCTAAGAAGCCCACAGAGTTTTAATTCAGGGAGAGACAAGGAACATGTGAAATCAACTTGATAAAACAACTAACTTTAGGTGCCAAGTTTAGGGCCAACTTTAATGGGCTGGTCCTCAAGCAAGGAGGCAAACAGACAAGAGGTTTTACCAGTCCAAACACAGGGAAGGGCTTTACAAAGGACAGTACTGACATTAATTTTAAAAGACGGTAACAGAAGTTTTACAAGAAACTTCTGGATACCTAAGACATTTTTTCTGCATGGGGCAGGGGCACAGATCAGTTGGATGGTAGAGACACACAAGCCGCTCAGGATTACAGGAACACGTGAGAGCAGAGAGAAAACAGGTGGTTCTGCATGCTGAACACTGTCGCTCATCATCAGGAACAAGTTCAAACACTTCTTCTTCCGACATCAGGACGCCCTGAAATACAATTGATGTCACTACATCAAGTCTTTCCAGTCTTTCGAGCATCAGAGAACTTCAGTTATTAAATTTTTTTCTACTCTGACAATATAAACATGGGAGGTACAATGGCACATCATCAAAATACTTTCTAAAAACACCACCAATTTTTTTTTTTATGAGCAAGACTAAACCTTGGTGTCTAAGAATGCACATGTGACTGAGGAAACATTTTTAAATGCAAGAAATGATTACTACAAATGTTAAAAGTCATTTTTTGAGGGAAGGAAAGGAATCTATAATTGGGAGGTACTTTGAAGATGGCTGACAGATTTTTTTTGCACAGTAAGCCAATATTTTTGTATTTACTAGTATTATTTTCTAATATATTCTGCCCTAAAGGCCTTTTTGTATATACAATTTTTAAAGGTTACACTCTATTTATAGTTATTACAAAATATTGGCTAGCTGATAAAAGTTCTATTTCCTGACCATACTGTGATGACAACAAAGTTTACTACATAATAATTCACGAAGTTCTTGTTTGTCTTATGTGGTTTTGTTTCCTATATAAAATAAGAAAAAGATCAATCGAAAATAAAAATTACTGTCCCCAGGGACAATATACCCTTGAACCAGAAATATTATAATCTATAATCTAAAAATAACACTGATCAAACATATGCAAGGATAAAGAAATGTAAAATTAAACTATGCAAATCTAATCTACTTCAAAAAGGCATCAAAAAGAAAGCTAATCTTTTTTAACAAATTTTATTCTTTTTTTGGCCGCCCTACTGCAGCTTGCAGGATCTTAGTTCCCCGACCAGGGATTGAACCCTGGGCGCTCAGCAGTGAGAGTGCAAAGTCCTACCACTGGACCACCAGGGAATTCCCAAGAAAGTTAATCTTTTATATACAGAATGGATAAACAACAAGATCCTACTGTATAGAACAAAGAACTACATTCAATATCCTGTGATAAACCATAATGTAAAAAAGTATATACGTAAAACTGAATCACTCTGCCATATAGCAGAAATTAACAACACTGTAAATCAACTATATGTCAATAAAAAAATATCAAAGTTGAAAAAAAAAAGCTTATCAAATTCAGCATGCCACTTTAAGAAAGTAAAGGCACTTGAAGTGCATTTTACAAAGACTTCCATTTAATAGACAAGGGGGTTTCGTTTACAGTTTCTACTTACTTGAGCAAGTACTTACACACCAGTAAATAAAGAAGTAAATCTGGCGGAAGGTAAATGCTGTGTATTATACCCCTTCCAACTTAGAGCTTAACAAATACCAGCATATTAACAGATCAGAGACGTTTTACAGTAAAGAATTCCAGTCATTGTGCTTCCCTGGTGGCGCAATGGTTGAGAGTCCGCCTGCCGATGCAGGGGACACGGGTTTGTGCCCCGGTCTGGGAAGATCCCACATGCCGCGGAGCGGCTGGGCCCGTGAGCCATGGCCGCTAAGCCTGCGCGTCCAGAGCCTGTGCTCCGCAACGGGAGAGGCCACAACGGTGAGAGGCCCGCGTAACGCAAAAAAAAAAAAAAAAGAATTCCATTCATTTTATCTTGGTTCTTTGAAAAATTCAATAAAATTGATAAGCCTCTAGCCAGGCTAACTAATAAAAATGACATCACAGATGCCATGGACATTAAAAGGATAATAAAGGAATACTAAGAACAACTCTATGCCCACCAATTCCTTGAAAGACACAAGCTGTCAAAACCTACACAAGAAGAAATAGACAACCTGAATAGGTCTGTATCTAGAAAGAAATTCAACAATAATTAATAACCTCCAAAAACAGAAAGCACTGGACCCAGACAGGTTCACTGGTGAATTCTACCAAAGATTTATGGAAGAAATTATACCAATTCTCTATAATCTCTTTCAGAGGATGGAAGAAGAGGGACTATTTCTTAACTCATTCTCTGAGGCCAAGCATTACCTTAATACCAAAACCAGACAAAAACATCACAAGTAAAGAAAAATACAGGCCAATATCTCTCGTGAACACAGATGCAAAAATGCTCAATAAAATGTATGCAAATTGAATCCAACACTGTATATACACCACAATCAAGTGGGATTCATCCCAGGTATGCAACACTGGTTCAACGTTCAAAAATCAATTAAAGTAATCCTACTGATAGGCTTCAGAAGAAAAATCACTTGATCACATCAATAAATGCAGAAAAAACATTTAACAAAACCCAACTCCTATAGCTGGTAAAAACTCTTAATAAACTAGAAATAGAGTGGAACTTCTTCAACCTGATAAAGAGTATCTATTAAAAAAAACCTATAGGGCTTCCCTGGTGGCACAGTGGTTGAGAATCTGCCTGCCAGTGCAGGGGACATAGGTTCGAGCCCTGGCCCAGGAGGATCCCACATGCCGCGGAGCAACTAGGCCTGTGCGCCACAACTACAGAGCCTGAGCTCTAGAGCCCGCGAAACACAACTACCGAGCCCGCGTGCCACAACTATTGAGCCTGCGCTCTAGAGCCCGCAAGCCACAACTACTGAGCCCGTGTGACACAACTACTGAAGCTTGCATGCCTGGAGCCTGTGCTCCACAACAAGAGAGGCCATGACAGTGAGAAGCCCTCGCACTGCAACGAAGAGTGGCGCCCGCTCACCGCAACTAGAGAAAGCCTGTGCACAGCACCGAAGACCCAACACAGACAAAAATAAATACATAATTTATTTAAAACAAATAAATAAATGAACATAATCAAAACAAAGCTTTAAGAATACAGGTATAAAGTGAGAACAGTAACTATCAGGCATATGTTAACATATCCCCAAAATGTAAAAAGAACGTTTTAAGAAGATGCATTTGCATCTTACTCTTTGTTTCTTTCACAGGTAATTCAAGTAAATAGAAAAAGAAAGCTAACCATCTAGCAAGTATTCTTATTTCTAAGTCAACCTAAATTCTTAAAAATAACCAGCATTTAAATATTTTGTAATAATAGTATTTATGTCATTTCTAAAATGTATAGTTTTATATTTTCTTTTATAGATTTTTTCCCCCATTTATGCCAATGAGCAGAGTAGTTAAATTGGATCAGCTTTACTTTTCAGATCCAAATTGCTAGTCCACTGTATTCTTCCTTAGCTTAAAACTATTTTCACTGTCTTAAGACTCTTCAGGTCTAGGGCTTCCCTGGTGGTGCAGTGGTTAAGAATCTGCCTGCCAATGCAGGGGACACGGGTTCGAGCCCTGGTCCAGGAAGATCCCACATGCCACGGAGCAACTAAGCCCGTGCTCCACAATTACTGAGCCTGCGCTCTAGAGCCCGCGAGCCACAACTACTGAGCCTACGCACCTAGAGCCCATGCTCTGCAACAAGAGAAGCCACCGCAATGAGAAGCCCATGTACCATAAGGAAGAGTAGCCACCACTCACTGCAACTAGAGAAAGCCCGTGCACAGCAACGAAGAGCCAACGCAGCCAAAAATAAATAAATTTATTTAAAAAAGAAAGAAAGAAAGAAAGTGGACTCTACGAGAGCAGGAGGAAGCATGGTACAAACCCAGTGAGGCTACCTATGTAGGGAGGGTTAGGGAAAATGGGCCTAGATGTGGCCGAAGACACAGATTTTCTCATTTACTACCCATTTCAATATGATCAATGTTTAGTTTATTCTAAGCATTCAAAATCCCAACACTGGGTTATTCGGTCCTTCTATTAGTCATTAAAGACTTAGAATGCAGGGAAACACAGATTGATTAACTCTGACAGTCTGCAATCACCAGAAACATAATTTTTATTCAATTACAAAGCTGAGAGAGAGGGCTTCCCTGGTGGCACAGTGGCTGAGTCTGCCTGCCGATGCAGGGGACGTGGGTTCGTGCCCCGGTCCGGGAAGATCCCACATGCCACGGAGTGGCTAGGCCGCTGAGCCTGCGCGTCCGGAGCCTGTGCTCCGCAACGGGAGAGGCCACAACAGTGAGAGGCCCACGTACCGAAGGAAAAAAAAAAAAAAAAAAAAATGCTGAGAGAAAAAAAATTTTGAATTTTCTTGCTTAAAGAAGTAATACTATATGTAGGAGATTTTTAAAAATACATACATACCTAAGAAATTCTACCTGATAGGACTGCATTTTTAAAACTCTGGAGATGAAGACATCACGATTCCTAAAACTTTTTCAACTTAAAGAAACCAAAACGGCAAGTACAGAAGTGGGAAATCTTCTCCAAACCAGTAATTTTTGCGTTCAACTTCTAAAGGGATCAAAGATGAAAATGGATTCTTTCCACTGGTTTAAATTTTGGTATATCCCATGAGCAGTATCAACTACAGGAAACGTACTCAGCAAACTCACCATCTGCATAACAGACTCCCTTAACCGTGTCTCCTCTTCAGTCAGGAGAGTCAACTCCTTGCACACCATGGCGGCAAGCCCCACGTCCAAGCATTCCGGATCTGCTGCCATCTTGAAAATTAGTTCCTCGTGCGAGAAGACACAATGGCGCCTCAGCCGACGGTAATGACTGACACACTGACGGCCAATGGGCAACTGAAAACAAGATTCTCAAATTAAATTACTGGCTTATAACACATTCCAGAACAGAACCACTACTTGCCCCCCAGATCCTCTCTTTTATTATAAAGAACAGAGAATAACAACGTCCATTTGAACATAAGAGGTAACTGTAAGTATTAAACCCTTACCACCCAGCAAGAATTTCAAAGGCCTTCCCACAGGAAATTCCCATAATGTGAGATGTTGAGCTTCTGGCCTAAGCTGATTTTCTACTCATTATGTACCTCAAGAAGTATGAGTTCCTTGATATATAAATGAGGCAGCAAACTCTTTTAGACCAGTCTAGTATGAGACCGCTCTTATAGGAAAAAGAAAAAAATTTTTCAGGCTATCAAGGGATAACTGGACATATTCAGCATTGATGTTTCCACAGAACAAACAACAGATGCTACTATCAATACAAGGTAGGGAGGGAGGGAGGGGAAGAAAGCACTACTTAAGCAGTTCACATGGACTAACTTTATTTTTTATAAGGACCAAAGCAAAAGACAATTTAGATTTTAGCATCTAGAGATTATTTTTAAAACTACCAGTCTGGCCTAAAGAGAATTCAAAGTGAAACCATGAGATTATATACTTTAATTTTCCTAAGTGAAATAAATCACTAAATGATCACTTTTCATAAATCAACAGCTACACTTTTTAAGATAACTTCTGAAAATCTATCAAGCTTTAAAACAAATTGATACTAGCTATGCTACACAAGCTCTCTCTCTCCAGCTTCTTTCCTTCCCTCAAGTGGAAAAAGCCGGGTGTCTGAAGTTTTGGTTTGTATTTGAAAACCATAATATAAAACAGAAAAAATTAGAAAGTGGACCTTTAAGAACACCTTTTAGAGCTCGCCTCCATTCTGAGAAAGGCAGAAGGGAATCACAGGAATCAGAGTTCCAGAGTACGAGACTATCTCTGAATCAAGCATTATTTCCGGACTCTTCCAAAGAAACAATCTTTCCCAAGAAAATATATATACTGAGCTTATGATTGGCGACTATCTTGTCTAATAACAATATACAATTCTTTCATTTCTTAATTCTCAGAAATTTACTCTTTAAACATTTCTCAAATACTTAAAACAAGAGCAAGAAGAAAAACAAAACTGTAGGATTTGCAGTTTTTAATTATTATTGATACAATATACAAGGAAGCCACATAAAATACAACTGATTGTCCACTGTGGCTTATAAAAATCAGTACCATCACTTCATTCCAGATACAAAGCTGCTTTTACTTTTCATTTATATCACCCTTCTCTCACAAATATCATCTCACTTGTTTGAGGTTAAGTGAACCTTAGCATCTTTACACAGTAGGTAAAAAAAAATTAAGACCAGTGAAACTAAAAGTGCTGTCCCGGGACTTCCCTGGTGACGAAGTGGTTAAGAATCCACCTGCCAAGGCAGGGGACACGGGTTCAAGCCCTCGTCCGGGAAGATCCCACATGCCGTGGAGCAACTAAGCCCATGCACCACAACTACTGAGCCTGTGCTCTAGAGCCCGCAAGCCACGACTACTGAGCCTGTGCACCTAGAGCCCATGCTCCGCAACAAGAAGCCTGCGCACCACAACCAAGAGTAGCCCCCGCTCGCCACAACTAGAGAAAGCCTGCGTGCAGCAACGAAGACCCAACAGAGCCAAAAAAACCCACAAAAAACAAAAAAACAAGAAGTGCTGCCCGGGCTTCCCTGGTGGCACAGTGGTTGAGAGTCCGCCTGCTGATGCAGGGGACACGGGCTCATGCCCCGGTCCGGGAAGATCCCACGTGCCGCGGAGCGGCTGGGCCCGTGAGCCATGGCCGCTGAGCCTGCGCGTCCGGAGCCTGTGCTCCGCAACGGGAGAGGCCACGGCAGTGAGAGGCCCGCGTACAGCAAAAAAAAAAAAAAAAAAAAAAAAAAAACAAAGTGCTGCCCAAGGGACTTTCCTGGTGGTCAAGTGGTTAGGACTCCATGCTTCCACAGCAGGGGCTGCGGGTTCAATTCCTGGTTGGGGCACTAAGAGCCCACATGCCACGTGGCACAGCCAAAAAAAAAAAAGTGCTGTCCAAGATCAAACATCAATAATAGTGATCACATTAAAGGCAGAAATCATCTCTAACTCATCTCTGAATCACCTCCATTTCCCACCCTACACCTACCTAGCCAAGGAACACCTAAATCATAAATACATAATACATGTTAGCTGAGGTTTTAAAATAGAGTTCAAGTCCAAGGCAAAGTCCTAACCTCAGTCTTGCTCCTGTTGCTTTCTAACAAGAAGTTTAGAATTACTAGGTCATGTAAGATTGTTCATTATACAATTTCATTCATTAGCCAAGGAAACAATATTGTTAATCATGAAATTTAACAAATTAAGGTGCCCACAGAAAATATAAGATCCAATATTACTAAAAAATATCCCCCCAAATGTCAGGAGAGGTGACAAAAAACAGCTTCACTGAAAGAAAAATAGAGTCAAAGAGTGTATGCTAGGGCTTCCCTGGTGGCGCAGTGGTTGAGAGTCCGCCTGCTCATGCAGGGGACATGGGTTCGTGCCCCGGTCCGGGAGGATCCCACATGCCGCGGAGCGGCTGGGCCCGTGAGCCATGGCCGCTGAGCCTGTGCGTCTGGAGCCTGTGCTCCGCGACAGAAGAAGCCACAACAGTGAGAGGCCCGCGTACCACCAAAAAAAAAAAAAAAAAAAGAGTGTATGATAGGTTTGCAGTCTTTTCCCCACCGACATGACATAAAAATAACTAATTACTTTTTGATATCTACCTCATTTAAAAGCAAAATAGCAATCAATGGCAATACCATTTACACAAAAGTGCAGCCCACAGAGATCTCAATATTATAGCTGCCCTTTAAAATAAATTTTTTTAAAAGAATATAGAAAACATAAAATAGCAGGAAGAATAAAATCACCTAATTATCAGAAGGAAAAAAATAAAGGAATATTTTAAGATAAATATCAGAACTGGATATTTTAAGATAAAAATCAGAGCTAGATATTTGTAAACGTGGTACAATTAATTCTTGAAAAGATGTGGTCACCCTTCTAAAATCCAAAAGCGCTCAGAGAAAGCAAAGACTAGAGGAATTACATTCTCAGAAAAAGATTCAGAAAACATCAACTGCCCATTTAAAATTCAAATAAAATGAGAAAGTAGCAAATGAGAAGTAACGAACTATAAAATCTTCCAAATAAAAACTACCTGGAACTCTGTAAATGGCAAGAGACATTCCAGTTTCCACTGAAATATCCGTGGGCCCTCCCCTCCCCAGCTAAGCAAGCACAGCAATTAAGATGCATTTTCCGGGGCTGTTAGTAGACACAACAGCTACTTGCTATCGAACAGACCCAGTCAGCAGTACAGAAGTTCACAGCCTCAGCGAAGTTGTAGCCTTGATTAAATCCAGAGTGATAGGCCCGAGGAAACGTCACAACAAACTCGCCAGCACACTGATTCGTCCTATACACCTAAATGCAAATTGGGAACAGGGTACAAAAACAAAACAGAAGAAAAACAACAAAAAAGGGAAACATTTTATGTCAATTTCAGAAGCATTTTTCAAACTTTAAAACAATAAAGCATTAACCTACACAGACCAGAAAACAGTATCAGGCTTGAAGAAGCAGTCAGTTTCACCTTCTTAAAATAGTCACTGTAAATTATAGTAATTCATGACAAAAGTTCACAGCCTAAAGAAATTTTCAAGGAGAAAATGCTGCTCTCATGAGCTACTAGTTTCCTAACCTAATAAAATTTTTACAGTTAAGAGAATTTTTCTTTTATTCCTTTCATTCCTGTGTCGTAAACAGTGGGAAAGGATGTAATTTCATCCTACTTTTGGATAATTTTTTCTGGAAACTAATTGATTAGCTCATATGTCATATGGAGAGACCCCCCAAATCAGTTTTCCTGAATCTCTTTGTTTTATGACAATACTATGTCTTCTGAAAAGTCCCAGATTCTGCATAAATTTACTCTTTAAAGACAAAGTAACATTACTACTATCACTCGATCTACTTTCTTAATAAGGTTATGATGACTACTTGACTACATGTAGCAAACATTAAATTTATACTTTATCAGGTATTCGTAGCTTAAATTTAATAATCATTTTCAAACCTAAAAGTTTAAAAGCAGAAAAGGTATTCATTGTATATTTTTACTTCATTATCTCATGTGAAAAAGAGGCTATGAAATCTTTATACGAAATATGGGAATATGATCTCCACAAGGATAAGCATTAGTTATTAGAACAACCACTTAAAATACTTATACTTTGGTTAAATGGGGATAATAAAGAATATGAGATTTTTATTAAAAGCAGGATATACTGCAAACATGGCTATTCTGATAGGTTGCTATACAGAAGGTAAATGTGATTCATACTTTACAACACCCCATTCTTAATCAAATAAATGTTGTTCCCTTCAGAGTATAAATTCTAATTTGGCTTGAAGATGATGTGATCTTTTATTTCCCATTACAAAACAAGCATATACTGTGACTCTAATCAAAAGCGTACATAACTTTAAATTTAAAATACTGAAGGGAGATGCAAAAAGACTCACAGGCACACCATGCTCCATTAGCACATTGGGGTTCATGATGGTGACTAACTGATGTAGGAGATCAGGCTGGGATTCAAATAACTCAGGGGCCAGCTCCCTCATCACCTCCTCCAGTTGTTCTGCAGCATGAGATGGCACACCATACCATGTCTTTGGCTCCCCCCTAGCAAAAGAAATAACTGTTTATCTAGGTAGAGCATGGTGCCAATGAGGCCAGGGTCTCTGATTCAAATCCACTAAATTATAATTAACTTTGTCTTGCTCCATGGCCATAGATTATATGCCCTGAATCCTAGCAACCATCTCAAAAATCTGTGCTATTATTCATAACAGGGGGTAAGGCAAGAGTATATGGATAGGTAGGTACGTACTTATCACTACAGAAAAGTAATTCAAAGTATATAAACTCTTTAAGGTAGATCACTAAACAGCATCTTCAAATAGGAAAGATGCTATATGAAAAGCAAGCATTGTTCCAAAGGATACTGACATACTGCCTGATTCACAGGTCCACTGGACATTCCAATTATCCCCACAATGATCAAAGTAAAAGTCACTGCCCTTTAGAGTACTTTTACGTAACTTCATTGAGTTCAATTTTACTATCCAAGGAAATAAGCCAAGGCGAGAAATTGTTGAAACCCTGAATATAGTTCTGTCTATGAATCTTAAGACCAAACACTTGGCATCATTAATACACTAGACTTTAGTGGACTAGAGTTTTATTTATAATACTAAGTTGAACTTTAAGGAACTGGATTTAATTAGTCATGCTATCTACAGAATAGCTGAATTTCTTAACCCTCATACAATTAACCGTGCTGTCTCTACAGAAACTTACTGAGATGACTGAAAATGTTCTGCATCGATGCTGGGTAATACAGGAGCCACTAGTCACAAGTGACGATAAAGCACTTAAAATGCGGTTAGTGCAACTGAGGAAGTAAACTTTAATTTTACTTAATCTTAACTAATTTAAATAGCCACATGTGGCTAGAAGCTATCATATTACACAGCACAGCGATGAAGCAGAGAAAGAAAATCATTAGCTTTCCAATGCATAGTGTGATCTGAGCAGTATCTTTCAAATGGAGAGGAATACATCATTTGGTTAAGATGAGAATACTGGACAAGGAACTGGGTAAGTAAATAAAAGCTGTGGGTGTGAAACAAAAAAATCAGCGAAAAAATTTAATGAATACACATGTAACAGGCATTTTTAGAGAAAATGTTATTAAAAAGGAAAAACAAAAATTTCAATTTGAAATTTTTCAAATTTCAACCTTAAATACTGAAGGTTAGTCAGATCTTAATTATATAAACTTTAAAAAATATCCTGCCTTGCATTTCAAAAGTTATACCAGAGCAATTCTCATGTGCGCTGAATGTAGCATAGCTGGGTCTGAAACTCGAGGCTCTGCTGCATGCACATACTTGAAGAGGGAAAGTGTCTGACATGTTGTACCCTGAGACCTCTACACAGCACATTATCCAACTTTGGGGTACAAAATACTTTCAAGTAAGCTCTTCCTAACACATCATCTAACACTGTCACACCTGTAGAAAGGTCACTAAGTATGTGTGCTGTTAACAAAGACTGTACATACCAGTGCAAGTAGTTGATGGAATAGCTCCAGTGATCTTCGATGTGCCAGCAAAAGGAAGAGAAGCACATTCCCACATAAAGCCATGGCACCTTCATGCCAGAGATGTCCACATTGATATGTGCAAGAACAGACTGCTCCAGAACAGGCATGTTATTCAAGTTCCAACCAGAAAGCGCATATTCCTACAAAAGGAAAAAAATGTAAATAAGAGATCAGAAATGACAAGTGCCCAACAGAAACCTCAAGGGAGTCTTCAAAAACAAAAGTAAAAATTTTATAATAATTACAATAATCTAGTCCATAGAATCTATGCTCTTTGCTCTCTACATGTAACTCATATTCCTAAATATTTAATCCTATCTCCTAAGTGTTATTTATATTTCCCTTTAATTATTTCAGATATCTCTGGTTTACTCTGAAGCATATAAGGCTTTTTATTACTCCCCACCTGCCCCCATAGCTTACCAGTAAAATACTCTAAGACTCATTTTAATAGGTCGCTATTATATTTCGACTTTATCCCCGGTAACATAACTTCCCAAAATGTTTACCACTATATTTACAGAATGGGGCCAGATACTGTGAAGACAAAACATAATAAGATACAGAATCCGGAATCTGTGGCAACACTGAAGACCAAGATGGTGCAGAAAGCACCCCCAACTCCCACAAACACATCTATTTACAACATCAAAAAAAATTTTGCTTCATAGATGAACTCAAGAGAAAAAAGAATTCGCAGTTTCCAAAAACAAAGAAAGAAAGCACAGCCAGAATGAACACGGAAAGCTGTTGTCTGAGTTTTCATAGAGGTTTCTAACTGGACATAAGCTCCAGACATGGGTTTCAAACAGCCACCTCTGAAGCGGTATGCGGTACAGACTCAAAGTGCTATTATCCTTGTGCAGAGCAGTCCTCAAAGTGGGGTCTAAGGAACCCAAGCCTATTTCAGGGGACCTGCAAAGTCAAACTACATTCATAATAATTCTAAGATGTTATTTGCCTTTTTCACTCTCATTCTTGCAGAAATGTAGTGTGAGTTTTCCAGAGGATATGTGATGTGATATTGCAACAGACTGAATGCAAAAACAGGTAAGAGAATCCGCCTTCTATTAGAAGGCTGATAACTGTTGAACCTGGATGCCAGGTAGGGAGGGAGGGAAGTGCATTACTATGTTTAGTTTTATACATTTGAAAGTTTCGATAATACAGAGTTAAAAATAAAACCCTCAAATTAAGAGGCTAAATAGCCAGTGACAAAGCTGAAGGGAGAATCTGTGAACCAGAAGACTGATTTGAGGATATCATCCATAATGCGGCACAGAGATAAGGAAATTATAAAAGTGTAGCTAAGAGTTACAGAGGATAGAAGAAATTCCAACAAAGGCTTAACTAGGAATCCCAATACGGAATAATAAAGAGATATGATTCCTACCCTCAATAGGCTTTCAAAAAAAAAAAAAGCAGTTTTCAAAAATACTACTCAATATATTTTTTAGTTGGCTGAACAAATACTGAAACTAGGTGAAGAGACCAGGCCTACATACAAACAGTTCCAAGATGAGACTATATATATTAAACTCCAAACACAGATAAACTAGTAAATTATATAGTTCTTCAGAGGACAACAAAATAGTCATCATCATGAGTCTGGATCAATAAGAAAACTTGGTGGAAAAGGAAAAACCTGGGTTGATCTTGGAAGACTAGGTAAGATTTGAAGGTAAATGACAAGAGACAGAATATACTGGTCTGGCTGGTAAAGAGGCAGAGTGGAATGGTCATACTCAGAAAAGCAGGAAATAAGACCAGAAGAGAAGACTGGATCTTTAATCTTAAATTTCAGACTAAGAAGCTTGGATGATATCCTATATTCAAAAGGGAAATAAAACAGATTCTGAAAAGTGAAACAATACGATAAACATCTTAAATATTTTTATATTTATCTTAAAATTTTTGATTATGGAAAATTTCAAACTTAAATAGACAGAACTGCAAAATGAACTCCCCAAGACCCACCGATCTTAAAATTTTAACCGAAAGCAATGTATGAGAGAGACTGCAGAGAGTGGCAGTGTTCAGAAAAGCTACTTTAACAGAGCAAGCCTAAGACAGCTACCCTTCAAAAGGCCCGCTTCGGGGCTTCCCTAGTGGCGCAGTGGTTAAGAATCTGCCTGCCAATGCAGGAGACACAGATTCAAGCCCTGGTTCAGGAAGATTCCACATGCTGCGGAACAACTAAGCCCGTGCACCACAACTACTGAAGCCCGCGCACCTAGAGCCTGTGCTCCCAACAAGCAAAGCCACCACAATGAGAAGCCTGCATGCCACGACGAAGGTAGCCCCCACTTGCTGCAACCAGAGAAAAGCCCACGTGCCGCAACGAAGACCCAACGCAGCCAAAAATAAAAAATAAATAAATTTATTTAAAAAAAAAAAAAAAGGCCCGCTTCAAGTTCGGCCCCTGGCTGGCATCTGGAAAGCTGCATGGTAAACAGTTCGTGACACTGACACAGGGTGGCTTGCAGTGCTGCACAGTGTGGTTTATGCACGCCCGATCTCCTTCTGGGGGTCTGGAATTTTGCTATGTGTTAGGCAGAAGGTGCCTATGTCACCAGCCGCTTATAAGAACCCTGAGCTCTGGGTCTCTAATGAGCCTTCCTGGTGGGCGATGCTTCACACATGGTGTCAGTCTGATGCTGGAGTACCTAAGTGCATCCTGTGTGACTCCAGGGAGGGAGGGCTCTTGAATGCTTCCAACTGGCTACCTCCAGACTTTGACCACACATCTTGTTTTCCCTTTGCTGATTTTACTTTATATCCTTTCACTGTAATAAGTCACAGTCATGAGTTCTCAGCGAACCGGAGAAGCTCTGGGGAACCCCCAACACAAGTGATCATTATGTAAGACCACGGCAATTATCCCAACATGACATGACAGGACGGAGACAAGGACGGTGGTAGTGGGATTGAAAACAGGCCAATCCCACAGAAAATAATGAAAAATAAATTAACAGGATTTATTCAGTGATTTACGACACAGAGAGGATAAGATGAAAAAAATGTTTCCAAGGTTTCAAGTTCTATGCCTATTTTTATTCCTCAGAAGCCCTGTTTGCAGAGCACTTGTATTTATAAGACAAATGTATTAACTTCAGAAGTACTTTTCCACTAAACTATGATACCAGAGAAGCATGCTGTCAGATGCCAAGAAGCTAACTCATACAGAAGTTCAACATACATGCACAGTTCCTGGGGAAGAGACGGCAGGTATCTACTTTTCTAAGAGTAACTTCCAGAGAAGAGTAACAAACTGACAGAAAATATAAGTATAAAAAATACAGAGATTTTATATACACTGTCTAATTAGTCCTTAAAATCCTTTTGTATAAATGGGTTCTCTCACTCCATCTTACAACATAAAAACAGAATCCTGAGTAAAATGTTATTGCTTATGAAATAAATAGCAAATCGATGACCCAGACTAGAAAAAAGAGCTGTATCCCTGTCTCTTCATGCTATGCTGATGTCTTTAAAGCCCAAATTTCTCCACATTTTTTTTTTTTTTTTTCCTGTACGCGGACCTCTCACTGTTGTGGCCTCTCCCACTGCGGAGCACAGGCTCCAGACGCGCAGGCTCAGGGGCCATGGCTCACGGGCACAGCCTCTCCGCGGCATGTGGGATCCTCCCGGACCGGAGCACGAACCCGCGTCCCCTGCATCGGCAGGCAGACTCTAAACCACTGCACCACCAGGGAAGCCCTCCACGTTCTTATATGAAGGTGAATGGAGCAAAAGCAAAAACAGATGAATATTCATACAGAATTCAAACATTTAGAAGGATTATTATCTATATTGTTTACTTAGGGTTGACATTTAACCACATTTAAAATAATCTTTAAAAACTCTGTGACCAGGCTTCCCTGGTGGCGCAGTGGTTGAGAGTCCGCCTGCCGATGCAGGGGACATGGGTTCGTGTCCCGGTCCGGGAAGATCCCACATGCCGCGGAGCGGCTGGGCCCGTGAGCCATGGCCGCTGAGCCTGCGCGTCCAGAGCCTGTGCTCCGCAACGGGAGAGGCCACAACAGTAAGAGGCCCGCGTACCGCAAAAATATATATATAAAAAATAAAAAAAATTAAAAAATAAAAACTCTGTGACCTTATCTCTTAAGATTAGAAGATATAAATATCTGTTCAAGAGCAACTTAAAAATTCAAAACCAAAATGAAATTCAGAAAAAGTTAAAAGCTGTAAAACAAAGCCTCTTCCCAATAAGTAGGTAATTGCCTACCATTTGCCAATGGAAGGGTATGAAGAAACTAAGGTTGACGCATTTCTTTATACTTCTACAAAGCAGGTTTTAATTCAGTGACATTGAACATGTACACATTTCAACACTGAACTGTTCCTATAAAATATATCTGTATAGGGTTTCCCTGGTGGCACAGTGGTTAAGAATCCGCCTGCCAGTGCAGGGGACACGGATTTGAGCCCTGGTCCAGGAAGATCCCACAGGCCACAGGGCAACTAAGCCCACGTGCCACAACTACTGAGCCTGTGTCCTAGAGCCCTCAAGCTGCACTACTGAGCCCAAGTGCTGCAACTACTGAAGCCCACGCGCCTAGAGCCCATACTCTGCAACAAGAGAAGGCACCGCAATGAGAAGCCGGCGCACTGCAACAAACAGTAGCCCCCAGCAACCAGAAAAGCCCACGTGGAGCAACAAAGACCCAACGCAGCTAACTAGCTAGCTAGTTAGCTAGTTAGCTAGCTTGCTAGCTAGCTAAATAGGCAGACAGACAGACAGAGGGACAAATAAATAAATAAATAAGTCAACCTTCAGACTAGATTTTTAAAAAAGCAAGATTCAATCATATGCTGCCTATAAGAGACACACACCAGATTCCAAAATACAAACAGCTTCAAAGTAAAAGAATGGAAAAGATATGCCATGTCAATGGTAGCCCTAAGAGACCTAGAGTGGCCATATTTTTAATTGTATATCCTTCTCCACTATGTAACTTTTTTTTCTGACCATGTGTTAACTCTTTTAATAGGAGATAAAACTCTCAATTACTGCCAATTACAAAGGTAAAGAAAAGGTGACAAGGACCAAAGTAAAGAGAAAAAGAAATAAATGATCATCTTAATTCAGGTTTACACACAGAGGTCATCTCCTAGGTGATAGTACTTCATTATCTGTTACAGTTTAAATGCATATTTGAAAACCTACCTGCCCAGGTGTTAAAGGAAAATTAATTGTGGACCTACCAGTAAAATGTAATTTTTTAAAAAAATCTTGTCACTTGCTAGATTTCCAAACAGAAAGAGCTAGGCAAAATCTTAACTAAAGTTAAAGTTTTAAACCAATTTAACTGGTTTTAAAATGCAAAGTTAAGGGCTTCCCTGGTGGCACAGTGGTTTAGAGTCCACCTCCCCACCTGCAAGGGACGCAGGTTCGTGCCCCGGTCCGGGGGGATCCCACATGCCGCGGAGTGGCTGGATCCGTGAGCCATGGCCGCTGAGCCTGCGCGTCCGGAGCCTGTGCTCCATGACGGGAGAGGCCACAACAAGTGAGAGGCCCACGTATGGCCAAAAAAAAAAAAAAAAAAAAAAATTGATAAAATGCAAAGTTAAATAATATTTAATGGTACTTTGAATTTATTGTTTTCAAAACTGAAGATTATTTTTACTGTCCAAATTCTACATATTTAATATTTTAAATGAACGTGGTCCCTTAAGATTAAAGAAAGTTTTCTGCTATGTAAAGGCTGAATCAGCTTCAGGATAAGAAATCTGGATACTACTATGTGCTCTGCACCTCTTCTTCTGGCAGCATCTTTCTCCGACCATCCTTTACAGGAAATCCACTTCCAAAGTCTTTTGAGGAGATGTCAGCTCCATACTCTACGATAACATCTTCTTCAATGCTGCTCACCAGCCGCCAGAATTCCTTCTCCACTAGTTCTGTGGGAACCATCTACACAGGGAAAACAAAGATTACAGATTACCAACTCTCTATAACCATAACCCACTATGACATAATACACAGGTCAAGTGAACAAAAAGCCCATGAAAAAACAGAAAACCTTCTCAATTCCCAGAGCTGAAAAGACTGCAGTCCTAGCTTTTTTGACTGACGATGGGAAAAAGCTAAAGACAACTTAGATGTTCAGAAAAACATAATGAATTTGAACTGCCTTCTTCTGCAAGCTGCTTTCCAACTAAGAAGGATAAAGATGACCCAGGACATAAGGAAGGAAAAGGAAATACAAAAATCAAGGCTGAATTTTAACAGCTTTGGCAAATTATTTCGAAAGGGATTTTTTTAAAGTCCAAGATCCCCCAGGGAAAGAAGCAAACCTCATACTACAAATAACTAAACCAAAGCAGCAACTGCCGCATCCTCCGTGCCTGTCTGTAAAGGACAGCGCTCCCAGAGCACTAAAGAACAAGTGGAAGGTCGAAGTCAGTTTCTCTACAGTGCACACTGCCACGGCAGAGGGTAAAAGAAACAAAAACAGATCCCAGGCCCCTAATCTTCAGATCTGGTGTTCTATCATCTTCTTTATGCTGTCCCTGCTTTCTACAAAATAATGAAAGTTTTTAAAAAGCAACGCAAAAGCTTTGGAATCAGATAAATTTTTATACTTTCCCAAAGTGACCTAAAAGATAGATACTCACATGAACTGGCATATTGAAATAGTCAGACTTAAAATTATCTGCCATCTCTCCAAAGCTCTGAAGTGTATACTCTCGTACAGCTTGTTCAAATCCAAAGGCTTCTCTAGGTTTATTACATTCCTGGGAAGAAAAAAAAATCTAAGATTAACTTACTGAAACTGAACTGAAGTACGCATTAAGGCCCTCAGGTACTACCTTCTTTGATCATTTCCCTAGGGGAAGCAAATCCAGTCAACTCTAGACCACAAAACAAGTATTAATGTGGAATCAGGAAATAATGTTCTTAAACTTCAACTGCATTTTCACACCTTCCAGTAGGAAGGTGGCAATGAAACAGCTTTGGGCTTTGGAGTTGTCATTAAGCTTTGGCACCAAGACAAACACCTGGAGGACTACCAACCTGGAATCAAGCCCAGGGATGTCTATTATCCTCAGTGGAAAAATAAATGTTCAGGGAGGGAGGAAAGGTAAAGGACAAAGGGATATTCACCGGGTTGCTAGGATAATTAGCTAGAAAAATGATTTTTTTTCATACTACCAACCACCATGACCAATTTCTTAACACAAATACTGACTTCGAGTAGGACTGAATCATCTAACCTTGAGAATAATAAATTAAAAAATAATTCAAGGGACTTCCCTGGTAGCAGAAGTGGTTAAGAATCCGCCTGCCAATACAGGGGACATGGGTTCGATCCCTGGTCCGGGAAGATCCCACATGCCACATGGCAACTAAGCCTGTGCGCCACAACTATTGAGCCTGCACTCTAGAGCCCACGAGCCACAACTGCTGAGCTCGCGAGCCACAACTACTGAAGCCCGTGCGCCTAGAGCCCGTGCTCCACAACAAGAGAAGCCACCGCAATGAGAAGGCTGCACACCACAATGAAGAGTAGCCCCCGCTCGCCGCAACTAGAGAAAAGCCCACACACAGCAACGAAGACCCAACACAGCCATAAATAAATAAATAATTCGAAGGCCATAAATATCCATCTTTGACTACATCTAGATATACCATCTCTTTCCCTTCAATGTCCTATCACATTTTGTTAAAATAAGTAAACAGACCAGACATTTCATGATAATGACATCATTATAATCTTTCAATAACAATTTAGTACAATCAAGTCAAAATTTAAACAAGTTAATAGATACCACCAATTTATTTGGTAGCATGAAAACTGGATGCATGAATCCTAAGTTCTAGAGCTTCATGTCTGATTTTTACTTTTTTAAAAAAAGAAAAAACAAATAACCTACAGACTTTCTTCATTTTTATTGTTTTCCAAGAATATGAATATTCTGAGCAAAGTCTGCAGCAATAAACAGAATTATCTAACCAACAGTCAGAAAAAGACCCTTTAAAAAACAAACTGCCACAGTAGAACTGTTACATTTCCAGTCACTATCACTCTTCAAAAATCCTGGCGATTTCAAACACTGAAGAACAAAGAGAGAGGAGAAGAAGCTTCACGGAATGTGTTCACTGTACACGTGTATGTGTGTGTTACTGTTCTTAATTCAAAAAGGTAAGGTTAGGCTTATACCTCAGCGACACATTTAGGACACCTCCAGTCTCCTTTGGGCACATCAGGTAGTGGGGGAATTAAACAAAATGTATGATAGCTGTCATCACATCCATCACACAACAGCAATTTATCTTCATTATTTCCCCGACCACAAAACATACAAACGTAAAGATCAACCTGTTAAAAAAACAAAATAAAATAAAAGTTTATTTTCTGTAATAAGCAATATTAAATTTTTACCACGAACACCTTAATTGAAACAAACAAAATAATGTACACTAAAAAGTAAACATAACTTAAATCCTTAATATTTATTTTAAATAACTGTATTTAAATACTTTGCATAAAACTTCCTAAATTTCCTCAGAGCTTCTACAAGCAAATTAATAAAAGCATATCAAGGTATGAGAATAAAGGAAGACTACAAATCTAGGGTACTTGAAAGTCAATTTATATAAATAAAATATACCACATCACCCTTTCTATACACAAATACTCTTTATTGGTAGAGGGCTGAATACCGAGCATTAATACAGCTAAGGATTTACAGTTTCACTTCATCCTCTCACTCACTCACTTACAAGGTATAAGACTCAGGGAACAGTCTGTGTATATGGGACAAAGCAAAGTTAGTATTATATAAACCAAAGTGGCAAGTTCAGATGCACCATCAAGTCTTACAACTAAATAAACTAACTAGATAACATACTAAGATATAGCAAGGTAAAAAGTGCAAAACTAAAATAAAAATAAATCCTTTCCCTCCTGACACATCTCAGAACACTTACAAAGTTAACAGAGAGAGTTCCTTTCCGTTGTCTCATTTGCATGTTAAATGCGTCTGACCTGTTGGTAACTTTTCGTCTTCGGGAGACCTCATCTTGAAATAAAAATAGTTATATAATAATAATAGTAAAAACTAATGTTGAGAGCTTACCATGGACCAGACACTATTTTAGATTATTTAAATTAGTTAAAATCTCACAACACTATGAGGCAGATAAACTATTATCCCCCCACTGAAGATAAAGAATCTGAAGCACAGAGAAGCTAGATAACTTGACCAAAATCACACAGCCAGTCAGCGGCAGACTTGGGACTCTAGTCCAGGCAATCAAGCTCCAGAGAGCGTAACTACTAATTCTACACTTGCCCATATGTAGTACTTATCAGGGACTAATCTGGGACTAGCTTTGAGATCACTGCCAGCTAATACAATTACAAACAGAAAAAAGATAAAGTCCTTAATCTTTTAAAAGAGCAATAGTAAACACTATAATGTATCTAGAAGTCCTATCACACTGAATGCTTTGCGAGTGATGGAAGAATATTACCTGATTATCCAGAGTTCAACCCACAATCTGAATAAAGACTTAGCCATATCATAAAATGCACAGTAATCAATATGACTTGTGATTATAGCAATTCATTAAATTCTTACACAGTAAAAACATATCCAACACAATCTTTGTTAAATTGAGCTTTAAAACTAACATGCACATAGAACTGTGAAACTTGATCTCCGCATTAGCAATTTTACTCACAAGTTTCTAACATGCTAAGCTGAGAGTACTAGGCATTCTTTAAACAGGTTACTTAAATGAAGTATCATAATATGCAAAGGCAATTAAAGAAAAATATCAAAATTATGGTTAGAATCTAAATCATTAGCTCTCCCCAGTATATTTTGATACTAAAGGTCAGAGAAATCCTCTATTTCTCTTTAAATTTAAAAATAATAAGCTTTAGATCACCAGGTGAGAACCATTAATTTTGCAATTCTCTTATAAACTAGCCTTTAGAAACTACAATTTCTGTGTCATCTGTTAGACATGGAGGAGGAACTTTCTCTCTTCCAAAATATTACAAAAATTCAACATAATATGGCTCCTCACACCTTAAGATTATCTGCCACTAAAAAGGTGATCTGTCTAGGAACTATGCTGCCTAAGAAAATCCCAAGGCAGACTACAATCGAGTATCATATGAATCTTGTTAAAACCATATTGTTGTACCTTATTTCTTTTCGTGACCAAATAACAGATTTACCTTCTTTATCTTTTACTCCCATTGCCAAGCCCACAACCTTAGGCCCAGCCCCAAAAATCCGAAGTTTCTTCAGTTCCGTGTTTCTATTCACTTCTCCAGATTCTGACTAAAAAAAAAATAAACTCACATTAGTCTAATTATTGTGATTCATAAATTTATTTTCTTACCCAAGAAAAGTCTCAAGATCCAATTCAAAATGAAGGAAAATTTTAATTTTTCTAAATCCACTTGCTGCCTCATTGCTGAAGTCACCAAAGCACTCTGCAACACCCAGATTCCTTTCCACAAAAGAAAATCTACCTTTCATAAAAGCATAGTTGTCAATTAGGTTCTGTCCAGAGACAGACACTACTGGTAATTACTGGTGTAACAGTGGTAATAACTCGATAGAAATGCCCACTTCTAACTTGCTAATGGACACCCATCTTTGATTAGGGCAATTATGCCCATCCTAGGAGATGAATAATGACTGTCCTAAGTCAATCATGCCAATGCCATTTCTCTTTGTTGGCGATCATCTAGCTAAGGGTGGGAATGCTATCGTGTTCTAGCCAGTGAGACATAAGGAAGGTCTACTGCAAACCTCTGGGAAAGATTTTCATCTTCTAATAAAAGAGAAAGCATCTCAAAGAGTAAGTCCTTTTGACCCAACTTCCTTCCCCACTGCTACAAGACTCAGTCTGATGGAAGCACAGCGCTGGACGCTACAGCAGCCACAATGCAATTAAGAGGAGATATATATTTCACCCATACACTGAAGAAGGCCAGGCAGGAAGATGGAAAGAGCTTGGCCCTTGATGACAATGTGAAGTTGCTATACAAATCCTAGAACTACTTATCTCTGAAAAATCTAATGTGGAAAATGTGTCCGCATGTGAAAACTGTGTTGTCAATGTTTAAGCTACTGTCATTTGGCATTCTAGTACTTGAGGATTAAAGCATCATGACAGACACCAGTGTTACACCTTGAATTTAGATAATCTCTGAATGCAGGGTAATAACCAAAATTTACTTAAAATATACTTAGTCGATAAGAATAAAAATAAACCAGGATAAAATACAGACTACTTTATAAGTCTATGGCGACCTAACAGCAGACAGACACAGGCAGCCTGGACTACTAAAAGAGCATATAAGAACCAAACCAACCAAAATGGCATTTCAAAATGTATCTTTAAACTTTGGTAGGCTGACTTGGTTATATTAACCTATAGTCAGTCCAATGAAAAACATTAACAATTAACACTACACATTCTTTTTTTTTTTTTTTTTTGCAGTACACGGGCGTCTCACTGCTGTGGCCTCTCCTGCTGCGGAGCACAGGCTCCGGACACGCATGCTCAGCAGCCATGGCTCACGGGCCCAGCTGCTCCACGGCATGTGGGACCCCCCCAGACCGGGGCACGAACCCGCGTCCCCTGCATCGGCAGGCGGACTCCCAACCACTGCGCCACCAGGGAAGCCCCTAACACTACACATTCTTTACCACTGTTAAAGCAAAGTACATAGTAATAAAAGCTAACATAGTGAGTATATAGTATATGCCATATCAAAGTATTCTAGTCAATTAATCCTTACAACCACCTTTTCAGACAGACAATAAAGTCCCCAAAAGTGGAAATAATATGACAACATTCTCTGATCTTACTGGCATAAAGCTAGAAATAACATCAAAAATCAAAAGGCCCGGGCTTCCCTGGTGGTGCAGTGGTTGAGAGTCCGCCTGCCAATGCAGGGGACACGGGTTCGTGCCCCGGTCCGGGAGGATCCCACATGCCGCGGAGCGGCTGGGCCTGTGAGCCATGGCCGCTGAGCCTGCGCGTCCGGAGCCTGTGCTCCACAACGGGAGAGGCCACAACAGTGAGAGGCCCGCGTACCGCAAAAAAAACAACAAAAAAACAAAATCAAAAGGCCCTTCCACCTGGAATTTTTTCTCTGTATATACATATATCACATATATCATATATCAGAATCTCTGGAACAAAGGAAAGAAATAATCACAGGAAATTCTATAGTCTTAAACACAGCAATCAAAGCAAAAGAGCAGGAATAAATGAATTAAGTTCCCAACTCAAAATGCTAAAACAATTACAACGTAAACCAAAAGAACTTTGTGATGCTAGATTAGGACTAGAATTATCAGTATGAGCTGAAAATATAAAGTCACAATTTTTAAAAATTGATTTCCCAGCCCTGGCCACCAGAAGGGGCTACAAGCAATGGTATCCCAGTAGGAACAAGCACACCTTGTGCTCAAATCTTGGCTTCTAAATACCATTTCCCACTAAAGTAAACCAGGATTCCTTGGAGAAATGGCTGATTCCAGGTCTAAGTCACGGCAAGAAGACAATGGGATTCTTTGTGCTAGAAAGTAAGTGCTCAAAAACTGATGGAGAGGGCTTCCCTGGTGGTGCAGTGGTTAAGAATCCACCTGCCAATGCAGGGGACACGGGTTTGAGCCCTGGTCTGGGAAGATCCCACATGCCGTGGAGCAACTAAGCCCGTGAGCTGCAACTACTGAGCCTGCGCGTCTAGAGTCTGTGCTCCGCAACAGGAGAGGCCACGGCAGTGAGAAGCCCGCACACTGCAATGAAGAGTGGCCCCAGCTCGCCACAACTAGAGAAAGCCTGCGCACAGCAATGAAGACCCAACACAGCCAAAAATAAATAAATAAATTAATTAATTAAAAAACAAAAAAAAACTGATGGAGACTTGTCAAAGAACATATGAACCTCTTGAAGGGGCTCCCGCAGGCCAAATTTGGAACAATTCAAGTATCAAAAAGGAATAAAAAGTAGTAATAGGTTATAAGACATTTATCAAAAAAGTCATGCTCTATAGTGAGACTATAAAAGGAGGAGGGACACTCAAGGTTGATTCCATAGGTATATACATTCATCAAAATTCATCAAGCTGTACACTTAAGATATACACATTTTACTGTATGAAAAATACTCAAGCGTGGGAGTAGAGTTTTTTTAAAGAAAAATGCTAACTAATAAACATAGAAGAAATGACAGAACCAGAAAATCACCTGGTTTGCAACCACCAACATAATTAACTGAGGCAAGGATTATCAATGAATGTTAAAACTATTGGGTAAAACAAGTTAATGGAATAATGGAAATATTGTTATTGAAAAATAATGGAAAGTTAATGGAAAACAAGTTATTCCCACAGTCTTATAGTTTACTCTGATTACTTTTATTACAAGGAGAATAGTACTTTATAATGAAGAAGTGCTGGCTCAAACTTAGTGTCACCAAAAATGGGACATACTGGCATTCTAATGTATAAGTGTTAAGGGTTTGGTCATTCTTGATATAAACAAACTGCAATCTCAGCTTTCAAGGAACTCATTCTAGTGAGGTCACAGAAAAAACCAATTAAAGCAGAGTATATCAAGCGATGTGATAGAGATGGGAAAGGGAAGTAGGATAACTTTCTTAACTTCCATTTCTTGTTTGGGAAACTATTCGATGGCTGTGCTTGTCACTATCACCAAGCTAGAAAATATTTTTTAAGAAAACAGATTTAGAAAAGGTGATAATGTTTGCGACATACTGAGTTTAGCTGTGTGTGGCCACCAAGGCATACATATACACACATGCACTCAAGACCCCTGGTGAACAGGGAAGAAGCACGGATGTCATGACTTATTTAGGAGTCCTGAGAGATAGGTAGTAACAAATCACAGGGTGGAAGAGACAGCTGGGTAGAGTGAAGATAAGGAAGACTGAGAGCATTACATGAAGGGCAGAGAGAAGAGATAACAAAGATTACTGAGGAGTGGTCAGAGAGTGACGAGGGAAACGAGAAGAGAGGTGTCACAGAAGCCAAAGAAAAAGCAAATTTCAAGAAATGCAAACATGATCAGAGATGAAGTAGGTTAAGAAATGAAAAAGGGGTCTCAGCATCTGACAATTATTAACTCTGTGGTAACTTGAATAGTGTAGTTTCAAGGAAATTATTTAGCTCAAAGTCAGATTACAGGGTTTAAAAACTAAACAGATACTGAGGAAACTGAGAAAATATAGATGATTTTCCAGGGAACTTCTTCATGAAAAGAGGCAAGGAGTAAGGAACTATCTAGGAAGAGGGCTTCTGTTTTTAAAGCCGGGAAGGATGGGAGTAGAAGGATTACCCTTGGAGAAAAAGGCACACTCTGCCCACAGAGATAGGTAGAGATTAAGAATGAACACCAGATAGTTTCATGTATGGGGCAAGAGGTTGAAGTTCTACCAGAAAGCCTTTACTGTCTTTCTGAAATAGAAGACTAGGAATGAGGCAGACTGGCAATATTAATTAAGGACAAACTGCAAGGTGAAGAAATTCTTAATTGCAAATCCTCAAATGGTTCTAATATCAATCCAATATCAATCAATCTGACTACAGCAACAATTACTGCAATGGGTAAAAGTATTCTGTGTAGTCCCTATTGTTACATAATGAGTGGCAATCATTATATAATCTGATGAAAGGCAATCAGAAATAAGCAGGACTTTTTTTTCATGGTTTCAGAAGGAACATCAAGGGATTTCACAAGCTGGCAACTGATTAAATGGGCCCACCTGGGGCAACTCTTCAAAGTTGAGTCACCATGTCAAAGAGACTAGTCTTCAAGTATTTCAGGTCTTAAGACAGAATCTTCACTATATACCCAAAGACGATCAGAACTTCTGAGATCAACCATGGTAATAAAAATCACTTAACAACCAAACCAGAGTTTACTAATTTAAAATAGAGCTATTGGGACTTCCCTGGTGGCGCAGTGGTTAAGAATCCACCTGCCAATTCAGGGGACACGGGTTCGAGCCCTAGTCCGGGAAGATTCCATATGCCACAGAGCAGCTAAGCCAGTGTGCCACCGCTACTGAGCCTGCACTCTAGAGCCCGCGAGCCACAACTACTGAAACCCGCACACCCCAGAGCCCACACGCCGCAACTACTGAAGCCCGCATGCTCCAGGGCCTGCGTGCTGCAACTACTGAGCCCAAGTGCTGCAACTACTGAAGCCCACGCACCTAGAGCCCGTGCTCTGCAACCACAGAAGCCACCACAACGAGAAGCCCGTGCACCACAACGAAGAGTAGCCCCTGCTCGCCGCAATTAGAGAAAGCCCGCGCACAGCAATGAAGACCCGATGCAGTCAAAAAAAATAAATAAATTTTAAAATTAAAAAAATAAAATAGAGCTATCATTTTCCAAAAATTTCCATTAAATTCACATGCCCCATTCAAGACACCTACCTTTCTGCTATCAGAGTACCTAAGAAGCTAAATTATTAATCAGGAGGTTATTTAGCGAGCATAAACTCAGAACAAGGAAAGTAGACATGGCATGAAAGAGACATATCCCCTGAACTACAGAAAAGCAAGATGAAGTATCATTAGCCTGCCTCTACAGTGACAGGACTCCTCACAACCCCAGATCCAGTATCTCTTGTTAATAGTGAACCCACTTTCCATGTGAACCACTTCCATCCTTAAATGTGTTTAGGACCCAGAAAAGCTGCTGTCCCAGTTCATCCATATGTTAATTTAAATGGGCCACATCTCAAGAGTCCTAAGGGCACCTCACTCTCCCCAGCCTACAGATTGTCTTTATCAAAAACCTTTAGAAACACAACTTCGAGGACCACAAAGAAATGGGAATAGGAAAAAGGTGGAGGGGAAGAGGGGCAGACAAAAAGAAATTAGGGCATTTTTCTTCCGATGTATTCATTAGGCTTTAAAATTATTCCAGGTCACAAGAACACTGTAGAAATTACACTGGAATGGTTCGGAGACTAAGAAACTTACCCACTGGTTTTTAAAGGAATGATGAGTAAAGGTAAAACCACTCTTTCCTATTCTTCTCACTTATACTAACCACGAAAATAAAATATACTAGAATTCATCAGCATGTCTATGAAATTGGCCCTACAGTATCCAGAGTCACTCTCTGAACCGCCACCCCTGTCATAGCTGTTCAAAATTAACAAAGAACTCTCTAAATCAAATCAGACTGAAGTTTACAATCCCTTCCTCATTCATCTCAAAGGTATATGGAAACGCGTCTCCGAGTTTTAAAGAACGACAGCACGTGAATGACCTCCCAGAGCCAAGTAACTGTTCTGCACAGTCAACACTCTAGAAACGCCTGTCAAAAGCGGCCCATGGAAACTGATACCTGAGACTTGACACGCCTTGTTCTCTTCGGCAGAATGTTCACTCTTGTGCCCGGCTCTGGGGGAGTTTGGACATCAGTGCCAAGAACCTCAGGCTCCACTTTTTCCTTAAGATCTAAATTAGGCATTTGTACACCCTAAAGAATTGAGAGCACAGGAAGAGGGCAGATTCACTTGTAAGAAATCAGATTTGAGAATAAGGAGAAAAATAATAAATTTCTAAAAAATCCCTAAAACTACATGAAACCAGATGACAACTCTCCCACCAAACTTATCTATAGATTCAAGACAATCCCTATCAAAATCCTAGCAGGCTTCTGTTGTAGAAATTGAGAAGTGGATCCCAAAATTTATGTGGAAATGCAAATTGTTTGGAAATTTTGAAAAAAGAACCAAGCTGGAGGACTTACACTACCAGATATCTAAACTTACTATAAAGCTATGGTACTCAAGACAGCATAGTATTGGTGTTAGGGTAAAACATACAGATCAAACAAAGAACAAAACAGACTAGAAATAAACCCACATATTTATCAACTGATTCTCAACAAAGGTGCCAAGGTAAATCACCTTGGTAAGGTTAATGGGAGAAGGGTAGTCTTTTAACAAATGGTGCTGGAACAATTGGATATTCCTATACCCCCTCTCCGCTGCCCCCAAAATGAACTTATACCTTTAACTCAGACTATACACAAAAAAACGACTCAAAATGGGTCACAGACCTAAACATAAAAGCTAAAACTATAAAAAAAAAACACTTGGCCTTAGGTGAAGAAAAGATTTTCTTAGATATGATAACAGAAGCACAATCCATAAAAAGGGAGAAAATCAACAGATTACTCTTCAAACAGACACCATTATAAATGAAAAGACAAACCACAAACTAAAGAAAATATTTATAAAATCATACATCTGATAAAGGACTTATATCCAGACAATTTAGCAAAATCTTAAAACAAGTATAAAATGACTGACAACCCAATAAAAAAAAGATTTGAGCAGACAGTTCATCAAGGAAGATATACAAATGGCTAATATACACATGAAAAGATACACAACACCATTAGTCATTAGGGAAATAAAATTAAAACCACAATGAGATACCACTACACACCCACTAGAATGGCTGTAAGCAAAAAAACTGACAATACCAAGTGTTGGCAAAGATGTGCAGAAACTGGAAGCCTCTACATTACTGGCGGGAATGTAAAATGGTTCAGCCACTTTGGAATACAGTTTGGCAGTTTCTTAAAAAGTTAAACATAAACTTACCGTATAACCCAGCAATTCCACTCCTAGGTATCTACCCAAGAGAAATGAAAACGTATGTCCACACAAAGACTAGTACATGAATATTCATAGCATTATTCATAACAGCCATAAACTGGAAACAATCCAAATGTCCATAAGTGATAAATGAATAAACAAATGTGGTATATCCATACAATAGAGTATTATTCAGCCATAAAGAGGAATGAAGTACGAATACTAAAACATAGATGAACCTTAAAAACATTAGGCTAAGTGAAAAAAGCCATACACAAAATCATACTGTATGATTCCATGTACATGAAATTTCTAGAAAAGGCAAAACTATAGAGCCAGAAAGCAGATCAGGAGTTGTCCAGGTTTGAGGGTAGAAGAACCAGCTATAAACAAACACAAAGGAATTTTGAGAGCTGATGGAAGTGTTCTAAAACTGGATGGTGATGATAGTTGCATAAATGTATAATTTACTAAAGCTTATTGACTGTGTACCTATAATAGGTGAATTCTGTAGTATGTAAATTATACCTCAATAAAGCTGTTCAAAAAAAAAATACATGAAACCAAGTGGAGGAATTTTTTTAAAAGCGTAAGTCTTGCATAAGCTTACACATTTTAATAAGAAAACTTTCTTCATTCCCATTAGCCTTTATCTTGTAAACCACCAAAAATAGCTGTGATTTTTAAACTACACCTTGCTCCCCCCAAATTTCAGTACCTGGTGAAATCATAGCCAATTACTATCTTGTTATAGTAAACAATCTAAAGTTTATATATGGCAGAGTGGATTTATCCACTCCTAAAAAAAGTGATGCATCTCACCATAAGGCTGACACCAGACTGGAAAAGCTCATATGGGTAGAGAATTCTTTCATAATGTGACTTCAAAAGAGACCCAGTTCCTTTTCCTGGCAGATATCCCAAGCGGCTACCCACTTTAGACCATTTCTTCTCTTTGGTGACCATTTCAAAACCACCTTTGCTGGCAACAATCTGAAAAGAAAGTAAAAATTATTTAGGGAAAGAGATAGATTCATGTATTCTGACTCTACATCTTGTCTGCTAAATGGAAAAATTATTCTGGGCCTAGATTTTATATTTCCTTTCAAGAAATATGTGACAAAATTGAAACTCATCAACATTTAAAGTATGGAAAAGAGACAATAACTTTTGGAAGTTTTAAACTCTATTACTGGTCACTGTGCGTACCTTCAATGAACCAAGCATTCAAAAATAATGAATTTATGCTTTGCACACTATGCACCTTGAGAAAATTAAATACATATATGTACTCTATATCCACATGGAATTCAAAATATAAATAAAAATTAAAAACAGACCAAGTATAGACATGTGAATGTTATTATATAATATAAAGTGAATGTAAATCCTGATACTAGAAAATATAGCAACTAACTTACAGGATTTAACAAAAATGTCAAACAAACAGTGGATTCAGAGGATATTTTGAAAAAGAGGCTGTAATTTTTCAAAAAGAGAAAGGCTTTACACAGAATATTATAAAGAAATGATGGGGAAAAATAAATTCCGGAGATGTACTAGAACATAGCACAGAATGTATTAAGGTAGGAAGTAATGGGATAAATTGACCAATTTTTGCTGAATGCTCACATCAAACCAGCCACAGTATAGAGCAGACATGTACCCAGGCCCCCATCTTCCAGAAACTGATATGTACATCTCTCACATTCTAAAATATAGGCAGTTTTCAGTTTCACTGATGACAGAATAAAGAGTGTGATTAAGTTATTTGAATTCAAAACAATTTTCCTCTTTGAGTGTACACTACTGTATTCTACTATATCAAAAAGTTAAGAGAAAAATTAAACAGAATTACCATATGACCCAGCAATTCCACCTCTAGGGAGATAGCCAAAAGAACTGACAGCAGGGATTCAAACAGTACTTGCATACCAGTGTTCACAGGAGCATTATTCACAATAGCCAAAAGGTAGAAACAACCCAAATATCCATCAAGAGATGAACGGATAAAAAAAAATGTGGTAAAGGCATACGTGGAATATTATTCAGCCTTAAAAATGGATGAAACTCTGATACATGTGACAACATGGATGAACCCTGAAAACATTATGCTAAGTGAAATAACACAAACACAAAAAGATGAATATTGTATGATCCCATTTAAATGAGATAACCTAGCATAAGTGAATTCATAGAAAGTATGATAATGGTTTTACCAGGTGCTACAGGGAGGGGTAAGTTCTGGAAATGGACAGTAGTGATGGTTGTACAACACTTTGAAAATATCTAAGGCCATAAGATTGTACACTGAAAAGCAGTAAACAGTTATGTACGTTTCACCACAACTTTTTTTTAAAGGCTAAGAGCATGGACTCCAGAGCCAGATTACCAGAGTTCAAATCCCAGCTCTGCTAACTCAGTAGCTGTATGACCTTGGGTAAGTTACATAATTTGCATCTCAGACTCCTCACCATTATTAAAAGAGTAATAATAACAGTATCTATTCCTTATTATGAGGCTGCTGTGAAGACAAATTAAAACATGAAAAGCACCAGAACAGGGACTTCCCTGGTGGTGCAGTGGTTAAGACTCCATGCTCCCAATGCAGGGGGCCCGGGTTCGATTCCTGGTCGGGGAACTAGATCCCACATGCATGCCACAACTAAGAGTTCGCATGCCGCGACAAAGATTCCACGTGCAGCAACGAAGATCCCGTGTGCGGCAACTAAGACACAGCGCAGCCAAAATGAATGAATGAATGGATGGCACCGGGACACAGTAAACACTGTATCAATGTTGGCTGTATTATAAATGTCTGTGTGGGGGGGAAGTTGGGGGTTGGGGGGAGAATATACATGCTATAAATAAGTAAAGGATACATTTTCTACTATTGTGCTTAGGATTTTATTATAGCAAAGATGAAACTATAGCCAAAGGAAAATTCTCCTCTAGTGAAGTATCTGAAAGCTTGATAGAAACACAGAAGTTCATGTGCACAGGAGTGGAACCCATCTTCAATTCTTTAGCTTTTCTTATTACATCCTCAAAGAAGCTCCCTCTGTTAATGAGAGCCAACCAGGGAAAAATCATGTAGAGAAAAAAATTTATTTTTCAGGGCTTCCCTGGCGGCGCAGTGGTTGGGAGTCCGCCTGCCGATACAGGGGACGCGGGTTCGTGCCCCGGTCCGGGAAGATCCCACATGCCGTGGAGCGGCTGGGCCCGTGAGCCATGGCCACTGAGTCTGCGCGTCCGGAGCCTGTGCTCCGCAACGGGAGAGGCCACAACAGTGAGAGGCCCGCATACCACAAAAAAAAAAAAATTATTTTTCAAATTTTGTAGTGTAGAGGAAGACACATTAAGGGTGGTTTGGATAGAGGGCTGTCTGGAAGCAAATGGATGAGTGAGAATGCCTTTCATTCATAGCTTCCCAGGGTTTCTACTCTGTCAGCTACAGTTCTAGGTGCTGGAGATACAGCTATGAATAAAATAAAGATCTTTGCCCTGTTGGAGCTTACAGCCTAGTGGAAGACTAAACATAACATGTCAATTTTGAAGTGACAAATGCTGTGAAAAAAATTTTAAAGAGTAATTTAAAAGCCTCCCAAGTAGGAGAATGAGGGTAAATTGAAGCGTCAAAGAGTCACAAAAGGACTCATTATGAAGGTGAAACTTGAGCAAAGACTTGAAGGAGGTGAAGCAGTTACCCAAGCAGATATACAGGGCAGGGAACAGCCAGAGTAAAGGCCCCATGAGGAGCCTGCCTAGCATGTTGAGGAGCAATAAGGAAACCACTGTGGCTGAAGCAACTGGGGAGGAGCAGTAAAAGTCTAAGAGAGGAAACAGGAGCCCTCTCAGTAATCTGCATTTCCCAACACAATTACATAACAATCTGCTTCTGTCAGTAATGATATAGCTGCACGGATCCAGTCATGCTTCCCACCCAGCTCTGACCATTTCTGGCACACAGCTATGACAATGACAGCACCATAATCGGGGATGGCCAAGGGTAAGACAAAACTAACAAAGAAATCAAAGCCATGACTTTGGCTTCATGTTTAGATACTCTATAACAATCTAACCGGGCCTAATACTATAAAAACACACAAAACCTTAATACTTGCTTTTCTTCAGCTGAGAGATTCAAGGATTACCATGCATAATTTCAAAATATAAACCATTTATTCCAAACATTTGCCATGCACTATATCACACCACTGTCATTAGAAAAACATCACATGACCCATGCCCTATAAAGAAATACACGGCATGCACTTAAACTGAACACAATGAAGACAGCCCCTTAATTAAAACTTAAGAGTAATGCCACTCAAGGCCAAAATTTCAGTCCAATGAAAAACTAAGTCCAGTTAGCAAGAGACAATTTTAACAGACAAAAAACAGCAGCAGTCTTCTACTTAAAAGCTCCCTCTCAAAGCTCCACTAAAAAGGAAGGGACAAAAAGGCATACTCCCAAGAGGACAAAAAGACCAAGAGAAAAGCAGATGTAGGAATGATCATCTAGCAAGCAAAAACAAAAAAACAGACGAAAAAGCCCCAAGCACTTGCAACAGAAGAAAGCTAACAAGAAGCTTTCACAACATAGAACCTGGAAAGGCTTAAGAAATGGAAGCAGCAGTACCTTTAAAATTAAATTTAAAAAGAACAGTGTTGACTGAAAACCTGTATAAAAGCAATCAGACCTCCCCCGGTTAGCACGCCAGGCAACCATCCCTCTCCAACAACAGTAGAAGCCTGGAGATTTATTTACTCTCAGGAGAGTTTGAAAAGAAGGGACTCTTAACCTAAGAAAGAAACAGGTAAGTAAAGTAAAGGATCGGTCTAACAGTCTCACATCCAACCAATAAGAGTTCAAAAAGAAAGAAAAAGTAAGTGGAACAAACCGTTAAAGAGTTAACACAAGAAAAGTTACAAGAACTCAAAGAGGTGAGTTCAGATTAAAAAGGTCATCAAGTGCAATCAACATATTCAATGAAAATTAACACATACCACCGCATATCCACTGTGAAATCTCAAAACACTGGGAATAAAGATTAGACCCTGTGTCTTCAAGAAAAAGTCACAAGAATTAATATAGCATCATTCTTCTCAACAGCAACACTGGAAGCTAGAAGACTATGAAGTAAAGCTTTCAAAATACAATTCTGAAGTAAAATGATTTGCAGTCTAGACTCTAAACCCACCAAACTACCAATAAAGTTTAAGAGCAGAACACTTTCAGACAAGCAAAAAGTTTACATTCCATTTTTCTTCTTGCTCATCAAACTAGCAGAAGAAATGTTTTACTAAAATAGAAATAAACCAAGTAATAGGAAGACTTAAAACAAGGAGAAAGACAAAGGGAATTCCCAGAATGATAATAGTGAAAGAAGTTCTAAGCTGAGAGCTGACCTTAAAAAAAAAAAAAAAAAAAAACTAGTCTGGACTGGAGCCGGAAAGAGAACTCCAGAGGAAGGGATCCAAGAAGGAAAGGAAACTGGCAGATTTTCTGATGGGTGAGAGCACACTGAGAGATTTATACTTCTGGAAAATCTGAAAATAAAGTTTTAATAGTCACAAGGAAAACTTACAAAATGAAGAAAGGCAACGGGACTCTTAAGTCCAAGGAAAATAAAAACTGGTAACATAATTATAGCACACTATTAACATGAGACATAATCATACCACACCATTAGGCACAGGTACAAATAAATTTGTATTTATACAGTCACAGCAATAATTTCTGATTAATAAAAAATTGACCTAACTACACTATAAGGGAATAGGGTACCTGAAGTACATAAGAATTTAATTTTTATACCCATTGCCAATCTCTAATAGTAGGCAATCAGTACGTATATGATATTTAACACTTAAAAATGAAGAAACAGCATAATGAGCATGTTTTTTTGAAATATGGAGATCAAAATCAAACAGCTAAAAGAAATGAAAGTGATTAGCTCTAAGGAGTAGTAAAGAGAGTGGAGAGATGAAGAAGGGAGATTGCTGGGTTTTATTTTAAGCTTTATTTTTTTTTTAATGTATTACTTTGACAAAAATTTCTTTTAAAAATGGCTAAAATAATTGTTCCTTGCTGCACTGATTATAAACAGTAATTGTTAATGCAGAATTCCACTAAATTACAGACATTCCAAGTAACACTTTTTACTATCAAAAATAATAACCAGGGAGAAAGACAAAGTGACTTAATCAAAACAGGAAACAATCACATTGATAATTTAATGACTCAGGAGATTGAAAATCTGCTTCCCACTAAAAAGTAGTGGAAATCAAAGTGTGTCAAAATCACGTCTAAGGGCTTCCCTGGTGGCGCAGTGGTTGAGAGTCTGCCTGGCGATGCAGGGAACACGGGTTCGTGCCCCGGTACAGGAAGATCCCACATGCTGTGCAGCGGTTGGGCCCATGAGCCGTGGCAGCTAAGCCTGCGCATCCGGAGCCTGTGCTCCGCAGCGGGAGAGGCCACAGCAGTGAGCGGCCCGCGTACCGCAAAAAAAGAATCCACCTGCCAATGCAGGGGACACGGGTTGGAGCCCTGGTCCGGGAAGATCCCACATGCCGCGTAGCAACTAAGCCCGCGAGCCACAACTACTGAAGCCTGCGCGCCTAGAGCCCGTGCTCCACAAGAGAAGCCACCGCAATGAGGAGCCCACGCACAACAATGAAGAGTAGCTCCCACTTGCAGCAATTAGAGAAAAGCCCGCGCGCAGCAATGAAGACCCAATGCAGCCAAAAAAAAGAAAAGCTAGTAGTTAAGTTTTCACTGAACAGAAATGTCAAAAAAGAGAATTCTCAAAACAAATTTTTTATCCTAATGGTTTCCTACAAGACAAAAACCTATCCCTCAAATTCACTATAATTTGCCCGTTGGTATCATAGTTTTTTTGTTTGTTTGTTTGTTTCGGTACGCGGGCCTCTCACCGCCGTGACCTCTTCCCATTGCGGAGCACAGGCTCCGGACGCACAGGCTCAGCGGCCATGGCTCACAGGCACAGCCGCTCCGCGGCATGTGGGATCCTCCCGGACCGGGGCACGAACCCGTGTCCCCTGCATCGCCAGGCAGACTCTCAACCACTGCGCCACCAGGGAAGCCCCAGTATCATAGTTTTTTTATACAACTGCATGAGATGATTTTCACAGTCCCTAATTACTGATATCATTACCTTACTGATAAAATAAGCCTAGCACTGCTATTTTAGCGTAAGACTATACTTTCCAAAATGCTTAGTACTACATAAAACAAAAATTCTAGAGAATTCTGACCTGACATTAATTTTTAAATGTATCATAAAAAATAATTTAAATATAATTATTCTAGCGTTTTTATTCCTTGAAAGTGGAAGCTTCCTAAAGTGAGAATAAATTTTTACTTCAAAACAGCCTATCAATCATAGCATATGAAAGGCCACAAAAATAAGTTGTTTTGGGACATCCCTGGTAGCACAGTGGTTAAGAATCTGCCTGCCAATGCAAGGTACACGGGTTCGAGCCCTGGTCCAGGAAGATCCCACATGCCACGGAGCAACTAAGCCTGTGTGCCACAACTACTGAGCCTACGCTCTAGAGCCCGTGCACCACAACTACTGAGCCTGCGCACCACAACTACTGAAGCCTGTGCTCTAGAGCCCACAAGCCACAACTACTGAGCCCGCCAGGTACAACTACTGAAGCCCACGCGCCTAGAGCCCATGCTCCGCAACAAGAGAAGCCACCGCAATGAGGAGCCCATGCACCGCAACGAAGAGTAGCCCCCGCTCGAAGAGTAGCCCCCGCTCGCCGCAACTAGAGAAAGCCCACGCGCAGCAACAAAGACCCAACGCAGCCATAAATAAATAAATACGTACATAAAAAAATACATAAAAAATAAATTGTTCTGCAAAATTCCTCAGATAATCAAGCTATCTTCATTCACAAGTCAGAGCAGTCATAGATTTTTCTTATTGTATTAACAAAATATGTTGTCAAGGTCATCGTTACAAACCCTGTTGCAGGTCAGTTAGTTTTTTTCACATTAGGGAACGTAACATTACAAAGTTAATATTCATCCTACTGGATAATGCTGCCCTCAGTTAACCACTAACACTACTTACAGGTATTAATACAACTGGTATGTACCACACATGAGAATGCTGAGTGACATTAATCTCTTTAATATACCAAATTTTCAATTAAGAAGCAGAAAAAAAGCTGACAAGCTCAATATAGGACATTGTTCATTTCATACAAAATAATATTAGGATGCCTCTGTCATTTCTTTTGCATACTGTGTAAACAGAACCTACTAATCTGAGTAGCTATTAAATATTAATCTCATAACAAACTATAAAATAGATTTTAAAAATAACTTGGAAATCTATCATTTCCATTTACTCATGCTTGCATTTCATTGTCAAACAAATCCTACATAGGAAGCGATGTTTTCCATCAAGTATATCTGAAATTCCTAATTTCATAAATTCACTAGCCCCTGTTCAATTTCTTAACAAAGTACAAGCCTCACCTTGCTTAAAGCATAGAGATCCAGAATTTTTCTCTCCACCACAGGGATCTTGAGGGTAGACCCCTGAAGCTCCCAAAATTTTGCTAGTTGATCCAAGAAGTCCAATCTCACTCTGGTCATTGCCTGAGATTATTAAAATACAGAAATGAGAGATAGGAATTAAGTTTTGGTGAAAGTAAATGAGTTTTACTTAACAAAGGTACTCATTTCTTTAAAGAAATTCAGACTTCTCATTACTGCTTAGTCCAACCTTATAAGTCAATAAAAAAGAAGCAAAATACTTCTACTAAACTTTACTAAGACAAAAAAGTTACTCTAATATATGTGAAAAGTTCTCATTTTATCAACCAAAGCAATTTTTTGTAAAAGTTAACTTTAAGCTAATCAGAAAATTTAGTAAATCGAATTATTTTTTCTAAGCATTCTAAACCTGTCATTTCATCTAGAGATAATATGCATACTTCAAGTACACCAACTCTCCACCTCACTGATATTAAGATCCTCCATCAAGTATCTTATAAGAGACTAAAGGAAAAAAAAAAAGGTATTAAAATCTCAAAAAATAAATGTTTTAGGAGCAGCAAGGAAAAAAAACAAACTCAGCATGACACATTAAGCCCTAACTGTCTAAGATTTCTCTTTTGTACTCTGGAAGTTTTTTACCACATTGAAGAATCTTCTGAAAATCTCAAAAACAGGAAGAACAACTATCTAAACAGATTTCAACTTAGAAATTTAAGAGACATTCAAAATGTTTAAAGGAAGATCTTAATAAATCAGATTAAGAGTCCTAGAAAAGTTCTGTTAGAGCAAAAAACCAAACAAACATACAAAAAACACCTTGGAAAACTAGGTTTTTTTAATAGAAGAATTTTTAAAACGGTTTTCCAAAAACTACAAGATACAGAGTCCTCCAACATTAACAAAAGAAAAATTTATTAGAATAATTAGCACTGAAGAAAGTAGAATTTAAGAATTCCAGTTCTCTAAAGCTAAATACTGGATATTTCCACCATGAAAAACATGGCTAGAGATAGTGTCCCAAAATCCCAGTTAAGCAGAAGAAACTGTAATTACTATAAACAATTTTTTTTAATCGGAAACTTCCTTCCATTCAGTCCCAATTAACATTAATTTTGAGCCCTGGTACATGAGCTTCTTAAAGTTCTCTACCTGGAGTCCTGATATAAAGAATAGATCAGGAGACAGAAACGGTGATGTAACAACACTCACCTCAAGTTCATTCAGACGCTGGACTCTGGGAGTAAAACGGAAGCTTTTTACTTCACATGCAAATGGAGGCTGCCAATCCTAAATAGAAAAAATTTCTTCACCATATTGGTTAATAAGCAAGGAATGCACTATTCATTTCCTTAATTTAAGGGGTGAGTTGCCACAAATCATGTTGACAACAGATCAACTTACAAGTATTCTTTAGTTAGAGACTGAAAGAATAATATTTTTTAGATAAAATAATTTATTATTACTTATCTCTAACATTCTAATACTAAGCTTATTTTATCAATTTTCTCCTCAAATCTCACAGTCCCATTATTTATATCTGACAATTACGCTTTCCCCAATTACTCAAGTGGAATGCAATAAGCTCATCTCAATACAGCATCTAGTAAACATCCAAGTTTATCAAAATAAAAAGAAAATAGAATTTGAAAGAAACAAAAAAAGGTAAAATTAAAGACCAAAAGGTAATGTTTTAAAAGTACTTATGTAATTGGACAATGTGTTTTTTCATTCATGTGGAATGTGACACAGCACTTTAAAGTCTATGTTATGTAAATGTTTTGTTCAAAGCCCAGCTTCTGGGCACCCAAATTTTTTTTTCAATATTAAAATTTTTTAAAAAATAGCAAACCCACAGAACAAGGACAATTTCCAGATGGAGATGTGGTATAACTGAAATGAGACAGCACATTTCAAGTAGAGTTCCAGAGACCATAGTTTGATTTAGCCTAAATAGTAATCTATTTAAAAATGTGAAAAGTAGTAAAAAAATTTTTATCTTACCTTGGAAACTAAAGAAATCCACCAACATTGAAATTAAATTCTGCTTGTAAACAACATTTATTTTCAATAATAATATTGTGACACAAAGAAGGTATATTATTTCAACCTTTTGTAAGTAACAAAAAGCTATACATATATATATATTTTTTTAAACTAAAAGGAACCTTGTATAGAATTTCAAATTCATTAAAGCAACAGAATAAATGAAAATATGGTTTAGGAAAAGCCTCAGTGCTTAAGGTTTTGTCAATATCAGGTAATCTTGATAGAAAAAGAATTAAGTGAAAATAAATTTTTCATAAAAGAGTTAAGTGAACTTTGGGGAGGATGCCAATACACGTACCACCACTCATCATAGCAATTATTTGTTAATCCTTTGCTTGCAACTGATAGTCTATAATCTTAATCAAATTCAATGAGCATAAGGGAAGTAGCTTGCCTAAGTTTTAGAAACAAATAGATTGATCTAGATTCAAAATCTACTTTGCCATTGCCCAAGATCACACATCTGATAAGTTATTTAACTTATCCAGACTTGTCTCATCTGTAAAATGACCTTATTTACTTACTGAGGCTTCAAAGAATATTAAATGAAAACATCTGTAAATGCTACACTAACTGCTCCTCCTCCTCCCTCCATCTAAGCTCTTTTTATTCACTGTGGTAGTTTGCACACTTCTGTGCTAGTTTGCGGTGAGAGAAGCTTTTTAAAATGCAACAAGGTGTAAAAAGACTGGATTTTATTTTATTACTAGTAGACAAAACATAAAGCAAGATATCCCTTTAAGGAGCACTAAGACATGGTTCATAAACTTTAATGTTCATTAAGAATCAGAAGAGTACTTGCTAGAAAAGCAGTTTCTAGAACTTCCATATCCCGAAACTGATTCCAGTCTGGGAATGAGGCCTAGGGATCTGCATTTTCACAACCATCCGGTCGACCCTAGTGCAGGTGGACCAGGAATATCATTTGGAAAGCACTGGACCTAACGGGTAGAGAAAAAACCTTTGACCTTGAGCAAACCCTCAACCTCTTGGGGCACTAATCCCCGCAAAACAAAGAGTAGTATCAGCTTTCCTCACCGTAAAGACAGGATCCTAACTAACCTAGAGGCAAACCCAGTTACATGCAATAACTGCGATTCTTATGTTTTTAAGATTTCAACGTTTTCTTCCACCTCTATTATTGACAAATTTTTTCTAAACCTCTAAATGTTTAAAATAATTGCTGCTTTTTCCTTCTCCTCCCCCAGGAAGACTTTTTTTCACTGCCGCAGTAATCAGTCTGGGGTGCTTGTTTGGGGATACCACCTCAAGGGACAACTAGAGCTCAGATTACCATTTAAGAAACCTTAGCCCTGAGATGAGGCCTGCAGATACTTAATAAATCAAGCGTCAGCAGGGCTAGGAGGAAGCAAGAGCCGACGGAACGGCAGTTTTTCCTATCGCACTGTAACGAGGATTATACGCGAGGGTAGGGCTGTCACGTCACGATACTTCAGTCACCTTACGGCCAAAGAAAGGCCGAAAGCCTTTGTTACCCTTGCCCACAACCCAAGAGGGGAAGAAAAGTATCAGTTCCCAAGCTCTTGGCGGATAGGCCCCGGGACACGACTCTCGCGTCCAGACGTGCCTAGCGAAGACCCCAAAGAAACCAAAGCGGAAACACGGAGAAACTTAAAGTCCAGGTGTCGAGACGCCAGTGCGAGCGAACGCGAAAGGGCAGCGGACCGGGAAGTCGAGCTAAGCCGATCAGACTCCTGTACCTTGGGCGGTCGGATTTTGCAGATGCCGGTTTTCTCCGCCAGGGGCCGGATGCGGCCGATGAAGCTGAGCGGGTCTGTGAACTCCTCCCAGCTGGGCTCAAAGACCGGGCACTCCGGAGGCGGCACGAACTCCGCCGCGTAGCCCCCCGGCCCCACGGCCGCCATGGTGGCACCGGGGGCCCACGGGGAGAAACGTTGGCTGGGGCCCGGCGATTGCGCTCACGTCCCCTGACAGGGGCCGAAGCTCATCTTCTCGGGCGAGACCCGCTCAACACACGAACCCCAAAACCGCTTCCTCCTGCGTTTGTTATTGTTTCCTTCGGGGCTTTTCCTCTCGGATCGGGGCTCACCGGAAGTCAGCGTGCGACCAAATCCCTCCGCCAACAGAAACAGGATCCCTCCGCAGCGACGTGTCGCCCCGCTACGCGACCTTCCTTCCCCCTCCCTCTCCCGGCAACGCAGGTCGCTCCTTGGCTCCTCGTGCGCCGAAGTTCCGCGCTGCCAACGACTCCCGGCTGCACAGCCCAGCGGCCCAGCCGCCCCTCCTACTGGGCTGTGGGGGAAGCGGCCGGACCGAGCGGGGCGCTCTTCCGGCGCGGAGGATGCGTAATGCGCCGGGGGCAGAGGTTCTACTTCCGGCGAGCGGAGCCCGGTCCCTCTTTGTGTACAAATGGACCGGAACACAAGCGACCGGACCTCGCAGGGCTGCCTGTTTCAACCTCCGTGTCTGTCTGTTTCCAGATAACTACCTTTTCCGGCGTCGCCCTTTTTTTAGTCCTTTCACCGTTGGTGTCCCTTTCGAATAATCTCGTTCGGCCACTTTAATCCGCCCCATCTCCATAGCAACAAGTTCGGGTCCAGCCCATCCGCCTGAATCTCCCCGTGGGCCGGCCTCCGCCACCATCCGGGAATTGATTTCGTCCTCCGAGAAGCAACGGCTGTTGACCTTGTTTTTCCAACCGTTGGAGCCTTTCTCAGTTTTCTGTAACAGCTACGGCAGCTGTTCTGGCCCTGCTTGTCGAACATCTCTGTGCCGGCGGGCATAGACGCTTCCTCCAAGTTGCTGAGAATGACGCAGAAAGTACTAAAGAAGAAACCGTGAAACGGTAGTTCTTGTATTATCTATTGGAAGGAAGACTTACTTCCCAGGGCTTGATCTCATGTTCCCTGTTCAATTTAAGCTTCCCCCAGGACCTAAATTGCCAGCTATGGCTAATGACTACCGAATCTGTACTTGCAGCTTGGACTCCTCCCCTGAGTTACAAGCCAGTACATCTAGCTACCTACTGGACAACTACACTTTGGTAAACTCAATGTGTCTTGAACTCATAGTTCCCTACTGTTTTTTCAGTGTTTCCAGTTTCCACGGATGACTTCATTCATCTATTCAGTTGCCTGATCCAGAAATCCAGAAATAATCCTTAACTCTTGCTCTCTCACTACCCACATACAACCCTGTGTCAAGTCTGGAGACTCTATCACCTAAAAACCTTAAATCCACCCATGTCTCCATCCAAATTATCACGATCCTAATTTAAATTCTCTCTCCCCTGGACTGTGATAACAGCTCAGTTCTTGCCCCCTGTCACATCTCTTTCCTCTCATTTATCAGGTTGCTTGGTCTAAAGTCCAGAATTCACCTCGTCACTTTTCATCTCCAAACTCAACTCCAGGGACTTCCCTGGCGGTCCAGTGGTTAAGACTCCGTGCTCCCAATGCAGGGGACATGGGTTTGATCCCTGGTCGGGGAACTAAGATCCCTGCAAGCCACATGGCAGGGCCAAAAACAAACCAAAAAGAAAAACAAAAAAAACCAAACTCGACAACTCCAAACTCCTTTATTGTTTGCTGTCTTACCCCCAAGCTTCCTCTCTTATGCTTCTCCATGCAGTACACAGAAACTTTTGTGGTGACTTCAATGCACCATGCTTTCTCACCTCTGAGCCTTCACAGATAATGTTTCCCCACCCCCACAGTTTTCTATATCCCTTTTCTGGCTAAATTCCTACTCATTCTTTATCAGATGAAGTTTGAAGGCAGTTTGCAGGAGAATTCCATCTTGCTTGAGGAGGCTGGCTTTTCGTTATAGTCAAGCCTTCAACTGATTGGATGAGGCCCACCCACATTATGGAGGGCAATCTGCTATACTTAAAAGTTCATTGATTAGATGTTAATCTCATCCAAAAAAACACCCTCTGAGTTAACACATCACACCGTTAACATAAATATATTTGATGAGTAATAACAATATTTTCCAAAAGAAATTTAGTGAAAAGGGTGGCATTGGTTTACAGTTTTTGAAATTTTTAAAAAAATATTTAGCTTAGTGGCATCCAGCTAGATTCTCATATCTATTTCTGCCCTCAATCTGTTGTGATATGTTGTTTGGGTTAAAATATATGAAGAAAATCCAACACCACACAGATGTGAATGGAAAAGGGACAAGTATTTTTTAAAATTTTAGCCTTTTCAAATCATTGTAATTTCTTTGAGGCTAGCAATGTGGAATCTAAAATTTTATCAATGAACTTTTTGTACTCTGTTGTATTAAAATGGTAGTCAACATTTGTCCTTGAATGGACTTTTTACCCAGTCATTTTGTAACATCATGCATTGATCATTTCAAAAATGTTGGTTCACTGAGTTATACAGATCTTCCAAATGTTGATGCATATCGTATATTATTTTTTAAATCACAAAAATATTACCATTGATCTTATCAAAAAATTAGGAAGCTGTCAAACTCATACTGACAGAAACAAGTTTTCCAAAATTACAATTTTTACTTGAAAAGCTCAAATATTCATTATCAACAAATACCATCCATTGTTTCCACTGAAGAGATGGGCTCACATTGTTCATCTTCAAGAAAATGTCTGTCAGAAACCTAGATCTGAATAACTATAGTTTGTCTATTAGGCCTTCTGGTGTTCCATGGAAAAAATGGCTCGTTTAGCTTGTGTTTTCCCTTGAGCAGACACTCCCACTTGGTGCAGAAGTACACCATGTGTACTTCCCATTTCATCACAGACTATTAAAAAAGACATGTATTAAAGAGTCAAGGTTTATTAAAATGAATATTTTTACTGCTTCATCTGGTATTCTTAAGTAAAACTGGCTTTTTTTAAACCATGAGTGCATGTGATGAAGACCACTTCTACAGTGTGTTGGTGCCACTGTGATGTGTGTGTGCTACAGGACCAGCAATTTCACCCACCATTGCCTTTGCACCATTGGGGCAAATATCATTGGTGAAAAAGGAAAATAGCATCTTAGTATTAGTATGAAAATACTTTTGACTGCAAGACCTTCAGAAAGTATCTCAGGGACCAAAGGGGTCTGGGGACAAATAGGAGTCTGTAGACCACACTTTGAGAACTGCTGGTTTATCCTATAATTTGAATTAACATAATAAAGGAGAAAGGACTGGAAAAGACCTGCTTTAAAAAGAGGAAAGAGGGACTTCCCTAGTGGCGCAGTGGTTGAGAGTCCGCCTGCTGATGCAGGGGACACGGGTTCGTGCCCCGGTCCTGGAAGGTCCCACATGTCGTGGAGCAGCTAAGCCCATGCGCCACAACTACTGAGCCTGCGCTCTAGAGCCCACAAGCTACAACTACTGAAGCCCGCATGCCTAGAGCCTGTGCTCTGCAACAGGAGAAGCCACCACAATGAGAAGCCTGCACACCGCAACGAAGACTCAACGCAGCCAATAAATAAATAAATAACTTTTTTAAAAATAGAGGAAAGAAAAGTAAATAACCTATTAGAGCAACAGTCTCAACAACAGATCTTTGATTCTTAAATATTTAAACATTTAAGTTTTTACACTGTATATGTCACTAGGTTCTTCTAAAATACAATAAAATGGGTTCTCTGACATACTTTAACATTACAAGGAATCAAGTATAATTAACAAACCCTTAAATTCATTTAGGCCAAAATAATGACAGTTCATTTTGTATCTGGTGGTCTGTGATTGAATTCAATTATGTTCAATTCAATCAACATTTCTCTTAACATTTGGTTCCCACCCAATGTTATGTTTGATCACTTACTCCAGTGCTTCTTAACGTGTGTCAGAATGGAGTCTGGGGAAGGCATGTATATGGACCTAGCAAAACCAGACTTAGTATTTAGAAAAGAGACAAAAATTGTTATTTGTACTACAAAGTAGAGAAAGTAAAAGCCAACAGAGTCAATTAATAGGAATACATATACTATATACTTAAGACACATTTTGAAGTGAGGTTTGGTAAGACAGACTCCAAGTACTTCATAGGGGACAAATTGGAATAGGAGGGAGAAATTCAATTTTTATGAACTATACAGGTTGAAAAGCTATGGCTTAAAATATCCCTTCTTCCTTTATCATGATGTTTTTTGTTTGTTTGTTTTTATTTGGCTGCTCTGGGTCCTCGCTGCCGCACACGGGATCTTCGTTGTCCCGTGTGAGATCTTCATTGTGGCATGCGGGATCTTTAGCTGCAGCATGCAGGATCTAGTTCCCTGACCAGGGATCGAACCCGGACCCCCTGCATTGGGAGCGCGGAGTCTTAACCCCTGGACCGCCAGGGAAGTCCCTATCATGATGTTTATAAGGAAATAAGTTGACCCTCGAACAACACAGGGATTAAGGGCACCAACCCTCCATGCAATCAAAAATCCACTATGATTTCCAGTCCACTGTGTCCATGGTGCCTCAGTATCTGCAGTTTCTCCTTATCCACAATTTCACATCCATGGATTCAACCAATCTGAGGTCATGGAGTTCTGTAGTATCTACTATTGAAAAAAAATCCATGTATAAATGGACCCATGCAGTTCAAACCTGTGCTTTTCAAGGATCAACTGTAATCATCACTTGAAATATTGCCTTAAAAAAATCTTCAGATCACGTTCCTACCAGAGCCATTAAATATGATGTAGGCCTGACACTTACAAGTGATCTCCAAATTCTTATGAACTGCTGCTGTGCAATACTGAATTAATCCCTTCCTTTATAACTTCCTTTTCTGTATCTTAATGTTTAAATGAAAGATCACTATGTTAAAAACTCTGGGGACTTCCGTGGCAGTTGAGCGCTTAAGACTCTGCACTTCCACTGCAGGGGGCATGGGTTTGATCCCTGGTTGGGAAACTAAGATCCCACATGCCATGTGGCATGGCCAAAACAACAACAACAACAACTCTGATATAAATGTATTTTCTTAACCAAAGCTCCTCTATATTTGTCTTCTCTTTCTTCTCCTGGAATACTATGCTGTACTAACTGAACTTATTATTGGCTTCAACATTGCCTTAAAATTCCACAATTTTTGAAAAAAATTTAAACCTTGACATATTCTTCATATGTAATTGATAGTTTTATTTTATCTCTTCTTCAAGACAATCAATGAAAATATTTGTACCTTAACTGAAGTCGACAGAAACTACTTGCAAATTATCACTTTTTATTGTCCTCCCTTAATTAAGGCATCAACAACTACTTTCAAATCATTCATATTTAAACACTCATATTTAATCTATGGCTACCTTCCCTCAAAGTGTCCACAGCTTATGCTTTACCCAAGATATAAGTATTAGTTACTTCACTATGATTTAATTTGTATGACCTTGAATGGATTCCTAATCACCTATGCTTTTCCACTGAGCAAATAAAGGACTGCTGTAAGGCGAGGAACATCATTATCGATGAATTTAGCGTGGTGCCAGGCAATCTTCTATGTGCTGGATATGTGGGCAATGAGCAACAACAAGGAGACAAAGTATGTCTCCTCACAGAACTTAGATTCTAGCGGTGAGGAGAGACAAAATCATGAGCACTCGCAAATATATACTATTCTAGGCAGTGATGAGGTCTTTTAAAAAGTAGAGAAGGGAGGGTGTGGAGGGTGTTAAGCGGGGGATAGGGCGGTCAGAGAAGGACTCAAGATTGATGACATCCGAATAGAAGCTGTGCTATAAAATATATAATGGGGCTTCCCTGGTGGCGCAGTGGTTGAGAGTCTGCCTGCCGATGCAGCGGACGCGGGTTCGTGCCCCAGTCCGGGAAGATCCCACATGCCACGGAGCGGCTGGGCCCGCCATGGCCAGTGAGCCTGCGCGTCCGGAGCCTGTGCTCCGCAACGGGAGAGGCCACAACAGTGAGAGGCCCGCGTACCGCAAAAACAAAACAACAAAACAAACAAACAAAAAATATATATATAATGACAACTTGCTACATGAATATCAAAGGGGAGGAATAACATCCAATTAAGGAGATGGTATTTGCATTGGCCTTGGTAGAAATTTATGAAGATTCATGGAAAGGGTCAATCCAGATAGAAGAGTGTGAGCCAAAGCTGGAAAGCACATGCTACATTCAAGAAATAACTAGTTAATTATTATAATGGAGAAAGTGTGGTCAGACTGTGGCAGTGTTTGAGTGCCCTATTATTATCTGGATTTCATTCTCTACTCTGTGGGGAGTCACCAGAAGTTATGAGCAGGAGTATTGAGACAGGCTGGGACCTGGGACCTGGGTGCTTGCAGCTGAACAAACATCTTCTCCTCCAGCAACAGAGCACAAAGAAACTATAAGGAACTAAAAATAACTGCATGCATCTGTGGTTGGGCAAATTATGAACAATAAGATACAAAAAGGCCAAAACCCACCTGCCACGATCCCTGCACACAGCACCACCAGGGGGGTGGGCAGACGCCCTAAGCCACCCCTCGGGCCGATCCACCGATCCATCCATACCCTCACCCCAGTTAAGGGACCATCTCACCACCCCCGCTTCGGGGAGCCAGCAAAGACACCTGTTTACTTGTTTTCACTCCTTCCTGCTGAAGCATGAGCTCCAATAGAGCCTTGCCTGAATTTCTCTTCTGGCCTCATCAATTTATAATGATTAAAGAGTCCAAGAACCCAGGTCAGTAACAGTATGACCTATCCAGAAGTGTGCTTTAAAAAAAAAAAAAAAGCAGCTTTTAAGGAATGGATTGGAGAAGGAAAAAAAGAACCTGAGGCAAAAACACCAGTTAGAAACCTATTGAAGTAATCCAAGTTAATGGTAATGAGACACACAATGGAAATAAATAGTAAGATATAAATTTGAGAACTAGTAGGAAGGTAAGATCACCATGATTTGTTTTTTTTAAAAATGCAGGTGCCAAAAGAGAGACAAAAGTACTGAGCCAAGGTGTCTGGGAAAATCTTGATATAACTAACAGAAAATCACAAAAGGGGAAAAAAAGCAGATTTAGAAGATGGCAAGTTCCTTTTATACTTCCTTAGGTCTCAGACCAGTGAAGAGTCCCAGCTTTTCCATACCAGTAGTGTTACCAACCAGGGTCCTTGGATTTTTCAATCAATAGAAATTGATAAGAGGCCAGACGAGAAATTCAGGCAAGTCTTTATTGGGACTCATTCTGCAGCAGGGAGGGAGTGAAAACAAGTAACAGGTGCCCTTGCTCAACCCCGGGCCGGAAGGGTGGCTTAGGGGGTCTGCCCACCCCCCCAGTAGTGCTGTGTGCAGGGATCGTGGCAGGTGGGTTTTGGCCTTGTTGTATCTTCCTGTTCCTGTTTTGCCCCAACTGTGCAGGCATGCAGTTATTTTTAGTCTCTCATAGTTTCTTTGTATTCTGTTGCTGGAGGAGACATTTGTCCAGGTGCAAGCATTGCAGTAAACGGTCCCACATCCCAGCCTGTCTCAGTAGCTGCAGCTCTGATATTAAAGTGCCTTTCCCCCTACACCCAACTCATCTGCAAAGATGAGATCACAATTAGCTTTTGAACTAACATATATGATTAAAGACAGTTTCTCACACCTCTCAGGAAAAGGAGGGTGTGTCTGCTACCTGATAAAAACAACATTTATATACATACTCCTCTGACTGTAGAAACTGATCCACAGGTCCTGTCTTGGCTCTACACCATCAGTTCATTGAAGAAGACACTATCTTCTTAAGACTCTTCACCTCCTTGAGATAAACTCGTATATTCCAATTCATAATAATCCTGTGATTATGCACAGCATTTCTGCATCATCTTTCATGAAAACAAAGTAGTTGAGAAAGCCTAAACTGGGAGCCCTAAAGTGCGCCAGAATTAGGGCGTCGGACCCCAAACATCAACACCACCAGTACCGGGAGGCGCTGAGTTGCTCGAGTGCCACCTCCTCCATCCAGAGAGCTGTGTGCAGAAGGAAAACTACATTTCCCGGCGACCTCTGCGGGGCAAGGCGCGCGAGGGAGGGCGGGAATGGGGCGGGCCTCTGTGTGAACAGCTTTTCTATTGGTGCGCAATCCAGAGGGCCGTGTAAACCAGTGGGCGATTGGACGGGGTCTTGCACGTTCCGTGGCGCCGCGACGCCCGGTGGTTTGACTTGTTTTTCGGTTGGGCTCTCGGCGTCTGCGGCTCTGCGCGGAGTGAGTAGAGTTCCGGGTTCCGGAACGGGGGTCAGGGAAGGGGTCTGGGGAGGAAAAGGCGGGTTGCGGGGAAGTAACTGCGGGAGGAGTGCGAAGGGGAGGGGTGTGAGTCTGAGAGGGCGCGTCGGGAGGCCGGAGGGAACCGTTAGCATCTGCCGGAGGGCTGGTGGGGCGGGGGAGGGCGCTGGAGGATGGGAGGCTGTGGTCACCGGGGGTCAAGACGGGGAGAAATGGAGAAAAGAGTACGGAATGTGGGACCCTGGAATTCCCTCACCCCCCGCCGGTCTCAGCCTCACTTTCCTCACTTGTAAAGTTGAGGGGTAATAAAAATACTAAACAGAGTTGTGGAGTAAAGAAAATAATAAATGTTCAAGTGCTAAGCAGATGTTAATTGTAAATAGATAAGCTATAAATATATATACCTAAACAGGGGTGTCACAGGGATGGATAGAAGCTGGATGAAACTCAGTAGTTTGTCTATAAACAAGGGTATCGTTCTTTCGGGAGATAGAACCATGTTCCCACCTACAGGGAACGTACCCCATCGTGGGAGAGGTGGTAGCCACAAAGAACTCTAATGTGTTCAGTTTTAGACAATTACAAATGGGATTCTTTTGCAGTTAGTTCATTTTTGGATGGAGAGACGCAGAGAAGAGATGGAGGAGGTAGTATTTGAGTTTTCGTGCGGAGATGGGATTTCATTAAGTGAAATTATGAGAGTGGAGGGAAGTATTGGCCCGCTGGAGGGAGGCTCATGAACAAAGGCGCGAAGGCAAGGTTATCTGGAAACCAAGGGCACGTTAGAGGAGTGGAGGGAAGTAAGGTAGGAGAGGTAGGTTTGGTCTTTAAATTTAAAAAGGCATGACGTTTAGGCAGAGTTTGATTTAGTGCATTAGACTCTCAGGAGCCATGGATGAATGTTACGACTTATTAGAAGATGGTCCAGGAGAGGGGCGGGTGGTAAAAGAGTTAAGCCATTGTAGTAGGGTGGGGAAGAAGATGTGGAGATCCTGAGTTAACATGGCCATTGTCCGAATATACAGGATTTTCATACGGTTGGATGAAAGGGTCAAGAGAAGGAGTATTGAAATGATGAATTTAAATTTTCAAGTCCAACATAGAGTATGGATACCAAGGGGGAAAGCAGGGGTGGGATGAATTGGGAGATTGGGATTGACATATATGCACTATTGATATTATGTAAATAGATATCTAACGGGCACGTACTGTAGAGCACAGGGAACTCTACTCAGTGCTCTGTGGTGACCTAAATGGGAAGGAAATACAAAAAAGAGGGGATATATGTATACGTAGAGCTGATTCACTTTGCTGTACAGTAGAAACTAACACAATATTGTAAAGCAACTATAATAAAAATTAAAAAAATAAAATTTCAAGTCCAGGTGGTTTGGAAGATGCTGAATTATTAACTAAAATATGAAAAAAGGAATATGTTTGGATGACAAAGATGCTGTATTTGGTTTGGGAAGTGTTAGCTTTGAGGTGCTAAAAAATATGTGACTTGAATGATTTTTTTTTTTTTAATATTAAGGAGTTTCATAGGTCAATTTTGACCAAATCTTTGGGTTCATGACCTAGGAGTGAGCTCTTTCAGTCTGGGATTTTTTTTTTTTTTTTTAAGTTAAACATTTCAAGCTCTAGTGGGACATATAGGTGAAAATGTCTGTTACATAATTGGAAATTCAAGTCAGGAGATGAAAAGAGATGTCATTTATTCATTAAACAAGTACTTGTTTGTTACTCTTTGCCAGGTAGTGTTTTAGATGATACAGGTAATCATAAAAGCAGTGGGAATAATGATGTTCCTGAAGAAATGGATAGAGGAAGTAGTAAAGAAAGTTGAAGACAGAGCCTTTTTTTTTTTTTTTTTTTTTTTTAATTTATTTGGCTCTGCCGGGTCTTAGTTGCGACATGCGGGATCTAGTTCCGTGACGAGAGATGGAACCAGGCCCCCTGCATTGGGAGCGTGGAGTCTTAACCACTGGACCACCAGGGAAGTCCCTGAAGACAGAACCTTTTGAACCAAGGGAGTAAAATTTTCAGTGAAAACAGCAGTCACCTGCATTTATTGAGTGCTTAAATGTGTTGGACACGTGCTCAGCCCTTTTGTTCATTTAATCCTTACACCAACCTATGACATAATGCTATTATTATCCCCATTTTCTAATAAGTAACTGAAGTTTAGAGAGGTTAAGTAAAAACTTGCCTGAGGTCACACAAATAATAGGGGACAGAACCTTGACTCAAATCCAAGTCTGTCTGATTTCAGAGCTCTCAACGACAAAGCAATATTTTAAAAGGGAGGTTAACACTGTCAAATGCAGGAGTGACTTGTTGAATGGAGGAGGATGGGAAACAATAGACACAGCGCACCAGATAAAGATAATATCAATGGCTTTGTATTTATCTTAAATTTAGCATGATGGGTCCTCTACCTTAATATCCACTTAATTTCTCTTGGTTATTAGAAACTTTTCTGCATCTCCCTCTCCTATAATTTCAGCAAAAGGATTGTAAATTTGTTTTGCATGTAAATTTGTTGCAGTAAACCTTCATACTAAGGCTGTTCTTTGTCTGCTTGTCCATCGAAATACTAAATGCCATTCTGATTTTATTTGAAAATAATAATAAGGAAGAATGCCTTCATAGAATTTCAGGATTTGGAACTACTTTAAAGAATACTACATTCTAAAACATCACATTCTGGGGTGTCCCCTGGTGGTGCAGTGGCTAAGACTCCACCTTCCAATGCAGGGGGCACGGGTTCGTTCCCTGGTCGGGGAACTAAGATCCCACGTGCCCAGCAGTGTGGCAAAATAATTAAATAAATAAACAAAAAATAAAACATCACATTCTGATGCTGTCAGAAGCACATCTGATGCTGGTGGGGAGGGACCTGTCTGTACGTCCTGTACTTTTTTTCTGTTCCTGACCCCTCATTTTGAGTTTTTGTGTATTTGACAGGTGGGAAAGGACAGCATGAACTTTACCCCGACGCAATCTCCTGTCTGCAGAAGGTAAGACATTTGCTTATTTTTGAGCTGTTGAAATAAAGAATCCAGACTTCTGTCACCTTAGTACACATTGGCTTAGGAACTAGAAGAGTTTTGGATTTGGACTATATTAGACCTCATTTCTCTAATTATGTGGAATTTAGATTAAAAACTAGGACATAGTAAATGTTAACACAAGAATACAGGCATTTTATGTGGGCAGTAAATGTTAACACAAGAATACAGGCATTTTATATGGGCCTCATACGGTGCCAGTGGACCCTTGGATTATAGAGGAAACAACCAATAGACAAACACAGGGGACTTTGGACTCTGCCTCTGTGTCAACCTGCATGATGCCTCATCTTCATCCTCATTGCCACACTCTCGTTTGCAGAATCTCAGAAATACCTCTTAGTTTATCTGTTAACCTATATCCCAGAGTTATAAGGCAACACCTTTTCAAAACATGAAACTAAGTACAGTAATGTTTCTGTTGTGAGCTTTTGATGATTGAGAAAATATTTGTTCTTCATGCTAGCTGAAAGTGGATTTTAATGTCTTTCCTGTACGTGCTCACTTATTAAAAGTGCTGCCCATAACCTTCATTAACTACAACTCGGGGCTTCTGGTATAAAATTTCTCTACTCTGTGGTCTATTTTGTTGTTGTATAATAAATTGCAGGCAGTTAGCCAAAGTGGATTAATTCTCACATGAGGATTTCATTTGTTTTCATTTGTATCATTTGTTTTCTAACTTTCATTGTTTTCAGCTTAAGTCTCTTGTTTACTAAAAGCAAACAAACAAAAAATCCCTCTGGTCCAGCCTTTGATTAGCCTTTGATCTTGGCTGGTCTTGGTCCATGTAATTCAAGTCTTTGATGCTAGAGACTAGGGTCTGATTGGTCGTGTGGTTACTGACTAGCCTGTATTTTCTAATCCTGAATCTTTATCATGCCCTTCCTTAAAAGTTTTCCCACTTATATATCTACCCCTAAAAATAAACTGTTTCATTATGCATGTTTTAATCTTAAATGGCAATATCGTCTGTATATGCATCTACATACATTTTTGCATTTAATGTTTAGATAATTCATTCATATTCATACATGTATCTGTAATTCATAGTTTCTATAACTTTGAGAATATTCCACTGTATGAATATACCATAGTTTATCCACTATCCTATCAAACAGACATTGGAAGCTTTACTGTTTTTGTTATCACAAATAATGTTATTATGAACATTTTTGTATGTGTTACCTCATATGTCTGTGCAGATAAAAGAAATTGCAATTTTACTAGATTGTGCCAATTTACTGTCTGTAGTTTCACCAAATTACACTCCATCAACAGCACATAAGTTCCTATTGCTGTATGTCTTATAGAATCAAATTTTTGACTGTCACTATCTGGTCTTACCTAGTTGATATTCCTTTTTTTTTTTTAATGATTTTTTTTACTCTCTAACTTGTATTTTGAATCCAGCCTTAAACCTTTAATACGTGGAAAGCAGTTCATAAGATTATTCACAAACCTGTAACATCAGACTTTCAAGGTTTGTGAGCACCTTAATTATAAGCACTTTAAGGACATAAACCTGATTTTTAATTTAAGAAATTGTAACATCTCATAAATGTCCAGACAGTTTATGAACGTGTCCTTCCTAATCTCACACAGGCTGACGGCTCTCCCCAAGCAGGAGGCTGCCGGTGGCTTCAGTGGCCCCACCAGGTGGAAGGGGGTGTCTTTCTCCGATTCCGTGCAGTCAACTCCCTTGCCTTCAGTGGAAGATCGTCTGGCCGTCCTCTGCCCTTCTCAGGAGCTTCTAGAATATTACCAGAAGATGATGTCTGAGTGTGAGGCAGAAAACGAGGGCCTGTTGAAGAAGCTGGAGCTGTACAGAGAGGCCTGCGAAGGGCAGGTGAGGAGGAGCCGGTGCCCCCTCGTGCACTCTGCGTGAGCCCGTCCCTTGCTGAGAAGGCCTTTGAGTGCCAGCTGGTGTCACAGTACACTTGTCAACATCCTCTTTCTTTTTTTTAATTAATTAATTTATTTATTTTTGGTTGCGTTGGGTCTTCGTTGCAGTGCGTGGGCTTCTTATCGCGGTGGCTTCTCTTGTTGTGGAGCACAGGCTCTAGGCTCGCGGGCTTCAGTAGTTCTGGCTCGTGGGCTCAATAGTTGTGGTTCGCGGGCTCTAGAGCGCAGGCTTAGTAGTTGTGGCGCACAGGCTTAGTTGCTCCGCGGCATGTGGGATCTTCCCGGACCAGGGCTCAAACCCATGTCCCCTGCATTGGCAGGCAGATTCTTAACCACTGCGCCACCAGCAAAGTCCTCAACATCCTCTTTTGATCCCCTCCACCCCAGCTGAGCTGCCCACCATCTGGGTGCCCCGTTGGATCACGATGCCCTAAAGTGCTCCATCTCTAAAGTCTTCACTCTTTGTCTCAGCCTCTTGTGCACCTCTGGTTCTCTCTCCCTCACACCTGACCTCGCTTCGGTGTTGCCTCCACAGCTCCTGGCTTCTCAGTGTGCTCAGGGCAGCAGGGCAGCTTCTGGCCACCGTGTCCCGCTTCTAACCCGAAGCCCATGGGCTTCTCTCCAGTAGTCTAGTCGCTGTGCTGCCTGCACGCGGCCCTGCTCATCTGCACCCCTTGCCCGGCAGAAGCCCTCCCTGTGGCTTAACCCCATCCTCGACCACCTGTGTCCTGGAGCAGGGCTTCTCAGCCTTGGCCTTACTGACGTGAGGGCTGATGATTCTTTGTTGTGAGGACCGTCCTGTGTATGCAGGATGTGTAGCAGCATCCCAGGCCTCTACTCGCTGGATACCGGTAGCCCACCCCACCCCCAAGTTGTGACAGTCCAACATGCCCCCAGATGTTGCCAGATTTCTCCTGGGGGCATAGGCAAAACCACCCCAGTTGAGAACCACTGTCCTAGAAAGGTCACAGGTCATTACAGGATAAATTCATGGTAAACAAATCATCTGTATCCTCAGTCACCACGCAGCAGTTTTCTTACCCATCAGTTGTCGGCTCCCCGTCCCTGCACGCCTGTGCCCTGCCTTCACTGCTCCCCTCCTGCCCGCATGCTCCCTGTCTCCTCAGGCAGCCTTGCTTCCCAGTTCACAGAGGGAACACCAGCTTCCTGCCCATCCACACACAGTCACCTGCGTCCGTATCCATCTCCTCCTCCTTACTGATCCAGGGACCACAGTGAGCTGAATGATCCAGCACTTTCTCTGCTACCCAACCCCCTTTCTTTCCTAAGAAACCCTGCTTTGCTACCTCGCCTCTTTGTGTGGTTTTTTTTTTTTTTTTTTTTTTTTAATTTAATTTTTGGCCATGCTGCACGGCTTTCAGGATCTCAGTTCCCCGACCAGGGATTGAACCCGGGCCATGGCGGTGAAAGCCCCAAATCTTAACTATTAGGCCATCAGGGAACTCCCCTTTGTGTTCTGTTTTTAACCTCTTGCCTGACGTTGGCTTTTCCTCCTCAGTATATGGACAGATTCAAGTCTTTCCCAACAAAAGAGAAAGGCACCCCTCTAGCTGCACCCCCACCTACTCTCAGCGGGGAGGCGCCTTCTTTCCCAGCCACCCTTCCGGAATAGTTTGACTTCCTCACCCACTCGGCGACTCCTTGACTGTGGTTGGGTCCTGTCCTCGCTGCTCCACCTGTGGACTCCAGGACCTGCTGCCAAAATTACCTCATCTCTCTGTGCCCTTTGCAGTGTTTGTCACTGTCGACGTCTCCTTTCCCAAAACTCTGCTCCCGTCTTGATTCCGGTGTCATTTTTCTTTCCCAGTGTCTGTCGCCCTCTCTGACCGGTTCTCAGTGTCCGTTGACAGCTCTCCTTCCTTAGTCTTCCCAAGTTCTTCCCGACTCCACCGTAAATGATCTCATTTTATCCATGCATTGTAGTTCTGCCTATGGGACTGTGACATCCAGGTAACTAGTGCTGACTCGTTCTCCTCCTGAGCTCCAGGGTGGTGTGTCTGTATCTGAACGAACCTCCTTTTCCTCTCCCTGCCCATGTGTGCGCATAGACCACTGCCATTTCCCTCCATTCACCCCTGTCTCTTAACTTTTCTTTATTCTGTGCCTTCGTGACTGGCGTCATTGCCTGCAGTTCTGCCCAGCCCTCCATTCAGTCATTCGCTAAGACCCACTGATTCTGCGTCCTGAATGTCGCTCAGTCCCTTCCGGCCACCTCATCACTGCTGCTGCCGCACTATTCAAACTCCAGTTTCATCTCACCTGAGCATCTTCCACGGTCCCAGCCTCCAGCGCCACACCACCCCGGCCGCCTCTCACTTTCCACTCCAGCGATGCTGAGGTCCTCGTGGTCGGCCAAGCATTTCCGGCTCTTTGCTGGTTTGTGCTGGTTTACCACGCTCTTTCCCGAGAGCACTGCCCTCTGCTTGTCTCTAACGGCCTTCCTTTCAGGCTTCAGCTTTCTGGTGGTGGACTCTGACTTCCCCCAACAGGCTCCAGAGATTCTTCTCCTGCCGTACCTTCCCCCTCTACCATTTTACCGTGCGTGCTTCTCCATTAAATAATTCTTGCATTTTAATTGTTGGCATGTCTGTCTCCCCACACAATTCCTCAGCTCTGTAGGCAAGAATCATACCTTTTCATCTTTGTTTTCCGGAATTTCATAACAATGCTTCTTACATAGAAAGCATTAAAAGTGTGACTAGAACAGGTGGATCACGTGGCGTCCTGGGTTCTCTCGTCTGTAAAAGGAACCGTGAGAGCTCTGATGTTGAATGCAAACGTCACGCTCACTTTGTAGTTTTCAACTTGTCTGTACACAGCCTGTTGTTGTCATTTGGATCCTGTATTGATGAAACCATCTGCTTTGTAATATTTCTACGTGAACTGACTCTGCCGCATCCAACGAGAGATACTCCTATGAAGCCCAGTGTGTTTTCAACTAACTTTTTCCCCAGCATAAACTTGAATGGGATTTGCAGCAAAGGGAGGAAGAGATTGCTGAGCTGCGGAAAGCTCTAAGCGACGTGCAGGTCTGCCTCTTCCAGGAGCGGGAGCATGTCTTACACCTCTACTCAGAAAACGACCGACTGAGAATCAGGTACCAAGTGAGAGAAGGGAAATGTTGGGGGTATATTTCTAAATCAAGCTCAACAAGATACATTTCTCTGTGGTCCTTCTCTTAGGTTGCATTCCCAGGGGACAGGCTCTGAGATGGAGATTTGCCGGCACGATGGTTAGCAGGGAGGCTCTTAGGAAGAACAGCTATGAGCAGATTTGGGTTGAGGGAGAATTTGAACTGTGGTAGAGTCCACCGAGGTAACAGAGGCCTTAGCCAACCCCACAGCGGGTGGTCAGTCATTGCATGCAGGCTGCCACCAGGGAGATAAGCTCGGGAGAGGCAGCCCCCTTCAGTCAAGGGCAGCTCCCGGGTTATGGGCATCTTGGTCCTGAGGGCAGCATCTGAGCAGTGTCCCATGGCATCCACTACAGTGCACTTTTTTTTATTGTGGTAAAATATACTTAACCTAAAATGTACCATTTTAATCATTTTTAAGTGTAGAGTTCAATATCAGTAAGTACATTCACGTCATCGTGCAGCCATACCACCATCCACCTCCAGAACTTTTTCATCATCCCAAACACTAAACCCTAGCTCCCCATTTCCCCTCCCCCAGCCGCTAGTAGCCACTCTTCGGCTTTCTGTCTCCATGAATCTGGCTACTCTAGGCCTCATGTAAGTGGACTCATACGGTGTTTGTCCTTTTGTGTCTGGCTTATTTCACTTAGCATCATTTTTTCAAGGTTCATCCACATTGTACAACATACATGTCAGAATTGCATTCCTTTTTAAGGCCAAATGATATTCCATTGTATGTATACACCACATTTTGTTTATCCATTCATGTGTTGATGGACATTTGAGTTGTTTGAACCTTCTAGCTGTTGTGAATAACCCTGCTCTGGACATGGGTGTACAAATACCCGTTCAAGTTCCTGCTTTCAGTTCTTTTGTGTATCTATCCAGAAGTGGAATTGTTGGATCAAATGCTAATTCTGTGTTTAATTATTTGTTTTGAAGAACCAGCATACTGTTTTCCACAGTGGCTGCACCATTTTACATTCCCACCAGCAGTGCACAAGGGTTCCAATTTCTTCTAAAGCACGCCAGCACTTGTTTTCCATTTTTTAAAAAAATTTATTTATTTATTTATTTATTTTTGGCTGTGTTGGGTCTTCGTTGCTGCACACAGGCTTTCTCTAGTTGCGGTGAGCGGGGGCTACTCTTTGCTGCGGTGCGCAGGCTTCTCATTGCAGTGGCTTCTCTTGTGGCGGAGCACAGGCTCTAGGCGCGCGAACTTCAGTGGTTGTGGCTTGCAGGCTCTAGAGCGCAGGCTCAATAGTTGTGGCGCACAGACTTAGTTGCTCCATGGCATGTGGGAATCTTCCCGGACTAGGGCTTGAATCCATGTCCCCTGCATCGGCAGGCGGATTCTTAACCACTGCGCCACTAGGGAAGTCCCTGTTTTCCATTTTTTAATAATAAGCCATCCTTATGGATGTCAAGTAGTATCTCGTTATTTTGATTTGCATTGCCCTAATGATTACTGATGATGAGCATTTTTTCCATTGCTTATTGGTCATTTGTATATTTTCTTTAGAGAAATGTCTATTTCAGTCCTTTGCCCATTTTCGAATCGAGTTGCTTTTTGCTGTTATTTAGTCTTAGGAGTTCTCTATATATTCTGGATATTAATCCCTTATCAGATAAGTGATTTGCAAGTGTTCTCTCCCATTCTGACAGTTGCCGTTTTACGCTTTTAATAGTGTTCTTTGATGCAGTAAAGTTTTTAATTTTCATAAGGTCCAATTTGTATATTTTTCCTTTTATTGCTTCTGCTTTTGGTGTCAAATCCAAGAAATCATTGCCAAATCCAATATCACTATGGTTTTTTTCTAAGAGTTTTATAGTTTTCTTTTTTTTTAATTTATTTATTTAATTTATTTATTTATTTTTGGCTGTGTTGGGTCTTCATTGCTGCACGCGGGCTTCTCACTGTGGTGGCTTCTCTTGTTGCGGAGCACAGGCTCCAGGCGCGTGGGCTTCAGTAGTTGTGGCACATGGGCTCAGTAGTTGTGTCTCACTGGCTCTAGAGCGCAGGCTCAGTAGTTGTGGCACACGTGCTTAGCTGCTCTGCGGTGTGTGGGATCTTCCCGGACCAGGACTCGAACCCGTGTCCCCTGCAATGGCAGGCGGATTCTTAACCACTGCGCCACCAGGGAAGCCCAGAGTTTTATAGTTTTCGATCTTACATTTAGATTTTTGATCCATTTTGAGTTAATTTTTGTATATGTATTAGGCAAGGGTCCAACTTCATTCTTTTGCACGTGGATACCTAGTTTTCCCAGGACCGTTTGTTGAAAAGACTTTTTCCCCATTGAAAGTTGAAAATCATTTGACCATCTATGCAGGACTTATTTATGGTCTCTCTATTGTATTTTGTTGGTCTGTTTGTCCGTCATTATGCCAGTACCACACTGTTTTGTGTGTGTATATGTGTGTGTGTTGTTTTGTTTTGGCCACATTGCATGGCATGCACGATCTTAGTTCCCTGACCAGGGATCGAACCCGTGCCCCCTGCAGTGGAAGTGCGGAGTAGTAACTGCTGGATTGCCAGGGAATTCCCTTTGTTGTTGTTTGGAGTACCACACTGTTTTGATTACTGTAGTTTTGTACTAAAGTTTTGAAATCAAGCAGTGTGAGCCCTCCAACTTTGTTCTTTTTCAAGATTATTTTGACTATTTGGAGTCCCCTGAGGTTCCATATGAATTTTAGGGTAGATTTTTCTATTTCTGTAAAAAATTTCGGGATTTTTATAGGAATTGCACTGAATCTATAGATTGCTCTGAGTCATATTGACATCTTAATGTTACATCTTCCAATCCATGGACACAGAATGCCTTCCCACTTGTTTATTCTTTCATTTCTTTCAGCAGTGTTTTCGGTGTGTAAGTCTTTCCCTTCCTTGGTTAATTCCTGCATGTTTTATTCTTTTTGATGCTATTGTATATCAAATTCTTTTCTTAATTTCCTTTTCGGATTGTTGACAGTGTATAGAAATGCATATTGAATTTGTGTTATGCTCCTTTGCTGAATTCACTTACTAGTTCCAAGAGTTTTTTGCGGAACCCTTAGGGTTTTCTATGTATAAAATCGTGTCATCTGTGAACAAAGGTAATTTTATTTCTTGCTTTCCTATTTGGGTGTCTTTTCTTTCTTTTTCTTCTCTACTTGCTCTGGCTAGGACTTCCAATACTTTGTTAAATAGAAGTTGTAAAATGGGCATCCTTGTCTTGTTCTTGGTCTTAGAAGAGAATTTTCAGTCTTTCACCATTGAGTATGATGTTAGCTGTGGGTTTTTCATATGTGGCTTTTATTGTGCAGAGGTTGTTTCCTTCCATCCCTAATTTGTTGAATGTTTTTGTCACAAAAGGGTGTTGAATGTTGTCAGATGCGTTTTCTGTATCAGATGATGATCGTATGTTTTCTTCCTTCACTCTGTTAATGTGCTGTATTACTTTGATCGATTTTCATATGTTGAACCATGCTTGCTTGCATTCCAGGAATGAATTCCACTTAACATATGGTGTATAATCCTTTTAATATGCTGCTGAATACCAGTTTGCTAATATTTTGTTGAGGATTTTTATATCAATGTTCATAAGGGATATTGGTCTGTAGTAGTTCTGTAATGTTTGTCTGGCTTTGGCATCAGGGCACTGCTGGCTTCATAGGAAGTGTCGCCTTTTCTTCAATTTTTGGAAAAGTTTGAGAATGATTGGTGTTAGTCCTTCTTTAAATGTTTAGTTGAATTCACCACTGAAGCCGTCAGGTCGAGGGTTTTTCTTTGTTGGGAGGTTTTTGATTTACTGATTTAATCTCCTTAATAGTTTCAGCCTTGACCTCATGCCTAGCTTCCCTGGACCATACTGAAAGCTCACCTTCCACGTCACCTGATTTATGGGTCAGAGTAATGTTCCAAAGTATGGAAAAGTTGTCTCCAGAAGCTGAGGAGTTCTTCCTGCATTATGCTTCCTTCTTGGTGGTGGTCGGTGTGAGGTGCAGGGATTTGTCCCTGCCAGTATCCTGGCAAGCCTACATCAGACTCCTAAAACTTCACTGACGTGCCTCGTAGGGTTTACCTCTGACCCTTTAGAGCTCATGTAAGGTTCTAACACACTCGCCACTTCTTGTCTATCCAGTCTGATTTAATAGGACATCTCAGTAGTGAACTGATATGATGTGTGGAATGGCCAGATCCAGGTCCTTTTGGACAAATTTAATAGAGAGCAGAAGAGTTAACGAGGTCCTAGGGAAGCCTGTAAAAGTACACTGTTGTTCCCCTCACACGAATGAGAACTGCTCTGGTCCTGTTACGAATGGGAAGGAATACATTTGCTTAATCGGTAGCCACATGCTGTGTACCTAAAACCAAGTTAATTTGCTCTAGCAAAAATACTGCTACATCTGGCAGTCACCGGAATTGGACCTACTTGGTAGTAGCCCACTGTTACTGTGTGGTTTTGCATGAGTCATACTTGTGAATGGATGGCATTTGATGGGGGCCTCCACCCCTGCATCCGTTAGGTCTTTATTCGCCATCGTGGCTGGGGTGGGGTGGGGCAGTTTCAGAGGCTGCCACTTGCTTTAGCACAGAAACCAAGAAAGCAGTTTGGAGGCTTTGCCAGCTACCAATTATGTCCATTCCAATTATACGTTTGGAGATGGGGGAAATGAGCACTGACTGGGTCTGGATCCAGTGGACCCACTTTGAGCTTGAGCTGGACCTGGACCAAAATTCCATTTATTGCATGGTTCCCAAATGCCCTAGATAATGCTCACGTCACCAGGTGTCAGCTGAGACTCTGCATCCAGCAATCCTTGAAATGTCTGGGTATTTCCTTTCCCACAGTGTACGATTACTTGAGTAAATGGCTTAAGCCCTTGGAGGTAATGAGGGAATCATTACAATGTACACTTGCTGTGGTATCACCAGGTCTTACTTCCTGGGAGATACAGCTTCTCCTTTAGGTAACAGTCTCTGGGTCTTAAAACTAGCAGAGGTATGGAAAATGGGTCAGAGATTGTGAGTTTGTATAGAATATACAGCCCCCAGCTCCGCCCCATTTTTTTTTTTTCTCTCTTGGCTGTGCTGCGCAGCATGTGGGATCTTAGTTCCCCAACCAGGGATGGAACCCATGCCCCCTGCAGTGGAAGTGCGGTGTCCTAACCACTGGACGGCCAGGGAAGTCCCCCCCGCCATCTTTAATTTTATTTAATTGTTTAAGCTATACCCTGTTGATCACTCATCTGTCTTGCTCCTAAGAACACTGTGTTCTGTAACACATCGTATCACAGGCTCTGAAATGTCATTTTAAAATTTGCTTCCTTGGTCCATTTCTGGTATCAACTGTCTTTGGTTGGGTTCCCTGGAAAACAAACTCTGCAATGGAGATTTGCTTGCAGGAGGTGTGTTGGGGAGTGCTCTCAGGAATAAACCACCTGTGAGGGAGTAAGGGAAGTCTGAGTGGGCAGAAGTTGAACTGCGATTCAGTTACAGCAGGTCTCAGTCACTGCCATGGGATTGACATATATACACTAATATGTATAAAATAGATAACTAATAAGAACCTGCTGTATAAAAAAATAAAATTCAAAAAAATTTAGAGGTAAGGTCTAGATAAATCCTATTTAATTTAATTTAGTTAATTTTTTGGAGCCTGTTGCAGATGCTGACTCCTCTCTGTTGACCTTTTCTTTTTTTAATTTATTTTTGGCTGCATTGGGTCTTCGTTGCTGCGTGTGGGCTTTTCTCTAGTTGCGGCGAGCGGGGGCTACTCTTCGTTGCGGTGCGCGGGCTTCTCATTGCGGTGTCTTCTCTTGTTGCAGAGAACGGGCTCTAGGCTCGCGAGCTCAGTAGTTGTGACTTGCAAGCTCTAGAGTGCAGGCTCAGTAGTTGTGGCGCACGGGCTCTGGGCTCGTGGGATCAGTAGTTGTGGCTTGCAGGCTCTAGAGCGCAGGCTCAGTAGTTGTGGTGCACAGGCTTAGTTGCTCTGCGGCATGTGGGATCTTCCCGGACCAGGGCTTGAACCCGTGTCCCCTGCACTGGCAGGCGATTCTTAATCACTGCGCCACCAGGGAAGCCCTGACTTTTTTTTAATTGATGTATAGTTCATTGACAATGTTTCAGGTGTACAGAAAAGTGGTTCATTTATACATATGTATATCTATATGTATGTATGTATGTACACATATACATCTATTTTTCAGATTCTTATATAAGTTATTAAAGAATACTGAGTAGAGTTCCCTGTGCTGTACAGTAGGTCCTTGTTGGATATCTATTTTATATATAGTGGTGTGTATCTGTTAATCCCAAACTCCTAATTTATCCCTCCACTGCTTCCCCTTCGGTAACTGTAAGTCTGTTTTCTATGTCTATGAGTCTATTTCTGTTTTGTAAACCGTAAGTTTGTTTTCTATGTCTATAAGTCTATTTCTGTTTTGTAAATAAGTTCATTTGTATAATTTTTTTAGATTCCACATATAAGTGATATCGTATGATATTTGTCTTTCTCTGTCTGACTCACTTCACTTAGTATGATAATCTCTAGGTCCATCCATGTTGCTGCAAATGGCATTATTTCATTATTTTTATGGCTGAGTAATATTCCATTGTGTATATGTGTGTGTGTGTGTGTGTGTGTGTATATGTACCACATCTTTATCCATTCCTCTGTTGATGGACACTTAGGTTGCTTCCACGTCTTGGCTATTATATTCAATAAACAGTGCTGCTGTGAACACTGGGGTGCATGTATCTTTTCAAATTAGATAGTTTTCATCTTTTCTAGATATATGCCCAGGAGTGGGATTGCTGGATCATATGGTAATTCTATTTTTAGTTTTTTAAGGAACCTCCATACTGATTTCCATAGTGGCTGCACCAATTTACATTCCCACCAACAGTGTAGGAGGGTTAATCCTATTTAATTTTAACTTGAGGTTATCATTGCTTTAAAAATAAATGAGGGACTTCCCTGACAGTCCAGTGGTTAAGACTCCACGCTTCCATTGCAGGGAGCATGGGTTTGATCTCTGGTCGGAGAACTAAAGATCCTGCATGCCAAGTGGCATCATCAAAAAAAAAAAAAGAAAACAAAGTCAGAAGGGAGAGCCTTTAAGCAAAAATTTACTTACTCTGGACACTGTTTGCTTATTCTCTATGAGAATTGCAGGGAGCTAGAAGACAAGAAGAAGATTCAGAATCTCTTGGCTCTTGTGGGAACAGACACTGGAGAAGTGACCTATTTTTATAAGGAGCCTCCCAACAAGGTAAGTAGTCCTTTGTATAGCAGGGTGGGCATGGCTTTTACAAAATACAGGCTGGGGTCCATAATCAGAATAATTTTGGTACTTGTTAAAGCAGCTAGAAGGAGAATTAGCTATGGTAGTCTCACATTTACCTAAGTTTTCAAAGCATTTTCTCTAATTACAAAGAGCTTTGTGAGTTTTTTTCAAAAACCTTGGAAGTAACATTGTTTACCCCGTTTCACCGTTTGGAAACCTAAAGCTCAGAGGAGATGTGTTGGATGAGATTAGAGAGAACAGCAGGAGCAGACTTAGTGTGGGAACAAGTTTCAGTACTAGTTTCTTTTTAAATCTTTGTTTATACTGATGACAAAATTCATGCATGGTCTTTGTTAAAATAACACACATATTTCAGGAATCTAATATAAAAGTGGCAGTCTCCCATAATTCTGTACCCCAGAGATAAAGCTCTTTTTCCATTCATATAGAAATATTTGTGTATTTGAGATTTTCCTTTTTTCACTTCTGTAAGCAGTTCTTCAATGAGCAGTTTTTATACATATCTATATATGCATACTTCTGTGTTTCTGTTACTTTCCTAAAGGACCTTGTCAAAGACTGCTTTTTTTTTTTTTTTGGCCGATATTACCAAATAACCCTGAAGTTTTATTTTTTCATTTATATCACCAACACTGGTTTTATCCAATTTATATTCAGAACACTGGGTTTTATCCAATTTGTTACTTTGTCCACTTTGGTCTCTCATATGCATGACATCCTCATATGATTGTATCGATTTTGACCAATTTAATTTACGAATAATGTTTAATCTGCAGAACTAAAGCTAAAAAGTGAAATATTGCATTTATAAGAAGGCTATTTCTGTACCTTTTTTTTTCTCTTTTTTTTTGATTCTTCAGGTCAGCATTTTCCAAAAGACTATCCAAGCTGTAGAAGTAAGTGAACAGAATGAATCTTCAGCTTTCAGAGCAGGTACCAACCACATTATTAGAAATTCTTATTGATGCAGAATTAAAAAGCACAGTACAAATAATTAGAAACTTTTTCATACCATATAGTGATAATGAATGTTCGTAATGATGCCTCTGGAGTCTAAGGTCTTATTGAGCTGCCTTTTTTTTAAACCTTTCCATGACATTTTAATGAAGTAGAATAAAAAATATATAATTAACATGCTTATGGTGGTAAGTCATAAAACAGATTTGGACAACTTCTGGAATCACAGACTATTAATTAGCCTCTCTAAGCCTCAGTCTCCTTATCCTTCTCTCTCTTTTTTTAATGGAAATCCCAATTTTATTTCTTTTTCTTTTTTTTTAGTTGAGATATAATTGACATATAACATTAGTTTCTAGTGTACAACATAGTAATTTGATATTTGTATATATTACAAAATGTTCACCACAGCAAGTCTAGCTAACATGCATCACTACGCATGTGGTTACAAGTTGTTTTTTTATGTGTGATGGGAGGTTTTAAGATCTAGTCTCTTACAAAGAAAATGAAAACTTTAATTTGAAAATGTATGTGCATCCCAATGTTCACAGCAGTATTATTTATAATGGCCAAGATATGGAAGCAACCCAAGTGTTCATCAATAGATGAATGGATAAAGAAGATGTGGTGTGTATATATATACACACAGTGGAATACTACTCAGCCATAAAAAGGAATGAAGTCTTGGCCATTTTCAGCAACATGGATGGACCTTGAGGGCATTATGCTAAGTGAAATAAGTCAGACAGAGAGAGACACTATCATATGTTATTACTTACATGTGGAAGCTAAAAACTAAAGCAAACTAGAGAATAACAAACAGAAACTGACTCACAGACACAGAGAACAAACCGGTGGTTACCAGTTGGGAGAGGGAAGGGAGGAGAGGTGAAATAGGGGTAGGGGATTAACAGGTACCAACCACTATGTATAAAATAAATAAGCTACAAGGCTATATTGTACAGCACAGGGAATATAGCCAATACTTCATAATAACTATAAATGGAGTATAATCTGTAAAAAATTTGAATCATTGTGTTTTACACCTGAAACTAATGTTGTAAATTAACTATACCTCAATTTAAAAAAAGAAAAAAATAAATAAGCTTCTTTTTTTTAAATGTTTATTTATTTATTTTGGTTGTGCCGGATCTTAGTTGCGGCACGCAGGATCTTCGCTGTGGCATGTTTACTTGCGGTATGCAGGATCTTTAGTTGTGGCATGCAGGCTTCTTAGTTGTGGCATGCACTTGTGATCTAGTTCTCTGACCAGGGATTGAACCCGGTCCCCCTGCATTGGGAGCACGGAGTCTTACCCACTGGACTACCAGGGAAGTCCCTAAATAAGCTTCTTGAATTATCTAAAGAATTAAATTATGTTTAGTGCAATTTTAGTGTTGCTTATTTTTAAAATCATCTTGTCCATTGAAAATTGGGTTATACATTATAACTAAAATGTTTGGACTTAGTATTTTTATTCATTACCCTTTCTAATTAAATAAGATTTTACAAAGAAAATAGACAACTCCAAAGAAAATTGAGTAGTGTATTCTTCAGAAAGATGAATATTACTATCCAGATGATATCCTAGCAGAGTTCCCTTAAGAGATTCCTCTTTGAACAATTTACCACTATAGTTATTGTACATTGTCTTTTTTCTTCCTTTCCTTCCCTTACAGATAAAGGAAACCAAACTCCTCTGCAAAGGTAATGCTGATGCTTGAATAGCAGAAAGAAAAGCTAAGTAAAGGTCTCCCCTCACTTTTATGTTCTATTTTAGATTCTAAAGGCAGCAGGAGAAAACCAGCAGTGAGACGGAAGGAGGAGAGTGCCCAGCTGCACCAGAGGGACGTGGAGACCCTCGTCCTGCAGGTACAGACCACAACCATTTCTGTCCACCAGCCTGGCTCGGGCATCACATATGCCTAGTGCCTCCTTGCCCACATGGTCCATCCAGACGCCATGTGATTGGAAGGCTGAGGTTCTTAATTTCCCAGCGTTCTGTGTTACAACCGTTACCCTGTATTCCACCATTCTAGCAGTGCTTTTCTGAACCTGCAGTTCGTTCAGCTCGTAGGCCGAGCCCTCCCAACAAAGCCATCACAGTCAGAACTCCCTCTGGAGCTGGCGCCGAGACACACAGAGCTGCAGTTGTCTGTCCCGATACACTGACCTTCAGGGATGAGTCCATTTGTCTGGTGCGTGTGTTCTAAAGTCTAGGAAAGTAGCAAGTCATCCTCTAACCACCTGGTCTCTCTATGTCACTTGCAACCATGATTTTTCATCTAGTTGCACTCAAGTTCCTGTCCTCATCAGGGGGCATATTGATTTAAATGACTGTTTCTACCTTTGGCCAGTAGCTCCATTTGGGGTTGTGACGGCCAGCCTCAGAGAAGGAAATTACATTATACACATTCTGCTCTACTTGTTAAATTTAACAATGAAGAAACGAGTCATTCTCTCTCTGTGCAACTAGGAAGTCTTAAAAGGGAGACGGTCCTAAAAGTCCAGAAAGGGAGGTGGTGAGAAGATGAGAGTCCCAGGTAGGGGAGACTGGCTTTTCCAGCTTTCCTGGTGTGATGTAGGTGTTTTGCTCGGTGTGGACGGAGTCTGTTCTTGTGTCGCCTAAGCCCACTTGTAAGATAGTGAAGAGGAGTCCAGCTGAGATTTTTCTCCTGTTTGTTGTGTTGCTGTGCTTTTGTTCGTGGGGTTTTTGTTTTTAAACTTTTCTGGAGAAAGGCTCACTTAGAGGTGAGAAGTGAGTGGGGGAGGGCAGGAGTGGACACCTCGCCCCTTTGGCCCGTCCAGGTGGAAGCGCTGCAGGCCCAGCTGGAGGAGCGGAGCAGGCTCTCGCAGGAGCAGGTGGCGGGGCTCATGGAGGAGAGGCGGATCCGCATGGAGGAAGTGCAGGCTCATCAGCAGAGGGATCGGGAGAGAGTCGCAGAGCTCACCAGAAAGTGAGTGTTCAAGAGGGCCGCACCAGTGGGTTTAAGGTGTTTGCCGCTGGTTTAGAAGGTGGCAGTCCTGTCCGTTCGCAGCACGGGGTCCCGGTGCTGAGGATGTGTCTTATCAGACGCCCGCCTCTCTCCAGGCTCCTGGGTGCGCTGATGCTTCTCCTGAAGGGCTGGGGGGATTCCACACACTCCCTTCAACCCATTTGCGGGTTTTAGCTTGATCTTATTGTCAAGAAATGTCCTTTTCTCCACTGATGTGTTACCTGACTCAGTATAACATACCTGCACAAGAAAATGGAAACTATCTGAACCTGCTGTTTTGCCCCAGACCTGCCTGCCTGTCCCCCCGCTTTCTGCAGTCTGCTTTCGTCCCCCCATTTTACTAAGTGTGCCCTCTCTGACGTCATCACTGATTTCTTAATTTCTGTGACCAGTTACCTCTGCACAGTCCCAGCTGTAATGAGTGTCTTTCTATGTGTCTGGCCCCTCTGATCACCCCCTCTTTGAAATTAGTCTCCCTTGGTTCCTGCAGCTCCTGTCTTTCCCTCCTGTCTAACCCTCCTCAGCCTTCTGTCCACTTCCAGTGGCCAGAGCTGGGCTGTAAAGGCATCTTCAGGTGAATATGTTTGAACACCTCAAATTTACTGTGATTGAAACTCAACTTTCTCTTTCCCAATGAGCACCCCTCCCCCACCTCAAACCTGCTACTTCATTCTTTTCCCATTTCTTTTTTTGGTGTGTAATTTATTTTATTTTATTTATTTTATTTTTGGCTGCGTTAGGTCTTCATTGCTGCACACGGGCTTTCTCTAGTTGTGGCGAGTGGGGGCTACTCTTCGTTGCAGTGCGCGGGCTTCTCATTGCAGTGGCTTCTCTCGTTGCGGAGCACGGGCTCTAGGCGCACGGGCTTCAGTAGTTGTGGCACATGGGCTCAGTAGTTGTGGCACACGGGCTTAGTTGCTCCGCGGCATGTGGGATCTTCCCAGACCAGGGGTGGGACCCATGTCCCTTGCATTGGCAGGTGGATTCTTAACCACTGCACCACCAGGAAAGCCCCCCATTTAGTTTAATGCTGTCACATCCACCTAGTTTACCAAGCTGGGAACCTCAGGATGATCTTCGACTCCTGGCTCTCCTGTTCCCTAATTCCAGACCCTGTCAGGTATGAGCCTGAGAAACCTGTGTCCAGTCCATTCTCTGCCCTGTTTGTCTTACCACCTTGGCCCAGGCTGTGTTCTTGTTTAAATTGTTGCAGTAACTGACTGTGCTTCCTGGCACTGGTCCCCTTGTGCTCTGCAGGCTTCCTCACTGCGTGTATCTTCTGATGGAGTCCTGCTGCCTCAGCCCTTAGGAGCCTCATCCCTCAGTCTCTGCTCCTCTGTGGCTGTAGTTCACCTCATTCTTCAGTCAGACCAGTAACACCGTTGTTCACAGAGCACTTGCGGTGTAGGCGGCCCCTCACTATGCAGTGTCACCCCTTCTCTGACACCTTTCCCAAGCAGAGGTACACGTCTCCTCCCCCATTTCCTGGATGACCAGCATGACTGCGTGGTGGGCCTTTTCACCTTCTGTTATAACTGTGTCTTTGTTCCCAGGGTCTGGCTGTAGCCTCTGCCCTGCCCCGTGTGCACAACAAATAATTCTGGAAGACTTGCTGATTTAGCTTACCTTCTCCTTTCTGCATTAAACTTCCTACATTTTAAAATAGTTTTTCACGTTGCATTCTTCGTCCTGTTGTGTTTTTTATTTGTCTTCTCAGACTTTCTTTAGTGTCTCTTCCTCCATTTTAAAGTGTGGTCACTAGAATTGGAGGTGATACTCAAGTCGAGCTCTCTAATCAGTGCAGGTAGAAGATGCCTCCCAGCCCTCGGCAGGCTCTGCTTCCTTTAACATAGTGTCATGTTTGCATTTGACTGGTACTTCTCCGTTTTTATTGTTGGTATTTTGTGCTTAAGCATAGCAGCTCCACTCTTTGTTGGGTTTTAATTGTTTTTAAGGGAACAATATTTTTAAATTGTCATGGTAAATTGTAACTTTATATCTGTCTTCCAGATTATTAATAACCATCCTAGTTTAGCGCCATCTGCGTATCTGAGCACACAATCAGCTCCTTCCATTAGCTCATCATCCTGAGAGTATTGAATGGCATGAAATCCAAGGCTATTAATGGCTGCCCTTTAGGTGTCACTTTCAAACCATTTGTACGCTAACAAGATCATGCTTTCCTAGTTTGTAACTGAGACCATAACATAAGATAGAATAAAATAACTTGTTGAAAGTAAGAGCAGTCCTTGTGATAACTGAATCAATTTCTCCCTCTTTATACACGTGTGCACGTACCTAAATAAGGATATATATGTGTATTTTCTGTATATAATATATATATTCCTCTGGTGACAGTTACCTTTCTGGCATTATGTTATCATTTTCCCCTTATCTCTGTACTGTGTTACTCATGAAAAGAACTACATGGATCTGACATTTGTTCAGTGGAAAACTGCAGTGGTTGCCTCACGGTATTTAATACCTTTTGCAAGCAGTTTGATCATTTGATACAGTATTTTTCTAGCTGTTGATATTAAACTAATAAGTTCTAACTCTTAGGGATATTCTTTTTTGAAGATGGAAACGTCATTTGCCTTTTCCTAAATCTCAGTCAGCAGGAATCTATATTTAGTACCTGTGTGTTTCCAGTAGTTGGTACTGTCCTTGATGATCTAGTGGTATCGGGGCAAAAATAAATGATAAATAAGGTTAAGCGAGTGTCAAATTACAGCGCAGGGACGTAGATTTAAAGCGATGGGGAATTTCAGAGAATGAAGAGACTGCGTGGGCTGAAGTTGCTGAGGTGGCGCCATAGAGGAAGTTGATCTCGAAAAAAGGCCAGGATTTGATGTTGGGCAGCTTACACGTGGAGCACAGCACAGAAAAAAGCAAAGCTGTTTTGACATTTTAGAACTCGTGCTAACCTTCATTCAGAACACCATGGTTTAGTTCTTTATTGTAAAGTCTGATGCCTGGGAAAAGTCCATACTTAGGCTGTGTGTAAATATTTCTATAGTCCTTCTAATCATATAACCTGAAATCAGCCCTCGGGAGAATATCTGTAATGACCAGTGTGTGAACCAGTGTAGATGCTTATACTTTGTCCAATAACATATAAGATTGCCAGTGAACAGATGAAGCGTGTTTTTAAAACTGCTAATAATATTTTACAGAAGTTACATATTGTACCATCTTTAAGGACCTGTGTCTTTGCTTTGTTTGGAATAACTGTGTCACACGTGCTATAGAAGCATCCTCATGTCCGCATTTGTACATTCTTTCCTAGTCTCCATCACGCCAAGGAACTGCTCTACGAGAGCACCAAAGACTTTTTGCAACTCAAATTTGAAAACCAAAGTAAGGAGAAGTCCTGGATGCTTGAAAAGGATCATTTGATGTCAAAGATTAAGCAATACAGGGTGCAGTGTAAGAAGAAAGAAGATAAAAGTGGAAAAGTTTGGCCAGTTCATGAGAGCCATTACAAACAAAATGAATACATTAAGGTAGTTTCCTCTTTTACAGAATTTTTTTTTTTTCTGGAATTGTTGAAAGAACTCAGAGAATTTCAAAGAACCTAATAATTGTCAAATAAGATCCATTTAGTCCAGGAAGCTGTTGTAGCGGCAACCTCAAGAAGTAGGTTTCAAAGAGTAGCTCATCATTATAGTGTTTGCAGATTCAGAAAATTAAAGTATGGCTCGATCGATAAATTCATTCAACAATTACTTGTCGCAGTCCTACGCTGAGCTAGGCTCTGGGGCAGTAAACAAGCTGTTACATTCTAATGGGTGAGAAACAACAGCAACATTAACAAATAACCAAGAAAACGATGGGTTATAAAAAAGTGGTACTGGGAGTTCCCTGGTGGCCAGTGGTTAGGATTCTGGGCTCTCACTGCCATGGGCCCGGTTCAGTCCCTGGTTGGGGAACTGAGATCACACAAGCCACGTAGCGCGGCCAAACAAACACCCCAAAAAATTTAAATTAAAAAAAAAATTAAGAAGTGGTACTAAGGAATAAAACGGTTGTATGAAGATTATATATTGTTGTTGGTGGTGTACTTTCGTAGAGAAGCACAGGGACACCGTCTTAAGTCTGGTGTTTTTGCTGAGACCTGAAAAACGGGACTGAGCTTGCCACACAGACCTCGGGGAAGAGCATGAGGCAGAGCGAAGAGCCGGTGTGAGGGAGGAGGTCGTCGTGGGCCTGGAGGAATGAGCTCGGAGGTTGGGGGGGCGGCCCTCACGTGGGGCCTTCCCGGTCCTGCTGAGAAGACGCAGCGCTCAGCTTTTCTATGTCTTTGAAGGATTGTGTGTAAGGAAGTGACTTCTGATTTGGGTTTTTTCAAGATCATTCTGGCTGCTCAATGGAACATGCGTATTTTAAGTGTTGTTGATGTTTTTTCCTTTTTAAAGAAGAACTTCAGAAATATGTCCCAAAACGTATGTTGTAATGTCTTACTTGGTACAGTTCTGAACTCCATTATCTGACTCTTCCCAGAGCCAAAAATATTTGTTTTATTTTAAAGAATTTCTACTGTGTACACTTTAGGGAAAAAGATAAGAGATTCCTCTAGAAATAGGTTTTCAAACATTCTCCAGAGTTCCTTGCTGGAGTCTTGTTGCTTAACTCATTCTGTACTTCTAGAAATCCTTTCTTTCCTTTCTTTACCTAAGTGCTATATGAGTAGTCTGAATTCCAGAACAGAGTATTAATTTCTTTTTCCTTTTGACCTACAGTCCCTGAAGGAAAAGATAGTACAAGAGAAAAAGCTGTCCAGCATGTACCAAGAGCAGTGCATTTCCCTAGAAGAAGAACTTGCCCAAATTCGTGAGGAGGAGGGAGTGAGGAGAGAGATCTTTAAGGTGTGAAGTTCTCTGCACTCGCGACGGGGTGGGCAGTGCAGCTGGCGCGGAGATGCTCCCTCAGCTCCACAAATGCCCTCCTGTGTCCCTGTGTTTAGGATCGCACCAACAAGATGGGGAGGCGTCTACAGGTCATGACGAAACGCTACGAGGCCTTGGAGAAACGACGTGTCTTGGAAGTAGAAGGCTTTAAGACAGATATTAAGGCTCTCAAGCAAAAACTGAAAGACTTGGAGCAGATGCTCTATAAGGTAATTGATCCTGAATTACCAAGAGGGAGAAAAGAGGTGCAGGTGAGCCGACGGGCACGAGGGCCCCTCAGAGGAAAGCTGGGCCGCATCCCCACCCTTTCACTCTCACAAAAATCAGTTTAAACAGTGCATGCCGGAGGGAGGACAGAATAGACTGAAGTAATTGAATGACGGCATCATCATGCTCCACCTAAGCTAAACTCAACAGAAATGTTCATCCCGCCCAATTCAAGAAGTAGATTAAAAGAACTGTGTCTACGGGGAATTCCCTGGCGGTCCAGTGATTTGTACTCGGCGCTTTCACTGCCAGGGCCGGGGTTCAGTACCTGGTCGGGGAACTAAGATCCACGAGCTGCGTGGCGCGGCCGAAAGGAAACAAAGCACTGTGTCTGTTTTACAAATGGGGAAAGTGAGTAGCTGAGTTAAAAAGCAATTTTCCTGTCAGACCTGGCTTTGTGTAGAATCCGAGTTGCCCTCAGTGCCTCCTTGGAGAGGTTTAACCGGTCATCCACACACCCTGAATGATCACTGTGCCACAAGCAGGTTAATGACAGAAGAGAAGAGATGCTTTCTTTCATTGTTTGGCAAATTTACTAATAATGTTTATATCGGTCTCTTCCTTTTACTCATTGTTAATTGCTGATTGACCTCTATCTCAAGGCTCCTTTACTGTTGTGTGGGAAAGCAAAGCGTCTCATGCCTTTTGTGCCTTAATTCTACTCCATATTTTCCTTCTTTTAGCTAGTCACTAAACTAAGGATCGAAGCTATCCTATGTACTAAAAGACTCATAGAAAGGAGCCAACAGAGCCTGGTCTTTATGACTGGTTTCTCTCTGGCATCTGCCGTAATCATTTCTTCTTCTTCTTTTCAAATCTCTAGGCAACACTTAACACCCGGGCAAACCAGGATCTTGCCATCCTGTGTGAGGTTCGTGACAGCAACAGACGGGCACATAAAATACAAGGAGAACTGAAGAACCTCAAGTCCAAAGTATTCAGCCTGGAGAACGAACTTAGACTCTGTTGATGTTTACTTTTTAGGACTGGCACACGTCTGGAGTAGGTCTGCTTCCTGAAATGTGAGGAAAAGGTCACCTTCTCCCAGAAACCGTAGGCACAGAGTTGTCTAGGGTAGTGGTATCCATTATTATAAAGGCAAGGTAAAGATGAGCTTTTTTTGCATCCTAAGCTTTATGATTTTTTGCTGTCCTGTTAACCTTTTCTGTGTTTTTTTGGGGGGGGGTGGGGCTGGGGGTGTGATTTGGTCTGGATTATAATCTGAATTATTTACAGACTTTCCCACATTATTTCTCCCATTTATAATGACAGGGTTGTTTTTGTTTTTTTTAAGAAGACAATGACAAAAAAGAAAGCATTTTTGCTGTGAGCTTGGCTGAGTGTTAGTGGGAGGAACGCCCACCCCAGGAGATAAAGACTCTGGTCTCAGTTTGCCTTTCTCCTGGGCAGAGGGCAAAGGCTGCAAATCACAGCCTATCAAACGCGAATCGGCCGCAGTTCTGTCAGCCCTGAGCTGTAGGGCCTGAGTTCCTTTCTGGACACCCCATCTCAGGAAGTTTCACCAGAGGGCACCAGAGGCCCTACTCTTAAGCAAAATGTTTGTCTAGGAAAGGAAAGGTGCCACTTTGGTAAGCATGAGTGAAACTTCAATGATCCTTGTATGAAAATTTCAGTGTTTTACCAGTACTATGGTTTTTTTTTTTCTTTTTTTTCGTTACGCGGGCCTCTCACTGTTGTGGTCTCTCCCGTTGCGGAGCACAGGCTCCGGACGCGCAGGCTCAGCGGCCATGGCTCATGGGCCCAGCTGCTCCGCGGCATGTGGGATCTTCCCGGTCCAGGGCACGAACCTGTGTCCCCTGCATCGGCAGGCGGACTCTCAACCACTGCGCCACCAGGGAAGCCCCAGTACTATGGTTTTTAAAAAATAATGTATATATTTTAATTTAACTATTTTTCAATAAAATATATATTTGAAAATATTCTATTTGAGTTTTCTATAATCGCTTGTTAAAACCACTTTTATACTTTATTGATGACTCAGTTTACTTACCTAGTCCATGGTTTCTACAGTGCGCTACAAGTATTAAAGTTCTCCTAAATGCATCCCTTGAAATCGTCTCGTTTTGGAGGTAGCAAAGATAGTATAAGATGACGACTCTAAAACCGTATCCATCTTTTCCATCTCTGTCCTTCTTCTAGGCAAATAGCTGTGCACTTGGGGCAGAGTCGTTGTGAATGTACCTGGACAGCCTCTGGGAATTCAGCTGGTCTTGGCTTAGTATAGCATCATTCTGTTACCCACGACAGAGGAAAGAACTCAGCGTTTCATATTTGTGTTAAGGAAAAGTGGTGATTAAACTGTCAGTAGGAGATACTGCTTTTTTTTTTTCCCCAAAGCCTATGATAGCAGATCAAGCGCCTTTCGCTGATAAACAGACGGATTCCCAGAGGGACCAGTCCTGGGCTTCAGAGGGATGTACGTCAGTGGGCGGTGCTTCCTTTTGTCCTAATAACACTTGAGGCCTTAGCTATCCATCACTGTTGCTGTTTGATGCTGGGCAAAACAAAAAGGCTTATCAAATCACAGGATTTCAGAATAAGAAGGTATCTTAGAGATTTTATTTCATATGCGACTTAGGCCTCCCCCCACTGGGTTCAGCAGTGAGTCAATAACGTTTCTAGCACCCTGGCCTCAATTCCAGCGACGTTCGTCGGTCTTCATATTAACCACACACTAGTGTAGCCGCTCTCTAAACCTCATTGTCAGTTAAAGCTACTCCGTCACCAAGAGGCAGTAAAGAGTAGTGGGAAGAGCACAGGCTTTGGAGACTCACAGATGTAGGTTCCGTCATGCCTCTCACTAGAATTCCAGGCTCTAGTCTCTACCTAAACAATGGAGATCAAGCTACCTGCTTAAGCAGCGTGATTGTGAGGATTAAGAAAGAGAAAATCTAGTAGCGGGAGTATGTAAAGAATTCTTACAACTCAGCGATAGAAAACAACACAGAAAGTGGCCCAGGGATCCAAATAGGCGTTTCTCCAAGAAAATATACAAGTGGACAACAAGCCCATGAAAAGATGCTCAACATTAGTTACTAAAGAAGTGGAATCAACAATGAGATGCCACTTCACACCAACCAGGATGGCTAGAAAAAACAAGACAGTACTGCCAGCAAGGGTGTGGAGAGACTGGAAGCCTCACGTATTGCTGGTGGGATTGTAAAATGGTGCTGCCACTTTGGAATGCAGTCTAGCAGTTACCATAAGTTAAACACGCACCAAACGGGAAAGGATGAGGAGGGATAAATTAGGAGTTTGGGATTAACATATACACACTACTATATATAAAATAGATAACCGGGACGTCCCTGGTGGTGCAGTGGTTAAAAATCCGCCTGCCAATGCAGGGGACACAGGTTCGAGCCCTGGTCCGGGAAGATCCCACATGCCGCGGAGCAACTAAGCCCTTGCGCCACAACTACTGAGTGCGCTCTAGAGCCCACGAGCCACAACTACTCACGAGCCTGTGTGCTACAACTACTGAAGCCCGCGCGCCTAGAGCCCGTGCTCCACAACAAGAGAAGCCACCGCAATGAGAAGCCCGCACACCGCAACGAAGAGTAGCCCCCACTCGCCGCAACTAGATAAAGCCCGCGTGCAGCAACGAAGACCCAACGCAGCCAGATATAATAAATAAATAAATTTAAAAAAATAAAATAGGTAACCAACAAGGACCTGTATAGCACAGGGAGCTATACTCAATATCTTGTGATAACCTATAAGGGAAAAGAATCTGAAAAAAATATATACATATTCTTACATATATATGTATGTATAACTGAATCACTGTGCTGTACACCCTGAAACTAACACAACATTGTAAATCAACTATACTTCAATAAAAAATGAGTTAAACACAGAGTTACCATGTGATCCTTCACTTTGACTCCTTAGGTGTGCACCCAAGATAAATGAAAATACATATCCACAAAAACTACGAAGTTGTTCAAAGCAGCATTATTCATAGTAGCTAAAAAAAAAAAAAAAAGTGGAAACAACCCAAACGTCCATCCACTGGTGAACAGGTAAACAAAATGTCATTCATCCCGACAATTGAATATCGTTCAGCCCTAGAAAGGAGTGAAGGCCTGACCTGTGCTGTAGCGTGGGTGAGCCTGGAAAACATGATGCTCCGTGAAAGAAGCCACACACGAAAGGCCACGTGTTTAATGATCCGTATAAATGAAACGTCACAACAGGCAAATCCATAGAAAACGAAAGTAGTTCGTTCCCAAGGAGAGGGAGGAATGAGTAGTGACTGCTAATGGGTTCAGAGTTTCTTTCAGGTGATGGTTTGCAAATCTGTGGATATATTAAAAGCCACTAAATTGCATACTTTAAAAGGGTGGATTTTGGACTTCTCTGGAGGTCCAGTGGTTAGTATTCTATGCTTCCACTGCAGGAGGGCACAGGTTCGATCCCTGATTGGGGAACTAAGATTCTGCATGCTGCGTGGTGCAGCTAAAAAAAAAAAGGTGAATTTTATGTGGGTTGTTTATCAATTTTTTTAAGTCTGTGAAATGGCTTAGTTGTGTGCCTCGCATACAGTGGGCACTCAATTACAGTTAACTATTTTCTATATTTTGGCTTCAACTGACTTCCTGTCTATTTCCCAACATTGTCATTCAGATTCCAAGATGTATTTAATACCATTCATTCCTTCATTCAGCGTTTTATTTTTATGTGCTTTGTACATCCTAGAAATTGTGCTGGATCTTAAGTTTATAGAGAACACAAAAACAGTGTTCTTGCTCCAAAGGTTGGTGGGAAGATGAGCGCTGTGGGTGCAGAGGACAGAAAGCAGAAAAGGTGGCTTAAATGAGGTAATGTTTGAGCTGAACTTAGAGGTGATTTTGGAGTCAGAGGACTGGGCATTTCAGGTGGAAAAAGAACATGTGCAGGGCTTCCCTGGTGGCGCAGTGGTTGGGAGTCCGCCTGCCGATGTGGGGGACGCGGATTCGTGCCCCGGTCAGGGAGGATCCCGCGTGCCGCGGAGCGGCTGGGCCTGTGAGCCATGGCAGCTAAGCCTGCGGGTCCGGAGCCTGTGCTCCGCAACGGGAGAGGCCACAGCGGTGAGAGGCCCGCGTACCGCAAAAAAAAAGAACATGTGCAAAGGCAGGGAGAACGGAAAGTTTGGGGAAGTGTAGGATACAGGAGACAGTCCTAGAACATGGGGCATAAGAAATGGTATGAAATTTCACTTAACAGAATAATGTAAATCTGTTACGTATTTCAAGACCTTTGCAATAATTGAAAACATTTGGTTTTGCTTAAAAATGGAAAAAAAGACCCAATAACCAAAATCAGAAGCATCCTGGCAGTCTAGTGATTAAGCATCCGCCCTTCCACTGCACGGGGCGTGGATTCCATCCCTGGTTGGGGAACTAAGTTCATGCATGCTGCGTGGTAGGGCCAAACAAAATTTTTGTTTTTAAAGATAATAAATAAAAATAAATTTAAAAAGAAGCATAGTGTTATCAATTCATGCATGAAGAAAGAATCTGAAATGCAAACTCACTTTCGTAAAAATTAGGGGTGAGAGTAAGCATGATGCAATAATAAATCTATGAAATGTTTATTTCTTGGGAAATCTTTGTACTGTGGATCAGTATATAAGGCACAATCACTAAATACCAGGGCTTATTGCAGTATCTGCAGGAACCAAGCAAAGGATGGTCTCTTTTTTTTTTTTAATATTTATTATTTATTTATTTGGTTGTGCCGGGTCTTAATTGCAGCCGCCGTCTCCTTAGTTGTAGCATGTGGGCTCCTTAGATTCGGCAGGCAGGCTCCTTAGTTGTGGCTCCAGAGCTCCTTAGTTGAGGCATGCAAACTCTTAGTTGCGGCATGCATGTGGGATCTAATTCCCTGACCAGGGATTGAACCCGGACCCCCAGCACCGGGAGTGCGGAGTCTTATGCACTGCGCCACCAGGAGAGTCCCAAGGATGGTCTTTAGATCTTAAGAAAAGAGCCATTGGTGTCATCTGCTTTGCTTTTTAAATTTTCTCTTTTTAGGAGTTGCTTAGGAATAAATCACTTTTTATCCATGAAATTTATGTGATTTTTCACAACATAAAATCGCCTCTGGCCATGTTATTTTTGGTCCAGTCTTATGATTCCTACTGCGTCTCCACCCACACCACACTAGGTTGGCTACCAAGATTCCCTGTAATATTTGCAACATAGCAGACTATGCTGTCACCACTCACGGTACATGAGAACAGAAGAAAGGAGATGGCTACAGCCCTGATCCAGAAGAGAAATTCACGGCCTGAGCTAGAGGGAGACATCAGGAATAGAGAGGAGGGGACAAATCTGAGGAACACTCAGGAGTAGAAAGGACATCATTTCTTTTTTTTTTTTCTTGCGGTACGCGGGCCTCTCACTGTTGTGGCCTCTCCCGTCGCGGAGCACAGGCTCCGGATGCGCAGGCTCAGCGGCCATGGCTCACGGGCCCAGCCGCTCCGCGGCATGTGGGATCTTCCCGGACCGGGGCACAAACCCATGTCCCCTGCATCGGCAGGCGGACTCTCAACCACTGTGCCACCAGGGAAGCCCAGGACATCATTTCTTTGTGATGGATGTGAGTGTTAGGAAAGAGTTAAGGGTAGTTCTCTAACTCCAGAGTTTCTGGCTTGGAGAACCATGTGTACAGTGACACCATTAACTGAGATTTAGCAGTGGGTTTCCAGTAAATTTGAGAATAGGGATATGGAGGTCCGAAGAGAAGTTGGGATTAAAGATAGAGATGGAGAGTTACTAGCATAAAGAAGATAATTGAAATCGTGGATCCAAACTATGGATGTAGGTGAGGGGGAAACCTTAATGGTCAGAGAGATGGCTGGTAAGAAAGGAACGGTCTGAATAACGAGAAAACAGTGTTCTGGAAACCTAGGGGAACGAGAACTTCAAGAAGTGAGAGGTTGGCAGCATTGTCAAACACTGCAGAAAAATAAGCTAAACTGGAGTTGCGATATTGGATTTGGTGATTTAGTAGCAGGTGAATTTAAAGCAATTCCAGTGAAGTGGAGATGGAAGTGCGCCCCTATTAGGCTGAGGAGTGAGACAAGAAGGAAGATGGGAAGTAGCTTTAGAGACGATAAGACCAAGGAAAGCAGTTTTCCTTGGTTTCAGGTTGGGGAAGACCTGGTCACATTTATAGACTGAAAGGAAAAAGCCAGAGGACGGTACTGAGGACAGAGGGATGAGGGGGTGTTTGTGAAGGAAGAAGCTGCAGGAGGGTGAGAGCCGGTGCTGATGGAGGCCAATCAGAGCAGAGAAGCAGGTAACTGTGGAAAGGTGGCTGCCTCATTTTTCATATAGAAAATAAAATCAAAGCCATCCACCGAAAGTGAGATGGGGCATTGATGTGAGTGGAGCTTGAGAAGAGTGGCAAGCCAGGAAAGAGTGATGAGGGGCAGGTGGTAGAATTGTTAAGAGTAGATCTTGGCGAAGGACACGGAGCTGAGTCGACCGCCGATGGAAAAACACCTCCGACTGTAGCAAGCCAGTCTGCTTCACGCGCCCTCCCAGCGTCCCCAGGATAAGAGCACAGAGCCCCAAAAGGATCGGAATAGGCAGACCAGGCAATTCCCTGGTGGTCCAGTGGTTAGGACTCTGCACTTTCACTGTGGAGGCCTGGGTTCGATCCCTGGTTGGGGAACTAAGATCCTGCAAGACGTGTGGCGTAGCCAAAATTTTTTAAAAATAATAAGTAAAAAATGAAGTGTTTGGACCTAGCTACTCAAAAAAAAAAAAAAAGAGGGACTTCCCTGGTGGCACAGTGGATGAGACTCTGTGCTCCCAATGCAAGGGGCCTGGGTTCGATCCCTGGTCAGGGAACTAGATCCCACATGCATGCCACAACTAAGAGTTTGCATGCCACAAATAAGGAGCCCTGGAGCCACAACTAAGGAGCCCACCTGCCGCAACTAAGGAGCCTGCCTGCCACAGCTAAGACACGACACAACCAAATAAATAAATTAGTATTTTTTTTAAAGAAAGGAATAGGCAGAGCAGCAGAACAAAAGGTGGAGCTGGAGGGAGGCTTGGCTGCCAAGCGAAAGGAAAGGCTCAGCAAAGAAAGTGTTTGGAAAGGGTTTTTTTAAGTCTCGCTATGAAAACATTGCTTGATGGTTCTGAGCTGTGAAGTCTCCCACTCCTGCACTGGCTAGTAGCCTAGTTTCAAGTTAGCCCTACAAAACGCTGGTGTGGATACAGCCTGGACTTCTGGAGAATTACTTACCTCCTAAGGTGACAACGCAGTACACCCACGTCACTGTGTATAGAAGCCTATGCGCCACAACTACTGAGCCTGCGCTCTACAGCCCGTGCACCACAACTACTGAAGCCTGCATGCCTAGAGCCCATGCTCCACAAGAGAAGCCACCGCAATAAGAAGCCTGCACGCTGCAGTGAAGAGTAGCCCCCTCTCGCCGCAACTAGAGAAAGCCCGCGCGCAGCAACAAACACCCAACGCGGCCAGAAATAAGTAAATAAAATAAATAAATTAAAAAAAAACAACCGTGTTGTATTGACACAGGAACAGACCAGCCAATGGCAAGGAATATGAGGTTGAGAAATACACCCAATTTACATTGGAATTTGGGTTATAGAGGCATTTCAAGTTGGCATGCTAAATATATATTTTTTTATTTTAGACAAATATTTATTATAAAATAATATGCTTGATACGTCAGCTTACCTCTACCTACCTACCTACCTATGTATCCATTTTAGATAATTGTAGATTCGCACATGGTGATCCTATGTACAGGATCCAGTCTCCCCCCATTTCCATGTGGACATGGTTAGTCTGCAGTTTTTGCATCTCAGTAACTCCAGATTGGATCACAATGTTGGGCCTTGTGCTGGTTTTGTGACATTTTCTTCTCCTTCTGGCTCCCAATTGTCTCAGATCCACTAAGCACTTTAGTATCTAGCAACGTCCGGGCTAATTTTAAATGAGCACAATTTTGATTTGCTCTGTTGACAGTTCCAGAGTCTCTTAATTGGCCACCTCAGCTTGACATTTGAACAGTGATCATTAAATATTAAATGGCCTATATGGGAAAAGAATCTAAAAGAGAGTGGATATATGTGTAACTGATTCACTTTGCTGTACAGCAGAAACTAACAGAACATTGTAAATCGATTCTACTCCAATAAAAATTAATTAAAAAAATAAATAGTAAATAGATCTAAAACCTGGATGAGCCTACTGTAGTAGTGCTGTCATGCAGATTGTTGTAAGATTTCCTTTGGCCCCAAGCTCGGTGATACATCAGGATTGAACTGGTCTGTCCAGGATTCTTTTACTTAGAGCAATTGCCCACCACAGCCCTGCTTTTCTTGTGTCGCTCCCCAGGCCCAGCCAGCACCTGATAAGCTTCTGCAGAAAATAGCTCTGCTCTCTGTGGGCAAATAGCTCTGTTCTCTTTCTCACTTCATGTCAAACCAACGAACACCAACCCCCCTCAAAAACAACCTTATAAAACTCTTCTTTCTCTGTATGTTCTCTGCTTAAATCCTCTCTAATATCTTTGGGATTCTGAATGTCACCTCGGCCCAGTCTGACCCGACCCCTCTCAAATTCATCCCTCCCCGTCTCCTTGTGGTCAAAGCTGGTCCCCAGCTTCACCTCCCAAGTGCTGGCATTTGAGATGTGCCGCCCTGTCCCCACCTGCCCCGCCCCCGCCCTCTGCCCCTTCGAGCCCTGTTCTCGTCGGACTCCCGTGTCTGCTGGGCTGGCCCCCTCCTCACCTCTGACCCCTCTTCCGTGCATCCCATCAGTGTTGGTTCCCAGGGTTCGGACAGGCTCTCTTCACAGCCCCTCCCCCCCGTGTGAGCTCAAGTTTTTCCACAACTCCAACTACTAATGGTGGGGATGTGGGATTTCTTCTGGAGGTCTCTGAAAGCAGGGGTAATTGCCCCTGAGAACAGTATGGGATTTAAGGGAAATCACACCTGGAAGAAAAATATGCCACCTAGAAAGCCAAGATCACACTGGGATTGGAAAATGGATAGCAAAGGACAGCTGAGCAAGATGAGAAAAATAATCCAGAGATGGATTGGTTGTCTCAGAGGTCACCTTCTAAATACTCTAAAGGAAAACAGAGTGTGCAACGTCCCCTAGAAAGACCTGGGATGACAGAATAAAAGGTTTTCCACGTCTCTCAGTGACCTGCACTGACAGCCCTCTTTGGACGGTAAGAGGCCTGGATGAAAAGCAGAATCTTTGTCAAGGCAGAAGAATTTTTCATCAGCTCTGAAAGCTTAGGAAGAACTCAGCAGGTCACATTCTCTAAAAGACGGGTCCTTACGTCGAACATCCTCCCCAATGGCCCTCCGTCACCACCACCTACACGTGGTGAACATGGGCAGAACATGAGGGGCCAGGAAAACAGAACCTGCACCGCATCCCCTGAGTCGTTTCACTGACTGTCTTGTTCCAAGTCCTTAGACGGGGCTGGTCTCCTTTCTCCGGAGCTTGGCCAGAGGAGAATGTTCTATGTTAATCGGTCCTCCTAAACGGACTTGAAATCAGTCTCCGCCCTCAGCACTTTAGTACTGACCTGGAAAGAGACAGGAGCCTCGGCCCCTGCTGAGAGGGTCAGACCTCGCTCTTGGCCCTGCCCTAAGCCTTCCCAGTCCGGACAAGCCTCAGTTAATGGGGTTTGCTGCCTGCAGAGGGCCTGGAGAGGAGAGCGATGTTGCTGTTAACTTTCCTTCTCCAGGGCCAAGCTAAATTCCGGAGAACCACATACAGTGGGGATTTGTGTTTTCTTTTTTCCATCCCCAGTCCGGGTGGCGGCCCAGCTCAAAGAGTAGTCTGTTCTGGGGAAAAGACAGCGTCTGCCTCTCTCCCAAACCAGCCCTGATCAAATCCCAAGCAGCCGGTCCTTAGATAACACAGCTGAGAAACCTGAAACCAACAGCTCAGCTCCATCGGTGCCCAGCATCACTGTCTGGAACCTGAGTCGGGCCGCTGAGATGCTGCAGTGATTGAACGCTAAGTGGAGTGACTGGGGTTCTCGCACAAGGGTTCATAGCCTGGACCTATGAACTCAGACAAAGAAGGTTTTCAGAAAGTCTGTCTGGGGCTTGAGCACTTGAGCTGTTTTGTGGCACTCGGCACATGTCCCGGGCTTTGGGATCATTGTTCTTCCCCAGCAAAGCCATTAGGTAGGTTGACATTGCCCTGCCAATCCCTTGCCTGGGCTGCCTGCAGCGCCCCCAGCAGAGGAGTGGATTCAGTGGTATTTGAGGCAAGGGAAGGGACATCCATGCTCCCGTTTCTGCTTTATTAGAGGAAGGCGTCCTTACATGAATGAGCTTTAAAGGAGGCGGAACCTCCTATGAGCAGGGGTAAGAACATGTTCCGTGAGTACAAAGTGTTTATGGAATGACTTCTGGGCTGGATGCTTCAGAAGCAGTACAGACTATAGAACGTAGGACAGGTGTGGTCACCGACAAGCCCTGCTGGGGACAGGAGAAGTTGTGAAGTCAGGAGTGGGAGACGTACATGAAAGAGTTTCTTTTTCCAGGATCAAAGAAGAGAGGCAGGAAATCCAGCTTCGCTCAGAGGCCTGGAGACCTACAGCCTATTCAGCAAATGCTGAGAGAACACCCTCAGCGTTGCAGGAGGTGGTGTCAGAGAGCTAAGGTGTGAGAGGAAGCTGCCACCTGTGCAGCCCCCAAAGGGGAGCATGTGTACACCTGTGTGTCTGTACTCGTGGGGACCCGGTCTGTGGGATGTGCCCTTGGAAGAAAAGTCGGGAACCCCAAGACTTCTCTCAGAGGTACGGGCGCTGTGGACCGTGGGCCTGGAGCCACCGTAAGTCACAAAGCTTCTAGACGTCATACGTTTACTCAGAACCATAGGTCGTCATCCTTAGCTTCAGTGCAAAGCTCCTCGCCAGTACCTGTAGTAGCAGGCTGGAAGATGCAGACAGGAGAGACCATCTTCCCAGAGAAGGTGAGAGAATACCTTTCCACTGCGTTTCGTGTCAGAGAGACAGGAGGCGGAGCTTCAGGGAGAGCTGATTTAGCTTCTGTTTGAGCAACAGTGAATGAGCCACCGAGACTGCTGTTTACCCTTTCTCCTTGTAGGTTTCCCAGCAACCAAGCAGACCTGAGTGGAGGGAAATAATTGGTATTACTCAGGTGAAAACTGCACAAGTCAAAGTTAGTTTTTCAACCTGGATAATTGTCTGTTGACTTGCTGGGGAATCCTCTTTCCTGGGGGCAGAATGCTGGAAGAGAGCTTGTGCTGGTTTGGAGGCAATCACAGTGCAGGCTGGAAAGGGAAGCCAGACCCAGCCATAGATGCCAAAAAAGCTTCAAAGCGTATAGTTCCGGTCTGGGTCACGCCTCGAGTTTGAGGACTGCATTCGAGACTCGTTTGCTTGGGAGGGAGATGAAGTTATATGCTCTCAGTATGTGAACTGCCTGGGATCTGACCCTTCAGCACAACATCTCTACCCTCTTCCTCTGGTTCCCTTGACTCTCTGTGATGTAGTCTTGCACAGATCCTTCTACAGGGATGGTAAATATTCATCTGTTTCCCAGTCCAGTATGCGAAATGACTTAGGAACACAGATGGTGGAGCTAAGGCTAGGGGCTTGGCCCGGGCTCATACAATTCTATCAGCCAGACAGAAGGACTCAACTGCATTGGACATCAGGAGAAGGAGCCAATAAGAAGCATTCAGTGAGGGTCTCCACCTTCTCCTGGGGTTGACCTCTGCAGTAGCGAACTCTGCAGAAAGATTTGTGAAAGATGGACTCATGGAAGAAAGGGACAGGAAAAAAAAAAAGCCGTCTTTAGTAAAGAGCTGCCCAGGCAGCATGAATGAGGGTGGGGAGGAGAGGATGAGAAGAACGGTCACGTGGCTGAGTGGGTTACAGACGTGCTGAGAGTGAGCTCACAGTTTCCAGGGTGACTATATTTCTCCAGGGTAGCAATATGTGCAAAGGGAGAAAAGAAAAAAGTAGCAGGTCTGAACTTCGAAAGCCTGAATTTGAGTCCCATGTGAGATAGGGTTACCTACATCGCCTTGAGTAAGTTATTTATCGTCTCTGAGCCCATTTCCTACGTGCAAAATGGAATCAGAGAAACCTACAGCTTTGGGTATGGATGAGTTACATGAGTTGACTGTGGCCCTTGGGGATCACTTCAGCACTGTTCATTTCTCTCTCAGGATTTCTCTCAAAGGATCTCAGGCCTCTGTGTCTCCGTCGAAGACACTGGCTTCGTGATGGCCCAGAGTTCCTCGCTGATTTATCCTTGGAATTTCCAACCAAGCTATCTCCATGAAATACATTTGAATAGCAGGGAAGCTCCTGTAGTAAAAGAGAAGAGGAGGGTGAGGCTCTGTGTGGGTTGAAAGCAATAGGGAGGGTGGGGCGGGAGAGGTAGGACTCCCTGGGTGCAATGGGAAGAGGGCCAGAGGCTTAAGATCTGGTTCTAGTCCTGATTCCAGCACTTACTGGTCATGTGAACTTGGCGCAGGTCACCTTCAAGAAACCGAAGCTTACTTGTGAAGTCTGTCTGTAAAATGGAGAATATCTCCCCTGTTAGTCTCCTGTGATGGTGAGAAATAAAACACACGTGCTGTAAGTTCAAAGGTGCTGCATTACTCTCATTATTATTCTTTTGGCCATGCCATATGGCTTGTGGGATCTTAGTTCCTTGACCAGGGATCGAACCCAGGCCCTCGGCAGTGAGAGCACAGAGTCCTAACCACCGGACCACCAGGGAATTCCCCAAAGGTGCTGCATTATAACGTAGACATCAGGTTTTAGGAAAGGGGAAGGGTAACACTGGGGTTACAGGATCTAGTATATTCTGACATCCCCATCGTCTAGAGTAAGAATTGCTCTGGATACAAGAGTTCTGCTCACATACCTACAGGTCAGTGGACACCCCTCCCTTTTACAAATCAGAATTTTCTGCTCCCTGTGCTATCCTCGGCCCATTTTAGAAAGCTTAGGTGGACTTCTCTTAGAAAGCCTCTGTAATTTGGGAGAAGAACCTTTGTGGTTTGGCTGGACTCTGACATCCTTGCCGAGCCAAAGACAGAGTCTGTCCCATCAATACGACAGGTGACATGCTGGAACTTATTTTCTCCTTTCAGGTACAGTTTGTGTGTTATGGCCCTGGGCCATTCAGGGCAGGTGCCAGGGCTGAAGTGGGAGAGTGAAAGGATGGAGAAAATCATCAGAAGTACCAGCGAGCAACCAGTTAAATTGACATGATGAGCAGACCTCGGTGGCAATATTATGCCACCAAAAATTGTCACCACAAATACCTCTGGATCTGAGGGAGGATGACAGCAAGCTCAACCGATTGAGAAAGAATCCAGATCCTTCCCTGCTGTGATGTCACTAGGAGTCGAAAAGGGATTTGGAGCAAGTGGTCTGAAATCAGGGTCTGATGTGAGGCAACCACAGCAGGAAAGAGAACAGAAGAGGGAGGGAGAGTCCCAGGAGTCTCCTGGCCTCCTCACCCCTCCCCACCCCTGTGCCCTCTCACCATAAGCACAAAAGTAACCATCTGTTCAAGGTATAAGAACAGAGGAGGAGTGAGAAAAGGAGGGCACAGGACTGAGAGGTGCAGACTGATCTCTTTCCTTTTCTGAATTTCTTTGGAATTCACTATTTGGACCAGAAACTCTACCTTTAAAGTGTCACTTTTCTTTTTTAGTGGAATGTCTTTTTCTTCAACTAGATGGCATGCTCCATGTTTTATATCTCTCCCAGTTCCCACATAATAAACACTTCAAGGGTCTGGTAGATTGAAGTCTTTTTTGCGTTACGCGGGCCTCTCACTGTTGTGGCCTCTCCCATCGCGCAGCACAGGCTCCGGACGCGCAGGCTCAGCGGCCATGGCTCACGGGCCCAGCCGCTCCGCGGCACGTGGGATCTTCCCGGACCGGGGCACGAACGCGTGTCCCCTGCATCGGCAGGCGGACTCTCAACCACTGCGCCACCAGGGAAGCCCCAGAGGGCCAGTCTTTAAGGAGAGAATCGTGGGGCTGCCACCAATTTTCATACAAAGTCCTGAAAGTGATTCAGCCTAATGTCCAGGGTGGTTGCCCCCCATGAGAGAGAGAGACTCCACGTGCAGGGGCCCTGGTCACCTCCCACCTGCCTTGGCCAAGCTTGTACCCTCTGGCTGCTCCTGTCTTGGTCTTTGGGAGAGAAAGAAGGGGTGGGAAGTGCACACAGCTGTGGTTTGGACCTTCACAGAGACATTTCCCAGGGCTATTAGTACAGAACTGTCCTTCAGATTCACCTTTTGCTGAATAACTACACTGAGAATTCTGGGGGACGTTCCCTCCTGGGACTACCTCCCTCCTCAAAGGGTACCAAGTGACAAATGGACGCTGTGCTGCATCCTGAGGGTGCACAGTTCTCCCCCCCCCTTTTTTTAAATTAATTTTTATTGGAGTAGAGTTGCTTTATAATGTTGTGTTAGTTTCTACTGTACAACAAAGTGAATCATCTATTTGTACACGTATATCCCCTCTTTTTTTGGATTTCCTTCCCATTTAGGTCACCATGGAGCATTGAGTAGAGCTTCCTGTGCTATACAGTCAGTTCTCATTAGTTATCTATTTTATACATAGTATCAATAGTGTATATAGGTCAATCCCAATCTCCCAATTCACCCCCCCCGCCCGACTTCCCCCTTGGTATCCATACGTTTGTTTGTTTATTCTCTACGTCTCTATTTCTGCTTTGCAAATAAGATCATCTATGCCATTTCTCTACATTCCACGTATATGCATTAATATGCGATATTTGTTTTTCAGTTCTCACTTTTGAAGCCTCACAGGGAAGTTGGGAGACTATACTCAAACTCAAAGTGAGTGTGCACCTACCAGTAGGTGGGTACACATCAGGCTGCCAGTTGTGCCAAAGCTCCAAGGAGGATGGGGTTGCTCAGGACTGGGCGGGTCCAAGAAAGCTTCACAGACCTGAAATGGACCTTGGAGGAGGGGTCAGACCTGACCAACTGGACCAACTGGAAAGGAAAATGTGTTGGAGGCGGTGAATCAACTCATTTCAGCTGCAGCAGCTTTCGCATGGCCACGTAAAGTTGGAAAAGGTTTCGGAAGGCCTTGAATGCCAGATTCACAGTTTGCACTTTAACCAGTAAGCACATTTTCGAGCAGGTGTATGGAGGCATAGAGGATTTTATGAAGACGATCTGGTGGTAGTAGAGAAGATGGGGGGTGGTGGCAGGTGGGGAGCCTGGAGTTGCGGGGCTAATTAGAAAAGTTCCAATAGTCCAGTAGGGCCTATGGGATGGTTGGACATCCAGCTACAGTGGTAGCAGAGGGGAGGGGAAACCACTCAGTTATGTGAACAGCTGTGTGTCAACAGTATTTGCATGCTGTTCATGTGGCTTTAAAATGTCCGGGAATGCTTTTGACCCCCTGCTTTCTCCATAGTCTCCGGAGCATTGTCCCCAGGAGAAAAAGCAAAAAAGAAAACTGCAGTGTTCCCCGATGAATGACCTTAGGCAGTCCACTGTGTTCCTCTGGACTTTAATTCTCTCATTTAAATCAGGTAATAATGTTTTACCTGCCTGAAGGCAGAGAACTGGAATGCAGAATATCTTGATGAACTTTTTTAACTCTAGGAGTGAGTTTGTGTTTTTGTTGTCGTTTTGTTGGTTTATTTTCTGATTTGTAATTTTTCCTCAGAACCCTCCAACATCCATTCTCCCCCCGGGCTCTGTCATCCTCGTCTGGGAGCAACTACTTGGGTTCACCCCGGGCGCCGTACAACTCTCCCAGGGTCTCTTGGAGATGTGGTTGGGAGAGGAGACCGCGGCTGAATTGAGACGCCAGGGTTCCCCAGCTCCGATGTCTACTCTAAGGCAGGGGTAGGGTCGCTGCGGGCCACGAAACGCCCCAAGCCGCAGCCTCCCCAACACTACCCCCGCCCCGCGCCCCGCGTCTACAAAGCTTCGACCTCACTCGTGCTTGGGGAGCAGAGTGCAGATCATACCTGCCCCACGCACCCCCGGCTGGCGGAGGCGCCGGGTATCGACCAGCGAGGCCCGAGCGGCCGTCCCCATCCCGGCTCCGCTCGGGGGCGGGGCCCACCTGTGCCGCGGGGGCAGGGCGGGCCCGGGGGCGGGGCAGGTGGGCGGCGGGCGGAGGCGCGGGAGGGGGCGGGGCGCGGGGCGGGGCGGGGCGGCGCACCTGGGTAGCCTCCTCGTGGGCACCCCGAGAGCGGGCGGCGAGAGAGGAGCGGTGGGGCGGCCGGCAGCAAGCCCGCGTCCGGGCGTGGGCAGGAGCCGGCGGGGCCTCGGGAGGAGCATGAGCCGGCGCCCCGCGGCGGGGCGGCCTGGTCGGGCGGCCGGGGCGCGGCGCTGAGAGCCGGCCGGGGCCGGGCCGGGGCCAGGGGCTTAGGGCCATGGGGGGCCCCCGGGCCGCGCGGCTGCTGCTGCTGCTGCGCCCGGTCAAGCTGCTGCGGAGGCGCTTCCGGCTGCTGCTGCTGCTCGCCGTGGTGTCCGTGGGGCTCTGGACTCTTTATCTGGAATTGGCGGCGTCGGCCCAGGTCGGCGGGAACCCCCTGAACCGGAGTGAGTAGCGCCGGGGCCGCGGCAGGCGCGCAGCAGGGAGGGGGCAGGGCCGGCGGCTCCCGCCTCAGGGGGGACCCACCCCCCATTTGAGACCCGGTCTCCACCTCGCTGGGTCTCCAGGTGCCGGGCGCCCCGCGGGAGGGAAGCCGGGGGAGCCTCGGGGCCACCCCTGGCCGCACTCGGCTCGCAGACCCGGTACCAGAGAAACGCGTCGACGCGGGCTGAGGTCCGTGTCTGGGGCGCCTTCGGCCGCCTCCACCAGGCCGCTCGCTCCTGTCTGCGCGACCCAAACTTTGCTACCCGCCTTCTCCGTGGCTCGCTCCGTTTGCTCCCCTGCGGCGTTTTCGGGGGGGGGTCCTTTATTTTAACGATACCGCCGTGAGCCACTCGCCTCCCCCTCTTCCCACAGGCCACTCCCCTCCCAGCCCCTTCCTCTTCCTTCAAGTCTCCCACCTCCCTCGAGCGGTCCCCTCTCCTGGTCCTGGCCACCCTCCACCCCCAGCGGGTTGTCTGCAGCCCCCCTCGGGAACCCTGCGGAATGAGCTGAACCCCCATATCCTGCTCAGGGCAGCTCAGTGGACCGGGCAGTGGGTAGACTCCTGCTTCTCTTTTTCCACGGAGCCAGAGCCACTTAAAATTTCTGTCTCAGTTTCCTCCTAGGAAAACGGAGGGGATGCTCTCTTTCTCTTTTTACTTCAACAGGCATGCCTGTCCGAGGTGGTTTTCAGTTTACACTGACAGAGTGAAGTAAAACCTCCGAAGTGTCAGGCACTGTGTCAAAGGTCGCTGCAATAGTTGGAAAAAAGAGAAACTCCCAGAACTACTAGGTGCCCTTCCCAATCCTGAAGGGGGGAGGTTTATAATTCCAGACAACGTGTGGAATTACAAACATTCCCCCTTTCAGGAAAACTAAGGGACGACGGATGGAACTCTGGTGCGAAGATGCTCTAAGTTCTTGTGTCAGCTGTTCTGCCCAGGGCTGGGTGTGGTGCTTTGCCTCCTCTTGTGGCCAAAGACAGGGAATTACTAGGGTCAGTAATTGAGCTGGTTCAGGACAGAGATGGGTATTTATGGTGGAACCTCTCACTCTGTGGCTGCTGAAATATTTCTGGCTGTGTGTTTGGAGACTGGCCTTCCATTCCTGGTTCTGACGCTAACTAGTTGGGAAATCCAGGCGCAAATGGCAGCTTCTCAGGTAGAAGGAGGGAGTTGGTCCCTTTCAATGTGAACACTACGATTGTGTGATCTCCCCGCCTGAGCATTTCCAGGGTCAGGGAGCCCAGCACACCACGAGGAAGGGACTTCCCAAGTCAGGTCCACAGGTCTCAAGTAGGAAGAGCTCTTCCTTCCGAAGACCAGTCTGCCTTCCCTCAGCTCCCCAGGCCTTGCTCGCTCCTCTGAAAGACAGAGCGTATCTACTCTTCCATACCACGGCCACTCAGAGGGTCCCCCGTGGAGGAGCCCAGGTGGAGTGTGGGTGGGTGGGAGGCCCCGGGAGGGATCTCCCTTCTCTCCTCCTTGGCCACCATCTTGTTAACCTGGTAGCCAGTGGAGTCCACTGCACAGATTGAAACCAGAGAGGAGAGACTTCCCTGGCGGTCCAGTGGTTAGGACTCCACGTTTCCACTGCAGGGGGCACGGGTTCCATGCGTGGTCAGGAAACTAAGATCCCGCATGCTGCGGCATGGCCACACCCAGAGAGCAGAGCAGTTGCTTTGTGACCCTGAAATGAATGGCCTCCCATCCGCCTCCCTCACCCCCCAGCACATACTTTTCCTTTACCCCAAGTGAACTTTCTCCTCAGAGACCGGAAGCAGTTTGCCATAATTATCATCTCACACCTGGCTCCCAACCTCTGTCTCCTATTGGCTGTCTCATCCTTAGCCATCAATTCCTGGGTCAGTTTCTTTTCCATTCTAGATGCATCTTCACTTTCTGACTGGGTTTCCTTATTCTTTGTTTCCTTTTCCAAATGGACCCTTCTCCAGAAGAATGTTCTCAGCTTCCTAGTCCAGAACTGGCTTTCCGTTTCCCTAACTGTTGTTTTTAACGGGGGCCCAAGCCTGGGCACTGATGGATCCCTCGTACCTTCTTCTCAGCCTCCTAGAGCCCTGAAGCCCACCTGCTGGCAGGGTGGCTTGTCATGCCGGGCTGTCCCATCGCACTCTACTCTTGCCTTGATTTCCTTTTGGAATGAGATTTAGACAGTGGCTGTGCTTTCTGGCTCCTGGTCCCCCGTCCTTTGTTTTTAAGAAGCTCAGACGTCGTGCATCAAAGTCCTGTCTTGTCTTATAGGTCTTACTCCCAGCCATTCCTCTGGAGGGAGAGTGGGGAAGGAGGGATTAGAAAGCACAGCGGTAAGAAGAGGGTTGCTAGCCTTCCCTCGCGTACACCCTGGCATACAGCAGCAACCGGAGCCCCAGCCTGTTTCTGCTTCCCAGCAAGCCACCCTGCCTCTCTGTAGCAGCCCCTGCCAGCTCACTGCACCACCAGCCTTCCTGTCATCTGTAAGGCCAGCCTCCGTTACCAAGAACCTTTCATTTGCCTGTCCCTGTGTGACTGCCGCCCTGATCTGGTGCTGGGAGAAATGTATGGAGAGCTGGTAGTTACAAACTCCAGGGTGGTCAAGTAATGACAGGGAGCGCGCTTCCTGCTTCTTATGGAATAACCCCGTAGTTTGAGATGCGTGATATGCAGTTTGGGCTCCATCTGTAGAAAAAGATACAACCACATTTGGAGTAACTTCAGGGAGAAGCCACCGAAACTTCACGGATAGAAGAATGGGTCCCTTGGACAAAAGAATGAGAGCTGTTTACTCACTCACGCATTTATTTATTTATTATTATTTTTTATAAATTTATTTATTCATTTATTTAGTTTTGGCTGCGTTGGGTCTTTGTTGCTGCGTGTGGGCTTTCTCTAGTTGCGGTGCGCGGGCTTCTCATTGCGGTGGCTTCTCTTGCTGCAGAGCACGGGCTCTAGGTGCGCGGGCTTCATACTCACTCATTTAAACAAATATTTGTTTAGCACGTAGCTCGAGCAGGGCATTGTGCTCGGTCACTTAGATGTGGTGATGACTCTGTTATGGTTTCTGCCTCTCACAGCTTTCCCTCTAGGAGGGGAGTTCAGGTGCGTATATGAGAATGATCATAATAGGAGACAACCGTTAAGTTTTACAGAGGTAGAACCTACACGTTGCTGTGACACTTCTGGAAATGGGACACGGCTCTTTCAGCTAATATTTCATGGAAGTGGTGACATTTCAGGAGATCTTGAGGAGTTGGTAAGACTTTAGTGGATGCAGAAAGAGAAAGCTATTCCAGGCAGAGAGGGCAGCAGAAGCCAAGACCAATAGTCAAGGACAAGTTAGTGTTTGGAAATGTTGAGCGTCTGGGTTTGGTGAAGCAGAGGGTGTGAAGGAGGATAGGGGATGGTGCCACAGTATGAAAGACTCTGAAGAACAACCTTAAAGGGTGGTATTTATTCGTAGATAAGAGAAAGCAGTCGAAAGTTTTAGAATAAGGTGGTGTTGTAGAATGGATAGGGAAATAGTAAAACTGTTTAACCATACTGTACTTTGGTATGGATGGTGGTGCTGCGATGGGGCGGAAGGTTCCTTACTGTGGCTGGCATTAGTCTTTAGCTGCTGGGTCATGGAGCTCTCCTGAGGACAGGTCAGGGCTCTAGTGGGACATTCAGAGGACCTGGGGCAGTCACTATATACCAACACGTTCATAAGTGTTCCAGTATTTTGAGAACTGGCACAGGTGTACCGGTGTGTACTGGCTGAGAGCAACCCCGGGCCCAGACTATTATTATTGGAAGTTAAAGACCCCGTCCTGGCAGCTTTTAATGAGCTATACCCATTTGTTCAGACTGGATTAGCTACGTCCTGCCTGAGGGCAGAGGTCTGGACTAAAATGGTTTCTAGGTTCTTTGCTCTATAATTGACCTGCTGCTGAGACCAACTCAGTGCTGGAACCAAGCGATCACAGCTGGCCACAGAGCCAGGGCCGAATGGTGGTGCACACCAGCCTCTTTCCACATCTCACAAGGCTGGGTCTGCAATGTCCCCATTTAAGTGTCCAGTGTACCTGCTAAACCCCAAGGTGTTTCCAAGCCTGAAACTTATAACACATCTGTCCGGCTGGCCCCCGCGATTCCTAAGTGACTCCGAGTGGGCTGCGGTGGCATAGCCACAGATGTCAGGCGGGCCCTGTGGCTCCCGGGGTCGCCACAGACATTCCGATTTGGAAGGGAGACAAACCCTCCAGTGACAGAGGTAGCTCAGGGCAGAACAGTAATCTGAGACGCAGGCCAGGAGAGAGGGAAAAACAGATGAGACAGATGTGTGGGCAGAGCGGGAAGGCTGTGGCTTAGAGCTGAGCCTCAGAGCAGAGGCAAGTGTGGAGGGAAGCACAGCTGCTTCGTGGGCCCCTTGGGCCCGGGACCCTGTTGCATGTCGCCCCGGCTGGGCTGCCCCTCTTTCCCATGGAGCCTCTGGCTCCCTTTCCTCCGTCCTGCTTACCTCTCTTTATGCTGCCATTCTGGCCACCCGGCTGCTGCCTGGAACTTCAAGTCAGTAATCAATTCAGGGCAAATACTGGGCACTCAAATACCTTCTGGTTATGGACGGTAAGCTCTGAATTTCCAAGCACCTGATATTTTCACTGGCAGATACTTGGCTTATCAGTGATGGATCCAAGAATAGAACCTAGGAATTCTTGTTCCTTGTACCATAATACGTATAAACAGCGGTAGCCTTTAAACACAAATGCGAAGGATAAGAATTAAGCCATCACTGCTTTTCCTATTAAAAGTGTGTTTCCTTTGGACCAGCGCCGTCTGCACCAGGACCACAGGGTGTGAGGACAGGGGCCCTCACCCAGCCTTGGCCTCTCCTTTCCTGGTCTCTCTAGTCCTTTCTGACGTGGCCGCAGAATCCCAGCAGCACAGCCGGCCCTGCTGTCCTGCTGTCACCCAGGGACCCTCGTGTGGGCTGAGGCCCCGATCTCCTGCTCGGTGGTGATTGGGCTGCCGGCGGCGCCTGTCCTGGGAGGTGTCCAGATGCCCCGCACGGTTCTGACTGCTTTGCAGCACGAGGCCTTTGAAGCAGCCACTTCTGTGCTGGCTTTAGGAGTGGCTGGCGGTGCGCTGCAGTAGTTTTCCAGGCCCCAGAGCCTGGGCTGGGCTTTATGGAGCGGAGCAGGGCAGCCGCCAGAGCAGAGTTTGCTTTGGAAGGGGGCCTGGAGGCTGTTCTTGCAGTTGGCCGCTGACTGTCTGCTTCTCTACCGAGTTGCACCGCTCTCAAATCCTACCTTTTAATTTCCACGAGCACGCTTCCTTCTGTCCGAGGATGATGAGGTCTCAGCTAGGCCAAGCATACGTTCTGAGCTTTCAGACAACCCTCCTTTGACCTTGTGATCCACAATTAATAGATTTATACGTTACCTGATATAAAAAGTACTACTGGAAGGGGTGAGAGTAGTTTGGATGGGGTATATATAAAGGGTCCCGGGCTGAATATGTTATACATTTGAGCAAAGCATGACGGATAGATTAAATTTTTACAGACTCTTAGGTTCCAACAAGCACTGCTTTCAGTGTTAGAAGTATCCATGAGATGAGCAAAAATGAATATTTTTTTAATCTCTGTGATATTTTAGTCTGTAATTTACTTCTTATGCTAAACTTTAAAATTTTTTTACCATTGACAAACTTTTGCAGAAAATAAGCATGCAAATTGTCCATGTGGTCCCTTTTTTTTTGTTTTACTTTTCATGGAAGTACCTTTTTTTGTTTGTTGGGTTTTTTTGTTTGGTTTGGTTTCTTTTTTTTGGCCGCCCCACGTGGCTTGTGGGATCTTAGTTCCCTGACTAGGGATCGAACCTGGGCCCCTGGCATTGAAAGCCCGGAATCCTAACCACTGGACCACCAGGAAATTCCCATGGGAGTATGTTATATGTACAGAAAAGTGCACATGTAAGGGTACAGCTTGATGAATCTCCACAAACTGAGCATACCCTTGTAACGAACACCCCGATGAAGAAACAGAATGGTACCAGCGATTTCTGTCACTACCATAAGCATAGATTAATATAGTCTATTTCTATACTTTATGGAAATGGAATCATACAGTATGTGATTTATTTTAAAATAATATTTCTTTATGATTATAAAAACAACACATGTTCATTATACCAGATAATGGCTGTGTATCTGGACCACAGTAACCCCTATAAAATTACCTTTTTGTGCATGAGGCACCTAGTACAACTGATCCAATAACTTAAGGAGGGGCAAGACCCAGGACCTAAGTGTTATGAGATATAGCCCTGTGACATTCTCCAAGGATGGGATTGAGAGTCATTGCTTATCCTGTATTTGAGAACCTTCCAGAAACGTTTCTTCTGGTCTTTATTTTTTTTCCCAATTTTAGAGATATAATTGACATATCAAAGTGTACGACATAATGATGTGATATTTGTATACATTGCAAAATGATCACCACAGTAAGTTTAGTTAACATCCATCATCTCACATAATTACAATTTTTTTTCTTGTGATGAGAACTTTTCTTCTGATCTTGATATTAGAACTAGCTCTGCTCTCTTGAGCAATCCGTTTGTTTTCATTTTTATTGGCCATGTAAATTATATAACCACACAGGTTTCTCCCTTTGTGTTGGTTACTAGAAAGCTTTAGAATTCAGTTTTTGGTTCATTTGGAAAAAAGTGTAAAAGATTTTATGATTTGCACTTTGGTACCAATTTTATTCCTCTATCTTTTTCTTTCTTTCCCACGACTACTATTAGTTTATGTCATCTTATATTCTGTGGTACTTGCAAGCCGCTTTAACTTTTTCTGGACCAAATCAAGGCATAAAGAAATCAATAAAAGTGCTATGGTATATATAAAAGTATGAAGAAGAAACTGACAGTCACCTATAATCCCACTACTCTGACCTAGAGATTCTTGAAAAGAAAAAATAAAGTATAGGGGCTTCCCTGGTGGCGCAGTGGTTGAGAGTCCGCCTGCCGATGCAGGGGACATGGGTTCGTGCCCCGGTCCAGGAAGATCCCACATGCCGTGGAGCGGCTGGGCCCGTGAGCCATGGCCGCTGAGCCTGCACGTCCGGAGCCTGTGCTCCGCAACGGGAGAGGCCACAGCGGTGAGAGGCCCGCGTACTGCAAAAAAAAAAAAAAAATAATAAAGTATAATAGCTGTGATAACCAGATGCTGGATTCTGGAAAGAATTCTAGATTAACCCCCCCCAAAAAACATGAATTATTATTTTCCTGATGTTTTTGTTTTTAGTCTATTTAGGTATTGAAAAATTGAATGACATTCAAAAATAAATTCTCACCTCCTTATGTGTGAAGTGGACATCAAAAGCTTGGAATTTACTGACATGCTGGGGCCTGAGCCACTGTCATTGGAAACAATGACATAAATGTAAGGAAAATTTAATAAAGCTTGGGGCACCCCTGACAATACTAATAAAACAACCGAGGGGGGCTTCCCTGGTGGCGCAGTGGTTGAGAGTCTGCCTGCCGATGCAGGGGACACGGGTTCGTGCCCCGGTCTGGGAAGATCCCACATGCCGCGGAGCGGCTGGGCCCGTGAGCCATGGCCGCTGAGCCTGCGCGTCCGGAGCCTGTGCTCCGCAACGGGAGAGGCCACGGCAGTGAGAGGCCCGCGTACCGCAAAAAAAAAAAAAAAACCAACCGAGGGGACTGGCCAGGAAGGCCAGGAACCTCAAGTTTGTCCTTTGGGCTTCTAACCTCCCCCCAGACCAGTGGGGGGACCAGGAGCGTGAAGAGCTGTGGCTTCTGGGTGTAGAAAGTCACGAACATGAGCCGTCCAGCCCCTTTACTAACAGATGAGAAAACAGGCCAGGGGAAGAGGTGTTATCTGCGTCTTACCCATTTCTTCTCTTCTTTTAAACTGTGTTTTTGGGAATTCCCTGGTTAGGACTCGGCGCTTTCACTGCCAGGGCCCAGGTTCGATCCCTGGTTGGGGAACTAAGATCCCATAAGCCATTGCAGGTGGAATTGCGCTTTATGGCACCAAGACCTGGGAAGAGGGCCCAAGGTGGGAAAAGGAGAAGGAAAGGTGGGGGTGGGAATAGGGAAATGATATTCCAGACAAACCATGGATTTTATAGAGGCAGACCTGGGAGACACTGTGGGTTCAGTTCCAGACCTCCACAATAAAGTGAATATTGCAAGAGGGTCACACAAATGTTTTGGTTTCCCAGTGCATATAACAGTTATGTTTACACTATACTGTAGTCAATTAAGTGTGCAGTAGCATTATGTCTAAAAAAAAAAATCTACATACCTTCATTCAAAAATACTTTATTGGTCGAATTCGGGGAAAAAATAATTTATTGGTTAAAAAAATGCTAACCATCATCTGAGACTTCAGTGAGTCATAATCTTTTTGTAATAGTAACATCATTAAAAAAAGTAAGTAACATCAACGATCACAGATCACAACAAAGAGAATAATAATGAAAAAATTTGAAATAGTGTGGGAATTACCAAAATGTGACACAGAGACACGAACTGAGCAAAGGCTGTTGGAAAAATGCTGCTGATAGACTTGCTCGACACTCAACGCAGGGTTGCCACAAACCTTCAATTTGTAAAAAATCCAGTATCTGAATTGGGCGATTGGTACTGACATGTATACACTGATGTGTATAAAATTGATGACTAATAAGAACCTGCTGTGTAAAAAAAAAAATTAAAAAAGAAACTAATGCTAAACTTTCATATGGAAATATGTTAATGTAAATGTTTCAGACATTACAGGAAATTCCTAAAAATCTTAGGTATAATGGTATAATGGTATATGGTATAATGTTATAAGTCATAATGTTATAATGTTATAAGTTATAAGTCTGGTATAATGTTATAAGTCATAATTCTAGTTATTTTAAAATGCATGTTATATATTATTTTAAAATGCATGTTATAAAATGCATGTTTAAAATGCATGTTATAAGTCATAATTCTAGTTATTATTTTAAAATGCATATCTCAGAAATAACTAAATTTCTTTGTCAATTGCATTATTATGAACTTTCATCAAATCTTTAACCGTGGTCATTTTTAAGTCTTTTGTCATTTACAGACAGTTCTGGGTGTACTCTGGTGCTTTTGCAAAAATGTGCCTATAAAAGGGTTTCACCTTCAAGGAATTCATGGAAAAGACTCTGACAAGCACAGGTTTCTGATAACTGACTATACTGCCGAACTGAATGAATAAGCATTTTCTGAACTCTAATGGAAAACTGATGAGTTCATAAAAGTGCTAACAAAAGATCAAGATGAAAAAAAAAATTAATTACATGGGACTGAGTGAACTGGTGAGGATGATTATAATTTTTGTGACTTTCTGTTTGAATAAAAAAAAAAATCCAATATCTGCGAAGTGCAGTAAAGCCAGGAAATTGAGTGATGTGTAGTTTTCAATTTTTTTTTAATTTTGCAAATCTTGAATGGCTGCAGAGGTGATTTATTTTAAAACTTAAGTAAGATGTTTATGGAGCATTTACTTTTTTGTGGGGGACTGAGTGGGATAAAAAGCATTGATGATTCCTGGAAAAACGTATGGAATTTAAAGACAGGGCAGGGTTCAAATCCAAGCTTTATTTCTCACCAGCTGCAGGACTTTGTATAAAGTACTTATTCCTTTTCAAGCCTCAGAGGCTTCATCTGGGTAATGGGGTTATATGACCTCCCTGTGGAGCTTTTCTTATGATTCGATTCGATAAGATTTCGCCAGCTTTGCACATGTGAAGTGCCCAGTTAGACTGAACATAAGCCTAGCACATGTCAGGAGCTAGGAGAGAGTTGGCTCCCATCTCTTCCCCTTCAGAGTTTACAATCTGGTAAGAATTAGAAAAAGGCTGGCAGGCAGGAGAATGGAGATGCATTCCTCAGCTGGCCCTCTTGCCACTGTCTCTCCAGCTTCTTGGCCCGTGACACAGCTGTGCCCGGTCCCTCTGCCGTCTCCAGGCCATCCACGCCCGCACCTGCCACCACACGCGCGTTCTGCCACAAGACTCTTTTCCATCCTCCATCTTTCTGTCTGCACCCCAGACACAGATCTGCACTGATGGGGAGGGGTGGGTTAGAAGTCAAGGGTTTTGTGGAGAATGAGAGCCATTTGGCAACGGACCAGGGCACCAAAGTTCAGCAGTTGGGCAACGTAGCCTGTCGCTCTACTGCGTGTCCCTGAGTATGCTCAGAGGACTTCCGGGTCTCAGAGGCAGGAACACTGGGCTTTATCTCTGTTTTGATCCAAGCTCTGAAGCTGATTTATCGCGGGTGCTTGCACAGGTCCTGTTTCTTTTGAGGGCTTCAGTTTCGCAGTCTTCCATTCAATGGGATGCTTGTTTCCGGGTCTGGTTTGGAGCCACTACCGTGTCACAAAGGGGCCACGGGGCCAGTCCATCTTTGGACTTTGGGCTCCGGTCTTTCAAGACTCAGTTGCCTGGCGGAGGGGTGGCAGTTATCCCAGCGCTTCTGGCTATTTGGCCCCCAAGGTCATCCCTGACAATGTGGCCTCCATTCAGGCAGTTGCTTCAAAGATTAAAGGCTTCTCTGCTGAGATCTTCTTACAAATCCCTTGATCCTCTCCTTTCCACCCTTCCTGCCAACCGGGGTCCAAATGGATGTGTGCAGGCCTGTGCACATGCACAGCCCCCTCGCCGGCCAGCTGATCTCTGGACCTCTCACCACCACCTCTTAGCCAAAGATTCGGGGCAGGGGGGTGCGGTGAGGACTTGGGAGGCTTCCCCAGGAGCCAGGCACAGAGTGTCGGGGTGAATTCTCAGTTCCTGGTTCTGCTTCTTTATTTCAGCTGAGCAGAGGGCTGGGAAAAGGGAGAGGCTGAGAGCCCATCTCAGGTGAACAACTTCCAGCAACAGAAGGCAGGCAAGCTGCATAGGCACAAAGAAGGGGTAGAAAATTAGGGAGGGACCTTGAGGCAGAGGCATCTGCCCCATTTTTTCTTTGGATTCAATGACTGTATTTTTCATATCTGTAAGTTTTACTTGGCTCTACTTCAGACTTGGTTCCTTTTTAAAAATTGTTCTGTTTTTAATACTCTAAAATTAATTTTGCCTAGTATGTTATCTAGAGCTGCACCAATGTTCACATCTTCATTTTTTGACTCCTGGAGATTGCCCTTACTTTATGGAGCCCTTAGCTATGTAAATAAGTTTGTCAAATTTTATGCAGCATTTCTTAGTGTTCTGCTGTATTTCCCCAAAAGAAGAGCTCTGGCTTGAAGTTTTTTATTTTTTATTTATTTTTTAACATCTTTATTGGAGTGTAATTGCTTTACAATGGTGTGTTAGTTTCTGCTTTATAATAAAGTGAATCAGCTATACATACACACATTATGGCTTCAGTTTTTAAGACCTCCTCCAGCTCCAAGATTCTGTTGTTATTGGGGTGTGTGTGTGTGTGTGTGTGTGTGTGTGCGCGCGCGCGCACGCGCGTGCGTGTGCCTAAGCAAAGGCGGCTATTTGGAGGGGGTGTCTAGCATAAGCTAACTATAAGTTTAGGGAACTCAGATCCTGAGGGCAGAGGCTCCCACAGTGTGAAGGAGATGACATTGGACGGGTGGTTGTGACGTGATTGCAGAGTCTCGAGTGCCAGGGTGCTCGCATTTGGACTTGGTGGAGAGCAATATAGAATTTTTTTAATTTCTTTTTTTAATTGCAGTACAGTTGATGTACAATATTATATAAGTTACAGGTGTACGATATAATGATTCACAATTTTTTTTTTTTTTTTAAAATGTGGGTGTGCCTTTGGAAGCAGGCTGTGGGGTTTTTTTTTGTTTTTTTTTTTTTAGAGCTGTGGTTTTCTTTATTTTTGAAGATGTTGGGGTAGGAATTTATTAATTAATGTATTTATTTTTGCTGTGTTGGGTCTTCGTTTCTGTGCGAGGGCTTTCTCTAGTTGTGGCAAGCGGGGGCCACTCTTCATCGCGGTGCGCCGGCCTCTCACTATCGCGGCCTCTCTTGTTGCGGAGCACAGGCTCCAGACGCGCAGGCTCAGTAGTTGTGGCTCACGGGCCTAGTTGCTCCGTGGCATGTGGGATCCTCCCAGACCAGGGCTCGAACCCGTGTCCCCTGCATTAGCAGGCAGATTCTCAACCATTGCGCCACCAGGGAAGCCGATTCACAATTTTTTTAACTTTTTATTTCATATTGGAGTATAGTTGATTAACAATGTTGTGTTAGTTTCAGGTGTACAACAAAGTGATTCAGTTATACATATACATGTATCTGTTCTTTTTCCAATTCTTTTCCCAGTTAGGTTGCTACAGAATATTGAGCAGAGTCCCCTGTGCTCCACAGTAGGACCCTGTTGGTTATCCATTTTAAATATAGCCTTGTGTACATGTCAATCCCAAACTTCCTAACTATCCCTCCGCCCCACCTTTTCCCCTCTGGTATTTTAAGTCTGTTCTCTAAGTCTGTGAGTCTGTTGTGATTCACAGTTCTTAAAGGCTATACTCCATTCATAGTTATTATAAAATATTGACTGTATTCCCCGTGTTGTTCAATATATCATTGTAGCTGATTTTTTTTTTTTCTTTGCGGTATGCGGGCCTCTTACCGTTGTGGCCTCTCCCGCTGCAGAGCACAGGCTCTGGACGCGCAGGCTCAGCGGCCATGGCTCATGGGCTCAGCCGCTCCGCGGCATGTGGGATCTTCCTGGACTGGGGCACGAACCCGTGTCCCCTGCATTGGCAAGCGGACTCTCAACCACTGCGCCACCAGGGAAGCCCCTGATTTTTATTATACATAGTAGTTTGTATCTGTTAACCCCCTACCCCTTTATTGCCCCTCCCCCCTTCCCTCTCCCAACAGGTAGCCACTAGGTTGTTCTCTTTATCTGGGAGTCTATTTCTTTTTTGTTATATTCACTAGTTTGTTGTATTGCAACATAGATTTTTGAAAGCAGGGATTTTATATGATGAAGGCAGTGTTTCTTATTTTCATCCACGGATTCATGCTTTAATTCTTCAGACACTTACTGGACACCTTTTTTTTCTTTTTTTTTAAAGCAGTTCTTTATTTATTTTAAAATTTATTTTATTTACTTTTTTTGGCTGCGTCGGGTCTTTAGTTGTGGCTTGCGGGGTCTTCGTTGCAGCACCTGGGCTTCTCTCTTGTGGCGCACGGGCTCCAGAGAGCATGGGCTCTGTAGTTCGCGGCACGCGGGCTCTTGTGTGAGGTGCGCCAGCTCAGTAGTTGTGGCACATGGGCTTAGCGGCTCCGCGGCATGTGGGATCCTAGTTCCCCGACCAGGGATCGAGCCCACATCCCCGGCATTGGAAGGCGGATTCTTTACCACTGAACCAGCAGGGAAGTCTGTGGACACCTTTTATGTCCTAGGAACAGTGATTATTGGCAGATGAAGCTGCTGGAGGTTCGTAAGATGGTTTGGCGACAGAGGCCACCTAGGTGGTCACTGCAATGACCTAAGGTGTGGGCGATGAGTGCCTAGCTGAGGAGGGTGACAGGAAAGCTGAGACCTGTCAGAGAAACACATGACACTTTGGCAGTATTGTTGATGCAGAAGGTGATAGGATACTAAAGTTCTGAGCTTCACACGTGGTCCTCTGGCTACGCTCTGCCGTAATCATTTAAATTAAGGGCCGCCTTGCACACCCAGTATCTCAGAAGTGGTCTCTGGGGAAGAAAGTGCCTCTGTTTCTTCTTACACTTTCCTCTGGGACCTGGATGCCGTGCTGGTCCTTCAAGAGAATACATACAAAGGGACAGGAGACAGACACTCATTCACCAAATATGTAGTGAGTGTGCGTACGTGCTAGGCAGTGTTGTAGGTATTAGGGATGGAGAAGGGAACCAGACATTTCAGGGCTTTGCTGTCATGGAGCTTACATTTCATGAGGACAAGACAGGTAATGAACACTTCAACAAAGAGATGAGAATTTCAGATGGCGGTGAGGTCTTGGGAGAGAATGAAACAGGTGATGGCACAAAGTTTTTGGACAAAGGGTGGGAGAATTGAGGCTGGGAGAGTGAGGGGCTCCCGAGGGTCAGTGCCACAAGCACCCCAAGAATTCAGAGGATGGGAGCTGGCAGAGCGGGGACGGGTGGACCAGGGTCAGCGCTCGTTTTCAGGAAGGGTATCTTCCTGCCACCTCCCATAGTCCTGGAGCAGTGTCCTCCTTCCCCCTCCTTCTGGGGGGATAGGGTTGGCCTCACACTCTTGGTTTCCTGCTGGGAGTACCTGAGCCAGGGGCTCTGTCTAGGCTTGGGGAGAAGTAATACAGTAAGTCCTCTACAAACAAACGAGTTCCGTAAGTCCGATTTGTTCCTAAGTCCAACAAAGTTAGCCTAGGTACCCAACTAACACAATCGGCTATATAGTGCTGTACTGTGATAGGTTTATAATACTTTTCACACGACTAATACATAAAAACAAATAAACCCCCAAATTAAAACATGTTTAATCTTACAGTACATTCCCTTGAAAGATACAGTAGTCCAGCACGACAGCTGGCACACAGGGGCTGGCATCGAGTGAACAGGCAGGAAGGGTTACTTACTGGAGGAGGGAGAGGAGGTGGGAGATGGTAGAGCTGAAGGATCGCCAGCAACAGGAGACGGAGGAAGCTGCAATTTCACTCACACCTGACGTTGATGGACTGCACGTTTTGTATCTTTGAAATTGCGCAACTTGAAGGTTCATACGTAGGGGACTTACTGTAACGTCTGTTTTTCCTTCATTGCAAACTTGGATCCCAAAACTGGGGTGTGGGGAGCACATCCTGTGGGCATCCCCGTTGGAATGAACCTCTGCCCCCCTCCCTCACTCTGCTTTTTTGTACTCCATTAGGGTACTTCTCAGAGGCTGCCTTGCCTGGGTTATTTCTGTTTGTCTGTCTTCCCCCACGAGATTGCATTTCTTGAGTGCCGAACCTGGGCACTTCCCCCTTGGTCTCCCTGGTGCAGAGATTTTTAACCTTTTGTGGCTTGTGTACCCTTGTAAGAATCTGATGAGGAAACTGGCGACCCTCTCCCCAGAAATTTGCCTCCCCCCTCATATTTTGCATAATATTCTGGGGAGGTACACAGGCCCCTGACACCCGTCCGTGGATCCCTAGTTGAGAACTCTGCCTGAGTGCCTTGCCCGATACCTGCACATGGTAAATTCTCAGAGTTTGGTTGACTTGGGGACATCCTCCCAATTAAATCCCTCTACCCTAGTTGCGGTGGTGGGGAGGGGAACAAAGAGCCAGGAAGCAGTCCGGCTGCTAGGAGATGCAGAGGAGTGTGTATAAACTCTGGGAGTGACTGTCCAGAGAGCAGTAGCTTCACCGTCGCTTCTCGCCATGGGGAGCCGGAGCTGGGGTCTCCTGTCCCTCGGGCTGGTCTTCCTCAAACTCTTCACCGCTGCTCTGCAGGCTCATGATACCCTTCTGCCTGCCGTTCACGCCCCTGCCCATCCTGTCGGCCTCATCCCTTTCCTGAAGCCTTCCTCGTTGTTTTGTGCCAGCTGACCTCACCCTCTCTGGAACGTCTGTTTAACTATCTGAAACTCACAGCTGATATCTTCTTTGATGCCTCCTTTGTCTGGGTTGCTCTTGTGAACTCCAGCTTAGGTTGTCAGAGAAGCCAGAGGTGGCTCCCAAGTGTCCGGTCATGGCAGTTTGCTTCATCCTCCCCACGAGCACTCATGGAATTGATAGAATGCAGCACTGATAGAATTCAGCCCACACAGCCTTCGCTGGGCCTGCATTTCCCCTGTGTGGACACTGCCAGCCCTTCTGCCTTAACTTCTGAGGTTGCTGTGGTGTCCTCCACGCCACCTGCCAGTGTCTTTACTCTTCCCTTTCTCCCTCCCTCCCTCTCTTCCCTCCCTCCCTCCCTCTCTTCCCTCCCTCCCTCCCTCTCTTCCCTCCCTCCCTCTCTTCCCTCCCTCCCTCTCTTCCCTCCCTCCCTCCCTTCCTTCCCTCCCTCCCTCCTTTCCCTCCTAGCTTGCTCAGCAGTCAGACTACCTGAGTTTAAATCTGAGCAGGTGACTAAGCATCAATGTGTCCTGGTTCCTTATCTATCAAATGGAATTATTAATAGTGGTACCTACCTCACTGGGTTTCATCATGACAATTAAGTGAAGTAACACATATAAAGTACGTAGAACAGTTCCTGGTACAGTTCCTGTTTAATAAATGTTAGCTATTATTATTATCACTTAATCAGCTTGTAAAGCCCCTTTGTCTCTCTTTTGATTGTTTTTTGGGGGCTTTCTCTCACGTATCATAAAGAATCCTAGGATAGGAATGGAGCGCAGAGATTTTAAAATTCTGAGATGGAAAATACCTGCCTTTCTTATTCCAGGTCAGTGGCAGGCATCTCCAGTAGAACATGAAATTCTCTTCCTGAGCCCAGTTGCAGACTCAGAATTTTTCTCAACACAGCTCGCCGGGCTGTCGCTACAAGTCGACTGGAGTTGCCTCTTGAAGTGCAGTGTTTGCGCAGCCTTCTGATTTTACCAGTGAAGGATTTAAGGCCGAGAGTGTTTTCAGCACCTGCCCAGGGAGCAGTGCTGGGCCCAGGACTCCCAGTGCCCACGCAGTGCTCTCACCATCCCTTTCTGTTTGCTGAGAAGCTTCCTTTTAATGTCTGAGATTCACGTGGTCCTTTTTCCCTGATGTGTACTAAGTATGCATATGACTGGTTCTCAGATCTATTTATCTTGCCAGTTACCTAGCTGAAGTTATTGCCGTTTAGCTGGGGGTGGATCATGTGTCCAACTCAGCTGCTGTTGGGCTGATCTGTGGGTTTTCTGAAATTTCTCCAGCGACACTCTGCATTGATAGTGCACTGATAGCTGAAGGTCACCTGCAAGGAAGTTCTTATTGATGTTGAATTCTCATATTGCAAAGGGCGGCCAAGACGTGACAGTCCTCATCCAGCAGGTCCCTTTGTCCCTTGCACCCTCCCATCCTCAAAACAGAGCCCATTCTGGGCTTCCCTGGTGGCACAGTGGTTGAGAGTCTGCCTGCCGATGCAGGGGACATGGGTTCGTGCCCCGGTCCGGGAAGATCCCACATGCCGTGGAGCGGCTGGGCCCGTGAGCCATGGCCGCTGAGCCTGCGTGTCTGGAGCCTGTGCTCCGCAACGGGAGAGGCCACAACAGTGAGAGGCCTGCGTACCAAAAAAAAAAACAACAAAAAACAGAGCCCATTCTGCTAAAGAAGCATAGACCTTAAAAAAAAAAAAAAAGCGCGTGGAGTTACGATTTCCTGTCTTACCTCCTTGAGTTGAGGAGAGATGGGGAATAGCAATAGACAAAGCTGATTGATTGATTGAATAGACCTTTATTGGAGTATAATTGCTTACAACCACTATGGAGAACAGTATGGAGGTTCCTTACACAATTAAAAATAGAACTACCGTACGACCCAGCCATCCCACTACTGGGCACATACCCTGAGAGAACCATCATTCAAAAAGAGACGTACCACAGTGTTCACTGCGACAAAGTTGATTTTAAATCAGAAGAATCCAGGAGCACGTGAATCATGAAACCCTTTGGTAGGAAAACATGTAACAAATTCTGAAAAATGTTATCTTCTCCTTCCTTCTCTGTAGAAGGATACAAGCGGATGAGGGCTGATGTTTTCATAATCCTAGTACTGGGATTATGGAAGTCTGTAAGAGGCAGTTCTTTTTGGGGGTAAAAGATGAAATGGATGACAAGTTGAAGAAAAATTGCAGGTAGACAGCAATAAGTGGGTTCAGAACGTGTTTGGAAGAGTTCGGAGAGGAGGTGGAAAAAATAATATTAAAGCTTGATTTAGCATGTTGAATAAGAATTCAATTTTGCTCTGATGCATGAAAATTAGAAAAATATTTGCATAAGTAACATGCTACAATAGTGAAGCTTTAATTTTACTACTTAGGAAATACCACCTGTCTGTTGCAGGGAAACATTTACGGAAGCAGGAGCTATTAAATTGGAAGTTGATATTTACCACTTTGAGAAAAAGAAATGGTTATAAACTGCCCAAGGTACTTGCTCATATAAAAATTAGGGGGGGGGTTCGATTTCTGGGAAATGAAAATGTACTGTAATATTTTTAGGGAAACAACTATGAAATACTTTTGGCACCCCTTACAGATCCAAAGTAGTTTTCTCTTAGTTTAGCAAGATAAACATATATTGTACATAACTTGGTTTGTACAATAAATGATTACGCTTGGTATATTTAGACGTCGGGAAGCCTGAAAGGCAGAAGAAAACCCCAAAGTTGTTTCTTCTAAAACCAAGAAAAAAAAATTCTCAAGAAGGAGTTGTTTTTCTATACTTTTCTGCTCCTTTATGTCTCTGGGAAGGTTTGGAAACTCCCAGGGCGGTGAGCACTTTCCCCAGCTGGCAGGGCTTTCGTGAACCAGTCACGTGAGGGACGCATGGATGCCTGGGGAGAACAGTGGCCCTTGTTTCACGTGGAACCTTCTTCCTGGGAACTTGGGCCCAGTCAGGCTGCCGGCATACTTTGGGATTAGAGGCTGCTGCCCCTTTTCCCGAAGGAAGATTAGTCATTTCCACCTGTCTGGGAGGGTGTCCTTGGCCAGAGTCTATGGGTGGGGGACCATTTGCGTGCTGAACCCTGGAATTCACGGGGAAGACAGCAGCTAGGGCTGCTCCTTTATTAGAGAGGGCAGGCAAGAGGTGCCGGCATAGACAAACCCGTGAGACCCACTGGAGGGTTCCGACTCTCAGAACAGGAGAGAGATGCGGATGGCTCAGGAGCTCAGCGGGCTGCAGTCTGTGGTCCAGGCTCTCCCCTGGGCAGCTCAGCACCTGCGCAGGGCCTTTGGGTTCACGGCTGTGCCTTAAGGGTGTCACTGTCCTATTCTGCCCAGAGCCCTCCCCTCCACCAGCTGATGGATGTTCCCTGGGCTGCCAGAGCTGGAATGGGGGAGTGGGATGTGGAATCTGGTCTTCAGCAGAAGGGGCTGCACCTGCGGGGGCCTTTGGCTGTCCACAGCCAGCCAACGAGGGAGACAGAACGAACCGTGAAGGAAACGTGGAGGAGAAGTCGTGCTGCTAAGGAAGAGATGAGCAGCAAGGTCAGGTGCGGGTGAGAGGTCCCGAAAGGAGGCCTGGCGTGCTTGGCCAAGCAGCAGGAGGTCACTGGTGAGCTGGCTGATCGACTGAGGCCTGTCCTAGCAGAAGGAGGAGAGGAGAAGCCATGTTACAGAACCGGAGCATCTGGGCTTTCTTTTCAGCGCAGTGTTAGGGGAAAGGACCCTGGGCTGGAGTCAGGGGACCTGGGTTCCAGTCTTGGTTCTGATCTGAACTGGCTTTGTGACTTTGAGCAAGTCACTTCTGCCCTGTGGGCCTCAGCTTCCTTATTTGCAAATGGAGCAGGCTCCGCTCCTTAGTCCTTGAGGTGCTCTCTGGCTTTGACATTGTTCGCAGAGGAAGCGGTGTTTGCATCAGCACTGAGGATTCTGAGCTGGAGGTGGCTGGAGAAAGATTGGAAGCGAGAAGGTGCCGGATTCAGAGCCCTTCTCTACTCCCTTCCTAGCCGTGTGACCCTGCCTTCCCAGGCAGGCAGAAGTGGGAGTCGGACACTGGGTCCAGCTCTTACTGGCGAGACAGTGACCGTCCCCCACCTTCCCCTCCCCCACTCACCTGGGGGCGGGAGGACAGGCTCCCCAGGTGGGGTCGGTGAGGGAGGGGTGAGGCTGGATGAGCCCTGGGTAATGGGCCTGGGGGCGATGGTCTCAGAAGCCTTTGGCTGGAGAGGCTCGGTGACCTTGCGGGCATTTCACAGCCCCTGGTGACCACGGTCATCTTCCTTGTAGCCCTCCTACTCCTCTGCATTTCTGAGCAGTCCCCGCCCGGAGCCTCCCCGCCCTGCCCCTGGGCAGCCCTCTGTGTGCTCAGCCCCCAGAGGCAGGCCTGCTGCCCGGGATCGGCCTCTTATTTTTGCAGCTCCAGCCACAGGCTTCCTGACCAGACCGTCAGAAGCTGGGGGGCTTGGAGGTGGGGGTCAGGGAGCCACGGGCTCGCGCTCTGCCTCAAAAGGTGCCCCTCCTGGAGGAGATGCCCCTCCCAAAGAAGGGGGCGGGCACTTTTGGATTCTCCCTCCCAGGGTCCCTGGCTCAGGTCAGCTGACTCGGCGAGCATCCCCACGCTCTCTGTGTGATGGGAATGATGGTCCTGACCCCACAAGGCCGTGGTGGCCATTGAGGCCCTGGCACATTTAAGCTCTCAGGAGAGGGTTTGTTCCTTTCCTTGCTGGACTTCGAGCTCAGAACAGGACAGCGTGTTCCCAGAGGTGCAGACGCGGAGGAGAAGCTGAGCTTCCACACACACATGCTTCTGTACCCGGTCCCCCAGCCTGAGGCTGACCCTGCGGGGGAAGCGGGACTCTGCTCTGTGCTGTGGTCCCTGCCCCCTTGCTGTCCTGAGGCTCCCATTACCTCACCGCAGGGCCCATCTGGCAGAGGGAGCGTGGAGCTGCCTGGGTGGAGAGCAGGAGGCTAATTTTAGACCTGGGGACTCCCTGCCAACAGCTGTGGCTGCCTGGCAGTGGGGCTGGGCTGCCCGCCGGGAGCCCTGGGCCCGGCCCTCCAGGTCTGCTCTCGGGAACACATTCCTGCCTCTGTCCCAGCTGCAGGGATGTGGCCTGGGGGGACAAGGGTTCCTCTGCACAGGGGGTGGGACCTTGAAGCCACTGCTTTCTCCAAGTCTTCCTTTCCCCTTCTTGCATGAAGATAGCTCATTCCTCCGTCTCTTTCTAGATGGCTCTGTACCCCGGAAACTACTGATAGGGTACCTCCATCGTGGGGCAGCTGGGGCAACATGGAGAAGAGACAGAATCCCCAGACTGTCCTGGGTTTATGGGCTAAATCCAGCCTCCCGCTCACCACCAAGCTAAGTCTAATATCGTTTTTCTCAACCTTTTTCCTCTTGGCACACATCAAAAATGACGGAAGAAGATATTTGCATCACATATGGAGGTAAAGAGATAAGCATACTTGTGGTTGGAGACAGCCAGCCCTAGGGTTCTGCTGCTCCGGGAACTCAAGGGGTTGGTACTGGCACCTGTGTCACCCACGCGAAGCCCGCCAGGGGGTCAGGACACACCTGTTGGAGGCTGTGACATCATTCTCCAGCATGCCAAGTCCTAGCCCCAGGAGACAGCTCCTGGGTTAATCGTAGACGTGTGCTGGAAGGGGACCCAGGGAGCATGGAAACTGTCCTCACCTTTTGCAGATGAGGAGACTGAAGACTAGAGAAGCTTGCCCAAGGTCAAGCAGTTGTGGGCTTCCCTGCTGGCGCAGTGGTTGAGAGTCCGCCTGCCGATGCAGGGGACATGGGTTTGTGCCCCGGTCCGGGAAGATCCCACATGCCGCGGAGCGGCTGGGCCCGTGAGCCATGGCCGCTGAGTCTGCGCGTCCCGAGCCTGTGCTCCGCAATGGGCGAGGCCACAACAGTGAGAGGCCCGCGTACCGCAAAACAAACAAACAAACAAACAAACAAACAAAACCAGTTGTGGTTCTAGTTCTGCTAGGACATTTCTTCATTTATCCGATATTTATTGAATACTGTAAAGTTCAATATTCTGGGGATACAAAGATTAAAAATAGTTGCTGGGACTCAATCTGTTTTTGGTGAAAAGAAAATCAAGGAAAAAACAACAACAACAAAAAGATACCATTTTTCCCACCGTCATATCGGCAAAAATTAAAGATTTTGACCTTCAAAAAAAAGATCAAGGAAGCAGTTCAGGAAGGTGTTATTTTGGGGGAGAGAGATGGGAATGAGATTGGACAGAGACACAAGGGGCTTCAAAGGAATTGATTATGTCTACTTCTTAGGCAGACTGATGGGCACACAAGTGTTATTCTTTTTTTAAAAAAAATAAGTTTATTTATTTAATTTATTTTTGGCTGTGCTGGGTCTTTGTTGCTGTGCGCAGACTTTCTCTAGTTGCCGTGAGCGGAGGCTACTCTTGGTTGTGGTACACGGGCTTCTCATTGCGGTGGCTTCTCTTGTTGCGGAGCACGGGCTCTAGGCGCGTGGGCTTCAGTAGTTGTGACACGTGGGCTCAGTAGTTGTGGCTCGTGGGCTCTAGAGCGCAGGCTTGGTAGTTGTGGCGCACAGGCTTAGTTGCTCCACGGCATGTGGGACCTTCCCGGACCAGGGCTCGAACCCGTGTCCCCTGCATTGGCAGGCGGATTCTTAACCACTGCGCCACCAGGGAAGTCCAGGTGTTATTCTTTAAACCATTCATCTGTATCCTTTTATATGTATGATATAATTCTTTTAAAAAGTAATTTTAAGAATACAGGGAGTTTACAAACTACAGAAAAATGGCCTTTGGGGGGCTTAGGTAAGCAGAAGAGAGACAGGTCAATCAGTTATTACCTGGCAGGTGAGGGGTGCTAGTGCAGAGCTATTGTAATAATAGCCCACCGTGTGTACTTTGCAAGGAGCTCATTCCATCTTCACAATGGCTCTTGGGGGGATGGGAGCCTTTACATAGATGCCACTTTACGGGTGAGAAAACTAAAGTTCAGAGAGGTTACTTACCTTGTTCAGGGTTTTGTGGCGAGTCATCTTTGCAGTCAAGTTTGAGTGTGGACACCCTAGCCATTACGTGGGTTGATTTCGCAGTCAGTTGGCCTATGGGGTTGGGTGGAGGATACAAAGGCAGGAAGGTTACTTAATCTCTGTAAACTTCTACTTCCAAATCTGATAAATGGAACTCATTTTACTTGGTGATCCTTCTTGTGCAAATCATTTGAATATAAAAGCACTGTATCAGTGTGAAAGCTGACACTTATTGAGAAATAATGCTGTGTCAGCTCCTTCTCAGGTGGTACCTCCTCTGATCTTCCCTCTGCCCCACCGAGAGCACCAGGCAGTCTGCCTTCTTGCTCTCAGCATTCCTCTGTTAATAAAACTCTCTTCTCCCTGCCTTCTCCAGGGGAGCTGGCTTCAACTTTGCCATGACGTCCATTCCAGAGCTGAGACGCTAGAGATACAAAGTCCTGTCTTTAGCCCACCCCCAGCATGAGCGATACTGTTCTGTTGGCCCACGCCAAGTTCTGTGCTTATCTCTGGGGAGGCACCATCACCCTCAACTGAGAAGGGGAAGGCTTTGAAATCCTTAGTCTGTCCCAGTGGTTCTCAATCTGGCTGCACATTTGAATCACCTGGGGAACTTGAAGGACTGTCCTTACCAAGACCTCACCGCAAGTCAATCAGTTAGGTTGGGGGTGGATGAGGGCTAAGCATCAGCTTCCCAGGTGATTCTAACGAGTAGCCAAGGTAGACCACCTTAGGGCTGTGGTTTCTCTCCGCATGGGATGAGCTAAGAAATAAACGGCCATGAAGAGGAAGGGAGTACACAGCTGAGCAATGACCAGGATGCCCCTGGGCCCCAGGCTGGGGCAGGATTAGGCCAGGGAAGCCTGGAAATGGGACAAGGAACAGGGAAGGAAAGACAGTGAGCAGGAAAGGAAAGAGGAGAAAATGAAAAAAAAAAGGGTTAGTGTTGGAGGATGCTAAATTACCCCCTGTGATGACCCCATACCTGTCCAACAGTACCTTTTCTGTGAGTTCAGGTCCAGTCAATGAACGTTTGGTAATTCGGTGTGTGAGAGCTGCAGCAGGTACAGAGAAGTGTGAACCCCACCCTATTGGTATTGCAGGAGCTATGGTGTTCTTGCACAGACAGGTGTGTACATTAGAGATAGTACATCCCCTTGGCTTGTTCTCCCCAGTGCCCAGAAACCCCCTCACCTTGGGTAAAGCTTATTACTTTTTTTTTTTTTTTGCGGTACGCGGGCCTCTCACTGCTGTGGCCTCTCCCGTTGCGGAGCACAGGCTCCGGACGCGCAGGCTCAGAGGCCATGGCTCACGGGCCCAGCCGCTCCACAGCATGTGGGATCCTCCCGGACCGGGGCACGAACCCGTGTCCCCTGCATCGGCAGGCAGACTCTCAACCACTGCGCCACCAGGGAAGCCCAAGCTTATTACTTTTGTTTAGAGTCTGTCATGTGAGGGCAGGAACCATGTCTGTTTTGGGTCTTAGTTCTGGTATTGCCCAGAACCTAACCTTATGCCTTCTTCAAAGAAAGCCCTCAGCTGATTCCATATTTGTTTAATTGAATTTGATTGTTTGAAGTAACTAGTACAAGGTGAGTGCTGAGGGAACCTGGAGCGTGATTATGTGCTCAAGTGCCTGGTACAGGTAAGAGAAAGAAAATCTAGCTGGGGGAGGAAGGCTTTGTGGTGGAGGTGGGATTTGAACTGGGACATAAATGATGCGGAGAACTTAGATAAATGGAGGTGAGGGACGATGAAGACAGAGGGCCAGGCCAGGCTCTTCCTCATGCCCTGATGGGAGCAGAGGTGGCTGCATTCCCCAGGGAAGATGGGCAGGGAGAGGAAAGAGGTCCTTACAGTCCAAGGGTGGCTAAAATCGAGAGATGCGGAGGGAGGAGCCAGCTATGGGAAATGGCTACAGGCTCAACAGATATGTGAGAGATAGCTGAGGTGACCGTTTAAGGAAATTCTGTGTCCACTTTGAGCTGGATTCTATAATATCAGGAATCAGCAAATAGGTACTCTTGTGGTGGGTGGTGCTCGCAGAGGTTCCATCCAGGAGCAAGAGATGTGAAGAAACCAAGCCCCAGAAATAAGTGAATAACCTCAGAGTTGGGAGTCCCAGGCCCTCGGCTGGCCACGGAGAATGACAGCCGTGGTTCTCAGCCCCCGCTGCATGCTAGACCATCCAGGAAGCTGAGTAATCCAGGCAAAGGGGTGGAGGTTATACAGGCATATATGTTTGTCAGCACTCATACAACTGTTTACTTAAAATGGATACATTTTATTGTATATAAATTATACTCAAATATAGTTAATTTAAAAACAGAACATGGTGGAGCCGCAAGCTCCATTGGAACCAGTGCCAGGGTAGGAAAACCTAACCTGTAATTGACAAATTGCTGGAGGCTCCGCGTGGACAAGTCTGAGAGTTGAAAACTTCAGGGGGGAGAGCTAACGCATAGCACAGTGATTATGGTCAACAATACTGAATTATAAACTTCCAAGTTGCTAAGAGACTCGATCATAATTGTTCCCACCACAAGTATGTGACGTGATAGAGCTGTTAGCGAACACTACGGTGGTAATCATATTGCAACATATAAATGTATGAAATCAACATGTTGTACACTTTATGTCAATTAAGTCTCAATAAAAGAAATTTAAAAACCCCAAAACTTCACGGGTGCCCAGTCATGGGGGTGGGAGGTTACACTTCTGTGTTTTTACTTCCTGGAGCTCTACCAGGTCCTCATTCACCTACAGTGAACACTGGAGGAAAATACCCATATGCTTCCGGCAGGGGGAAGGGAAAGGACCACTTTGAAATGTGCCAGAGCACACTGTTCTTCTTAACAAGGTCTGCCCTAAGGAGAAGGTGTTTTACCAGAGCCTGACGTACCTGGGGGAAGGGAAATACCCAACTCCAGGCCATTCTAGCCATCCTGTATTAGACCAGGAATTTTAAAATCTACGATTAATATGCTAAGAGCTTTAATGGGAAAAGTAGACCATGCAAAAGCAGATGGGTGATGTAAGGAGAAAGATCTTAATTCTAAGAAAGAATGAAAAAGAAATGCTGGAGATCAAAACCACTGTAACAGAGATGAAGGATGCCTTTGATGGGCTCATGAATAGACTGGACATGCCAAGGAAAGGATCTCTGAGCTTGAGCATGTGATGATAGAAACTTCCAAAACTGAAAAGTAAAGAGAAAAAAGACTGAGGAAAACAAAACAAAACAGAACAGGATGGACTGTCCAAGAACTGCGGGACAACTATCAATACAAAATGCGTAACATGTGCAATGGGAATACCAGAGGAGAAGAGAGAAAGGAACAGGAGAAATATTTGAAGCAATAATGACTCAGAATTTCCCCAAGTTAATGTCAAACATCAAACTACAGATCCAGGAAGCTCAGAGAATACCAAGCAAGATAAATCCCTTCCCCCCAATCATATTCAAACTTCAGAATGTCAAAGATAAAGAAAAACATCCTGAAAGAAGTTGGGGGGTGGGTGGAACGCCTCACTTGTAGAGGAGCAAAGGTAGGAATTACATCTGACATCTCAGAAACCATGCAAGCAAGAAGAGAGTGCAGTGAAGTATCTAAAGTGTTGAGAGAAAAAAAACACCAACCTAGAACTCTGTACCCTGTGAAATTATCCTTCACAAGTGAAAGAGAAATACTTTCTCAGACAAACAAAAATTGGGGGAATTTATTGCCAGTACACCTGCTTTGCAAGAAATGTTAAAAGAAGTTCTTCAGAGGGAAGGAAAACTATATAGATGAGAAACTCATCTATATAAAGAAAGGAAGAGCATTGGAGAATGAATACATGAAAGTAAATAAAAAACATTTTATGTTTCACAAATAACAGTTGTTCAAAATAATAATAGCAACAATGTATTTGATTATGTATGCTTTAAACATCAGTGGGTCTAAATACACCAGTAAAAGACAGATTGTCGCATGGATCCAAAAATAAGATGCCACCTACATTGTCTACAGGAAACCAACTTTAAGTATAAAGATACATATAGATTAAAAATAAAAGAATGGAGAAAGATATACCATGCTAACATTAATCAAAGGAAAGCAGGAATAGCTATATTTCAGACAGAGCAGATTTCAGAGCACAGAAAGTTATCAGGGATAAAGAGGGGCATTAGATACTAATACAACAGGAAGACATAACAATCCTTAATGTGTATGGGACTAATAGCAAAGCATCAAAATATGTGAGGCAAAAAATGATGGAACTGCAAGGAGAAATCGATGAATCCACTAAGATAATTGGAGACTGTAATACCTCTCTATCAGAAGTGGCTGATCCAGCAGGCAGAAGGTCAGTAAGGACATAGTTGAACTCAACAGCATCATCAGTCAACTGGGTATAATTGACTTTTATAGACTACTTCACCCAGCAACACCATATCACGCATTCTTCTTAAGCTCACACTGAATATTCACCAAGATCACTTTCTGGGCCATAAAGCACACTTTAGCAAATTTAAAAAGAGTAGAAATCATACAGTGTCTGCTTTTGGACTGCAATGGAATTAAACTAGAAATAAAGAACAAAAAGATTGCTGGAAAACTTCAAAGACTTGGAGGTTAAACAACATACTTCTAAATAATGAGTCAAAGAAGAAATTTCAAAAATATTTTGAACTAAATGAAAGAGAAAATACCGCTTATTAAAATTTGTGGGATACAGTGAAAGCAGTGCTTAGAGGGAAATTTATAGCATTGTTTTAATGTATATATAAGAAAAGAAAAAAGATCTGAAATCAATAACCTAAGCTTCCACCCTAGGATGCTAGAAAAAGAAGAGCCAGTTAACTCCAAAGTAAGCAAGGAAAGAAATTTTAAAGATTAGATCAGAAATATAAGTGAAATTGAAAATAGGAAATCAGTAGAGAAAATCTATGAAACCAAGAGCTGGTGGTTCTTTGGAAAGATCAATAAAGTTGATAAGCCTCTAGCCAAGCTAAGAAAAAAAGAGAAGACACAAATTACTAGTATCAGAAATGAAAGAGGGGACATCACTGTGGATTCCATGGACATTAAATGATAAAGGAATATTATGAACAGCCCTCTGCCTACAAATTTAATACCCTAGGTGAACTGGACCAATTCTTTGAGAGATCCAGTCTGCTAACACTTACATAGGAAGAAATGGACAATCTGAATAGGTGTATATCTATTAAACAAATTCAGTAAATGATTAATAACCTTCCAAAACAGAAAGCACAAAACTCAGGTGGGCTTACTGGTGCATTCTACTAAACATTTAATGAAGAAAGTATACCAATTCTCAACAGTCTCTTTCAGAGGATAAAAGCAGAGGGAATACAGTTGACCCTTGAACAGTGCAGGGGTATAATTTATAGTTGGCCCTTAATATCTACGGTTCCTCTGCATCCATGGATTCAACCAACCACAGATTGTGTGGTACCGTAGTATTTACTATTGAAAAATGTCCTTGTATAAGTGGATCCACAAAGCTCAAACTAGTGGTGTGCAAGGGTTAACTTTACTTACAGTTCATTCTATGAGGACAGCATTACCCTAATACTAGAACCAGGGGGGGGAAATTTACAAGAAAAGAAAACTGCAGACAATTATCTCTCATGAACATAGCTGCAAAAATCCTCAACAAAATATTAGCAAAGTGGGGGCTTCCCTGGTGGCGCAGTGGTTAAGAATCCGCCTGCCAATGCAGGGGACACGGGTTCGAGCCCTGGTCCGGGAAGATCCCACATGCTGCGGAGCAACTAAGCCCGTGCGCCACAACTACTGAGCCTGCGCTCTAGAGCCCATGAGCCACAACTACTGAAGCCTACACACCACAGCGACGGAAGCCTATGCGCCTAGAGCCCGTGCTCCGCGACAAGAGAAGCCACTGCAGTGAGAAGCTCACACACCGCAATGAAGAGTAGCCCCCGCTCGCCGCAACTAGAGAAGGCCTGCGCACAGCAACAAAGACCCAACACAGACAAAAATAATAAATAAATAAAATAAATAAATTTATTTAAAAATAAAATAAACATCTTAAAAAATTTTAGCAAACTGAATCCACAGTGTATAAAAATAATTATACACCACAGTCAAGTGGAATTTATCCCAGGTATGTAAGGCTGGTTCAGTATTCAAAAATCAGTTAATGTTATCCATCATATCAACAGGCTAAAGAAGAAAAATCGCATGATCATATGGATACACACAGGAAAAACATTTGACAAAATCCAACATGCATTCATGATAAAAGGTCTCAGCAAACTAGAAATAGAGGTGAACTTCCTCAACTTGACGAAGAACATCTACAAAAACACCTGCAGCTAATATTGTACTTAATGGTAAGAAGCTCAAAGCTTTTGTCAAGTTTAGAAACAAGGCAAGAATGTCCCCTCTTATCACTGTTTTTCATTATACTGGAAGTCCTAGCTAATGCAATAAGACAAGAAAAGGAAATAAAAGTACACAGGTTGGGAAGGAAGAAACAAAACCACCTTTGTTCACAGATGATATCGTCTATGCAGAAAATCTGAAAGAATCGACAAAGAACCCTCCAAAACCCCCCAAATTCCTGGAACTAATAAGCAAGTGTAGCAAGGTTGCAGGATACAAGATGAGTATACAAAAGTTAATCTCTTTCCCACATGCCAGTAATGAACAAGGAATTTGAAATTAAAAACACATTATCACTTACATTAGAACCACCCCCCCATGAAATACTTAGGGGTTTAGTAAAATATGTACAAGAGTTATGAGAAAAACTATAAACCTCTTATGAAAGATATCAAAGAAGAACTAAATAAATGGAAAGCTATTCTAAGTTCATAGATAGGAAGACTTAATATTGTCAAGATGTCAGTTCTTCCCAACTTGATATATAGATTCAATGCACTCCCAGTCAAAAACTCAGCAAGTTATTTTATGGATATATACAGTCTGATCTAAAGTTTATATGGTGAGGCAAAAGACCCATAATAACCAACTCACTGTTGAAGGAGAGGAACAAAATTGGAGGACTGATACCACTCAACTTCGAGACTTGCTATAACTCTACAGTAGTAATCAAGACAATGTTGTCAACAGGATGGAATAGAGAGCCCAGAAACAGACCCACATTTAGTCAACTGATCTTTGACAAAGGAGCAAAGGCAGTAAAATGGAGCAAAGATAGTCTTATCAATGAATGGTGCTGGAACAACTGGACGTCCACATGCAAAAAAATGAATCTAGGGCAGACCTTACACATTTCACAAAACTCAGCTCAAAATGGATTACAAGGGCTTCCCTGGTGGCGCAGTGGTTGAGAGTCCGCCTGCCGATGCAGGGGACACGGGTTCGTGTCCCGGTCTGGGAAGAGCCCACATACTGCGGAGCGGCTGGGCCCGTGAGCCATGGCCTCTGAGCCTGTGCGTCCGGAGCCTGTGCTCCGCAACGGGAGAGGCCACAACAGTGTGAGGCCCGTGTACCGCAAAAAAAAAAAAAAAAAAAAAAAATGGATTACAAGATCTAAAACACAAAACTATAAAACTCCTGGAAGTTAACAGGAGAAAACCATCTCATGTTAGGTATAACAAGGACTTCAGATACAACACCAAAGGCACAATCCATGAAAGAAATAATTGGTAAACTGGATTTCATTGCAGTTAAAATCTTCTACTCTGCAAAAATCAGTGTCAATAGTATGGGAACACAAGCAACAGACTGGGAGAAATATTTGCAAAAGACACACGTGATACTGTTATCCAAAATATACAAAGAACTCTTTTTTTTTTTTTTTTTTTTGTGGTACGCGGGCATCTCACTGTTGTGACCTCTCCCGTTGCGGAGCACAGGCTCCGGACACACAGGCTCAGCAGCCATGGCTCACGGGCCCAGCTGCTCCGTGGCATGTGGGATCTTCCCAGACCGGGGCACAAACCCGTGTCCCCTGCATCGGCAGGCGGACTCTCAACCACTGCGCCACCAGGGAAGCCCCTACAAAGAACTCTTAAAGTCAACAATAAGAAAAAGAATAGCCTGATTTTAAAAAGTGGGCAAAAGACCCAAAAAGGTATCTCATCAAAGAAGATATCCAGATGACAAGTAAGCATATGAAAAGTACGTTGAACATCTTATGATATTAGGGAATTGCAAGTTAAAACAGCAGTGAGATATCACTACACACCTGTAAGAATGGCCAAAATCAAAAACACTGACAACACCAAATGCTGGTGAGGATGTGGAGCAACAGGAACTCTCATTCATTGCTGGTGGGAATGCAAAATGGTGCAGCCACTTGGAAGACAGTTTGGCTGTTTCTTACAAAACTAAACATACTCTTACCATCTACTCCAGTAATCATGCTCCTTGGTATTTACCTAAAGGATTGTGTGCACACCAAAACCTGCACACAGATGTTATAACAGCTTTAGTCGTAATTACCAAAACTTGGAAGCAACCAAGATGTCCTTCACAGGAATATAGACACAGACCTAAAGGATGGACTTGAGGACACAGGGAGGGGGAAGGGTAAGCTGGGATGAAGGGAGAGAGTGGCATGGACATATACACTACCAAATGTAAAATAGATAGCTAGTGGGAAGCAGCCGCATAGCACAGGGAGATCAGCTAAGTGCTTTGTGACCACCTAGAGGGGTGGGATAGGGAGGGTGGGAGGGAGACGCAAGAGGGCCGAGATATGGGGATGTATGTAGATGTATAGCTGATTCACTTTGTTGTACAGCAGAAACTAACACACCATTGTAAAGCAATTATACTCCAATAAAGATGTTAAAAAAAAAAAGAAAGATGTCCTTCAGGAGGTGAATGGTTCAATAAACTGATACATCCAGACAGTGCACTAAGAAGGAATGAGCTGTCAAAGCCATGAAGACATGGAGAAACCTTAAATGCGAATTATTAAATGAAAGAAGCCAGTCTGAAAAGGCCACATGCTGTATGATTCCAACTCTTTGACATTCTGGAAAAGGTGAAATTGTGGAGACAGTAAAAAGATCAGCGACTGTCTGGGGTTAGGGCCAAGGGGAGGCATGAGTCAGTGGAGTGCAGAGGAGTTTTAGGGCAGGGGATAAAGCCCCTCTCAGTCAGCTCCTCCTGGGCAACCACTGTTCTGATTTCTCTAATAGATTCGCTTTGCCTGTTCTTGAACTTCATTCAGATGTTCCCTGAATTATGGTGGTTTGACTTAACGATTTTTCGACTTTATGATGGTACAAATGTGATAGGCATTCAGTAGAAACTGTACTTTGGGGAATTCCCTGGTGGTCCAGTGGTTAGGACTCCACACTCTCACTACCAGGGGCCCAGGTCGGGGAACTAAGATTCCGCAAGCCTCGGGGAATGGCCAAAAAACCCCCAAACTGTACTTTGCATTTTGAATTTTGATCTTTTGCAGCAGTAGTAATGCTGTGATCTGATCCTCTTTCGAGATGCTGGGTGGCAGCAGCCACAGCTCCCAGGCAGCTCTGCAGTCACGAAGGTGAACAACTGATACACTTAGAACCGTCCTGTAGCGCCCAGACAGCCGTTCTGTTTTTCACTTTCAGTACAGTACCCAATAAATTACATGAGATAGTCAACACTTTATAATAAAATAGGCTTTGTGTGAGGTGATTTTGCCCAACTGTAAGTTGATATAAGTGTTCTGAGCATGTTTAAGCTAGGAGGGGTTAAGCTGTGATGGTTGGTAGGTTAGGTGTATTAAACGCATTTTCGATTTATGATGTTTTCAACTTATGATGGGTTTATTGGGACAGGACCCCGTCATAAGTCGAGGAAGATCCATGTGTGAATGGAGTCATGCAGTAATGGGCTCGTGTCTGGTACTTTCACTAGAAATGGTTTTGAGATTTGTCCATGTTGTTGTTTGCAACAGTTTTTTTTTTTTTAATTGATGAGGAGTATTCCTAATTTTGGCTAAACCACAATTTGTTTATCCATTCTTCTCTTGATGGGGATTTGGGTTCTTTCCAGTTTGGGCTGTTGTAAATAAAACTACTATAAACTTTCTTATGCAAGACTTTGTGTAGACGTATACTTTTATTTCTTTTGGGTATATAAGAGTAGAATTTCTGGGTCATAGGGTAGGTATATGTTTAATTTTTGTAAGAAACTGCTGAACTGTTTTCATAGTATCCGTATCATTTTATACTCTCACTACTAAGGTATAAGCATTACAGTTGGTGTACAGCCTTACAACATTTGACAATATCAGTCTTTTAATTTTAGTAATTCAAGTGGTTTTGAGGTGGTATCTCATTATGGTTTTACTTTATATTTCCTAGTTGACCAGTGAGGTTGAGGACCTTGCCGTTTGCTTGTTGGCTATTCCTGTATCTTTCACGAAGTATTTAAATCTTAGGTCATTTTTTAATTGAATTGTCTTATTGACTTGTAGGAGTTCTTTTTAATATTCTGGATATGAGTCCTTTGTCAGACACGTTTTACACATTTCCCCCTCACTTTCAGGCTTTTTCTTTGTCTTTTAATGAGCAGTTTTTAGTTTTGATGAGGTCCAGTTAATTTTCTTTTTGTCTTTTATCATTAGTGCCTTTTATATCCTGTATAGTAAATCTTTTCCTATCCCAAGGTTATTAAGCTATTATCTTTTAGATATATTTTCTTCAAGAAACTTAGCTTTTGACTGTAGTTCTGTGATCCATTTTGCATTAATTTTTCTGTATGGTGACAGATATGGATTAAGTTTAATTTTTTTCCATGCAGATATCTATATGTTCTAACTCTATTTTAAAATATTTTCCTGTTTTCCTTTCCCCATTGAACTGCATTGGAATCCTTATTGAAAATCAGGTGTGTGTGTATTTCTGGACTCTTCTATTGGACTATCCAACTTTGATACCCATATCATACTGTTTTAATTGCTGTGGCTTTATTGTAAGTTATGAAATCTTATAGTATAAGTCATCCAACTTTGGTCTTTTTCTTTATGATTTTCCTATTTATGGTCCTTTAGCCTTCCTACAAATTTTAGAATCAGCTCATTATGAAGTTCTAGAAAAAGTCTGCTGGGATTCTGAATGGAATGAAATTGTGAGAGAATGGACATCTTAGTAATACTGAGTCTTCCAATTAATAAAAATGTAATATTTCTCTACTTATACAGGTTTTCTTTTTTTATGGCATCTTTCTTTCTTTTCTTTCTTCCTTCCTTCCTTTCTTTCTTCCTTTCTTTCCCTCTCTCCCTCTCTCTTTCTTTCTTTCTTTTTGGCTGTGCCACACGGATTGTGGATTTAGTTCTCTGACCAGGGATTGAACCTGGGCCCTGGCAGTGAAAACCTGGACCACAAGGGAATTCCCTGCAGGTTTTCTTTAATTTCTCTGAACAATGGTTTGTAGTTTTCGATGTCAAGTTCATGCACATCTTTCACTAAATTTATTCCAATGTGTCTGATGTTTTATGATACTCTTGTAAATATTGTATTTTAAATTTCATTTTCAATTGTTTATTGATAGTATGTAGAAAATACAATTGACTTGTATATTGACCCTGTGTCTTGCAAGCCTGCTAATTAATTCATTAATTTTTTTAAACACTTTTTAAAAATATTTATTTATTTATTTTTGGCTGTGTTGGGTCTTCGTTGCTGCGTGTGGGCTTTCTCTAGTTGTGGGGAGCAGGGGCTATTCTTCGTTGTGGTGCGTGGCTTCTCATTGCAGTGGCTTCTCTTGTGGAGCATGGGCTCTAGGCGCGTGGGCTTCAGTAGTTGTGGCACGTGGGCTCAGTAGTTGTGGCTCGCGGGCTCTAGAGCGCAGGCTCAGTAGTTGTGGAGCACGGGCTTAGTTGCTCCGTGGCATGTGGGATCTTCCCGGACCAGGGCTCGAACCCATGTCCCCTGCCTTGGCAGGTGGATTCTCAACCTCTGCGCCACCAGGGAAGCCCCTAATTCATTAATTTTAATAGTTTCTCAGTTGCTTTGGGTTTTCTAAGTACATAATCTTTGGATTAAGAATAAATGCAGTTTTATTCATTCCTTTCCTGTCACTATGCCTTTTCTTTCTTTTTCTTGCCTTACTGTGGTGGCTAGTAAGTTCAGTGTTGAAATACAATGAATGTTGTTTTGATCTTAGAGGGAGAGCTTTTAGTAATTCACCATTATATCTATCAAGAGTTTAAAAACTGTCAGTATATCAGCCACTTTCCTTAGTAGTTCCTACCTTTATCTACAAGCTTTTAACATGGCCTCAGATATATTTTCCATCTCATTTAAATGTGAATCGTCAAGATTTGGAGGTAGTTTAAAAAATTAATAGAAGTAACAGTAGCCATCGAGGCGGGTGGTGCGTTTTCTACATCACCTGGAACTGATGGCCCAGCAGCATCAGAGTCCATGCTGGGAGGCTGACCATGCTTCTGCATCGGTCTCTCAGCCTGAGGTCTTCTCAGTGTGGTTCTCATCCTCATGGGCATAGGTCACCTTTAGAAAAGGGCCTTATTGTCCATTCTGCAAAATGTACCATCAGTCAGAGAGTTCACGTTGCAAGCTCTGGCATTTCAAGCAGTATTTACTTATTTATTTATTTATTTATTCATTCATTCATTCAGTTCTGGCTGCGTTGGGTCTCCGTTGCTGTGCTCAGGCTTTCTCCAGTTGTGGTGAGCGGGGGCTACTCTTGATTGTGGTGCGTGGGCTTCTCATTGTGGTGGCTTCTCTTGTTGTGGAGCACGGGCTCTAGGCGTGTGGGGTTTGGTAGTCGTAGCACGCGGGCTCAGTAGTTGTGACTCACGGGCTCAGTAGTTGTGGCTCACAGGCTCTAGAGTACAGGCTCAGTAGTTGTGGCACACAGGCTTAGTTGCTCCGTGGCATGTGGGATCTTCCCGGACCAGGGCTCAAACCTGTGTCCCCTGCATTGGCAGGCGGGTTCTTATCCACGGCACTAGCAGGGAAAGCCAGTGGCCCTTTACTTAAGCTGAACCCTGCTCACTTAGCCCTTGTGAATAGTGCTGAATTTAGGAGCCAGGAGGCCAGCAGGTGAGTCCTTGGGCCCTGAGTTTCTTCTCCCTCCTCCCCACTCTGTAGCAGCGCTGCAGGATGGGAAGGGACCAGCTTAACATGCAGGTGTAACTCGTATGGCTTGGGAGAACTTCCGGAGGGATATGACTTTCTTTGTCTCAGAGACCTGTGAGTAGTACTGGAAGCTGAGGCGTTAGGACAGGGATGAAGGAAGACCCACCGATCGGCCCCTGGTCACCAGCCATGGCACTGAGCAAGTGGCACGAGCACCAAAAGCTGGAGCACACAGGGCCCCGAGGGCAGTGGTGGGAGAGTGGAAGGCAGGCTGCCTGTCTGATGATGGGGGCCTGTGTTGTTTTTTTTTTTTTTTTTTGGCTGTGCCACGAGGCATGTGGGATCTTAGTTCCCCGACCAGCGGTCAAACCCATGCACCCTGCAGTGGAAGCACAGAATCCTAACTGCTGGACTGCCGGGAAATTCCCTGGAGTGTCTTTTCCTTCGTAACCGAGAGTCGTTAACCAGAGCATTTACAGGGTTTAGGATCAGATGTCCCTTGTTATTTTGAGAAATACTGTGAGAGTCCCACCTGGCTCCTTTGGTTAGGAGTTAGAAATCTGGGGGTGTAAAGGGAGACCTAGAGTTTGTTAGCTTCAGACTCGCATAAACAGGTGCTGGAGGATTAGTAATAACTGGTATTTGTGGAGCACTTTTTGTGCAATAGCTCATTTAAATCTTTTTCTTGGGCTTCCCTGGTGGCGCAGTGGTTGGGAGTCCGCCTGCTTATGCAGGGGACACGGGTTTGTGCCCCGGTCCGGGAAGATCCCACGTGCCGCAGAGTGGTTGGGCCCGTGAGCCATGGCCGCTGAGCCTGCACGTCCGGAGCCTGTGCTCCGCAACGGGAGAGGCCACAACAGTGAGAGGCCCGCGTACTGCAAAAAAAAAAAAAAAAAAAACTTTTTCTTTTTTTTCCACTGTTCAGTCTTTTGTCTCTTGATGGCTAAGGCCTTTTTCAAAAATTGAGATATGGTTAATGTACAATATTATATGTTTCAGGTGTACAACCTAGTGATTCACAATTTTTAAAGGTTATACTTCATTTATAGTTATTATAAAATATTAGCTATATTCCCTGTTGTACTGTACACCCTTGTAACTTATTTATTTTATACATAGTAGTTTGTACCTCTTAATCTCCTACCCCCATCTTGCCCCTCCCCTCATTTAAATCTTAAAAGCCCTCTTTCAAACTAGGTATTATTTTTCTTTTACAGATAGGTAAACTGAGGCTCAGAAGGTTTAGCACAGGCCAACTGTAACAGAGTCAGGAGTTCAGTCCAGGTCTATCTGACTTCAGAATCCATGCTCCTAGCTACCTCAGTATACTGCTCTTCTCCAGTGCTTTTGGCTTAGTGGTTCACTTAACTGAGGGAGGCTTTCCAGTTGCCCTCTTCGAGGGTCCTCATTTTCTCTGGAATCCTTGGGACTTTCTCTTTCCCGTTTGTCACCTTGACTTTCATTGTAAGCCTTCACTCAGTTGACCAGTGCACCCTTCCCCAAATGCACCATCTGAAATAAGAAACTGAAGGGTCGCCTAGACCTCAAAGATGCCATAGGTGAGATGTGATGATGTCTAAGTTTGCTTCCTATTTTCAGCACTTAGGAAGTATCCATTATATTTCCAACCTGTGCTCAGGGCTTGTGTGTACAGTTGTGCAGGTTGTATACTGAACAGATGCTCCCCTTCTGGGGAGTGTGCAGGGACAAAATCTAGCATGAGCTCCACTTACCAAGTTGCGTGCCCAGAGGAAGGGCACAAAGGTACCAGGTAGGTTAAGGGTAGTCCTGAGCATGCTGGAGCAGTTCAGGGTTACGTCTTGCCCTTGGAAAGCTTTCTTTTTTCTTTTTTTTTTATCGGAGTAAAATTGCTCTACAATGTTGTGTTAGTTTCTCCTGTACAGTGATGTGAATCAGCTGTATGTATACACATATCCCCTCCCTCTCGAGCCTCGCGCCCCCCGCCCCCCACCATCCCACCCATCTAGGTCGTCACAGAGCACCAAGCTGCGCTCCCTGTGCTGTACGGCAGGTTCCCCTAGCTATCTATTTTACACATGGTAGTGTATTTATGTCAATCCTAATCTCCCAAATTGTATCCCCATGAAATGATGGAAGCAGGGGCCAGGCGGTTGTGAAGAGAAGAATTACAAGAATATCAATGCTCATGGAGGATTTATATTTTAAAAGTATGTATACATTGTTATACTTGACTGGTAGTATATATTTTGTGTTCATATATGTATCTATAAAATAAAAGCGCTTTCATGTCCTTTTCCCCTCACTTGTATTCCAATACGCTTTCTTGAGGTGTGGAGAAAAGGTTGAAATTCGTTAGCTCCTTGAGAGCTGCGAAGAGCCCCAGCTATGCCCAAGGATGTGCCGTGACAGGTCACCTGTCAAGGATTATGGCAGAGAAAAGGCTGAGAGCAGTGGACCTGGAGAGCAAGTGATGGTAACTCAATCTCTAGCCCACCTCTAGTCCCTGTTTTCTCTTTTGGCATCTTCTCAGCCTTGTTCCCTTACTGACTTTATTCATTCTTCTTCTTCTTCTTTTTTTTTTTTGGCTGCATCGGGTCTTAGTTTCAGCGCGCAGGGTCTTCCTTGAGGCGTGCGGGATCTTTCATTGTGGCACGTGGGCTCTTTGTTGTGGCACGTGGGCTTCTCTCTAGTTGTGGCGGGCAGGTTTTCTCTCTCCAGTTGTGGTGTGCAGGCTCCAGGGCGCATGGGCTCTGTAGTTTGCGGCACGCAGGCTCTCTAGTTGAGACACACGAGCTCAGTAGTTGTGCTGCGTGGGCTTAGTTGCCCTGTGGCATGTGGGATCCCAGTTCCCCAACCAGGGATCCAGCCCGCGTCCCCTGCATTGGAAGGTGCATTCTTTACCACTGGACCAGCAGGGACGTCCTTTCTTTCTTTTTTTAATTGAAGGGAAATTCACGTAACATTGACCTTTTAAAGTGTACAGTTCAGTGGCATTTAGTACATCCTCAGTGTTGTACGACCATCACCTCTGCCCTGTTGCAATGTTTTCGTCACCGCCAAAGGAGATTCCTTACCCTTCAGGCGGTCACTGTCCATTCCTCTTACCCCAACCCTGCCAGCCTCTAATCCGCTTTCTGTCTCTGGATTTACCTACTCTGGGTATTTTGTATAAACGAATTCATAGAGCATGTGACCCTTTATGACTGGCTTCCTTCACTTAGCATAACGGTTTTAAGATTCATCCATACTGTAGCGTGTTATTAGTACTTTGTTCCTTTCTCTGGCTGAATAATATTCCGTTGTGTGGAACAGACCACATTTTGTTTATCCATTCATCCGTTGACGGACATTTGGGTTGCTTCCACCTTTGGCTGTTGTGAATAGTGCTAAACACTGGTGCACAAATATTTGTTTTGACACCTGTTTTCAAGCCTACTGGGTGTTCACCTAGGAGTGGAATTGCTGGGTCACACGGTAACTCTTCTTCCTGAGGAACGGCCTTCGTTCATTCTCTCTGAGCACTTTGTGCCATGCTTGGCCTCCCTGTCTCCATCCTTCCACCTTCACCTCGTCTCCATGCCAGGATGTAGACATCCTGTCCTTGGTGAGGCCGGCTTGCCATCTCCTTGTTGCTACTCTCTTGTGCAGTAGGACAGCCATCCTCCGGGGTGTTTGGATTTCATGCCCTAAAGCACCTCCTGTGATCCTTAAGACCCCTCCTGGGTACAATGCCCACTGGGTTTCTTAGTCCCTGCCCTCCCCTGCCCCCCGACTTGGATGCCCATCCCAGACTTCCCAGACACCAGTCACTAGTGCAGTGACTAAACAATAAACAGACCTGCTTCTACTCCTCTAGCCTTATGCCCCTCCCCCACCCTGGCCACTTGCCAAGTCCTCTGTGCTTGCCCCTGGGCTTATTGATACCTTAGCAGTGCCCTGCGGTTGACCCGAAGAGAGATTGTTTTTCCCTCTTCCTGATTGATGCTGCTTCTGATGAGTATCGTGAGGTTGGCCTTTGAACGAACGAGGTGCTGCCACGTCACCCCAGCTCCCACACCCCCGTTTCCACCCAAGTCCACTTGCCACCCAAAACTAGACACTTTAGACTGCAGGTCACTACAGGGCCACACTCTGCTGGCTCTGGATGCTTCAAACCAGTGCTCTGTACTATGTGCTGGAGGGATGCTGTCAGACCCACGATGATTTTTTTTTTTTTTTTTGCGGCACGCGGGCCTCTCACTGTTGTGGCCTCTCCCGCTGCGGAGCACAGGCTCCGGACGCGCAGGCTCAGCGGCCATGGCTCACGGGCCCAGCCGCTCTGCGGCATGTGGGATCTTCCCGGACCTGGGCACGAATCCGTGTCCCCTGCATCGGCAGGCGGACTCTCAACCACTGCGCCACCAGGGAAGCCCCCACGATGAATTTTAATGGCTGCATCTGTGGGCCCATTTAACACGGACTTCCTGATTTTAGTTGGTTCTTGATCCATTCCTTGGTCTGTGGGGTTTTTTTTCTTTTTCGTTTTTTGGATCCACACCCGTGTTGGTTTTTGATAAGCTCTCAGGAGGCGAGGATTCCCGCATGTGTGGGATCATAGGTCGGGGTAGTGGGGAGAGGCAGGAATGGCTGGGTTGGTACCTATAAGAGAAGAAAATTTCCTGATTGCAACAGCAAACTGAGGGAAAGAAAACCCAGACAGCAGAGTCGGGGAGTTTGTGTTGATAAGGCAACATTGATAACTTTGTCTTCCTGGGTGTTCCCAAGCCCATCCTTAAAAAGGCTCCTTCCAGGAGGAGCTGGACAGCCAACGGGGCATCGGCCTGTCCTGAAAAGAATCTCAGTGACCGTATCTCTTCGACGGTGGAATTGGGAAATCCAATTAAATGGCGAGTTGGCGAATCTAGGGACCAGGCAATGGAGCTTTGGTGTGGCCGGAAGACGGAAAATCTGGTGGGGGTGATCTGGGTCAGAACCCAGGGAGCCCAGCAATGTAGAAGCTGTGGACGGACCTCTTTTAGAGGCCTGGGGAGGCTTCAGGGACTGTTGTCCCCCTTCAGGAAGCTTGAGCTGGTTGGGTGTGGCATCATGGGAGTCGCCTGTCTGGCTGTGGTCATTCTGACCTTTGTACGTTTAGCTCGGGTTTGGGGTATCAGCAAGTTAAGGTCCAAGCAGGTGACTTAGGTCAAGGAAGCAGGCCCTGTATGGGTGCAGACGCACGCCGGGTGGGGTGTGATGGCCAGAGGGCAGATGTGAACCAGAAGGAACTTCTCAGCCGGCTGGGGTGGGGCCTTCCCGGCCCCCCACCCCGTGTTGCTGCTTCCGTCACACATCTTGTCCCGCCCCCCGGGAGGGATCTAGGCCTCCCTTAAGGCCGAGAGCAAAGGCCAAGGGGAGGAGGGACCCGAGCCTCTTGGGCTTCAGGATAAACCAGACGCTCAAGGTGAGGACTGGGTGTCCTTCCGGGAGGGGAGATCCGGTCCAGGCAGACGAACTTGTTTATGGGTGGTTTCACCATCACCGCCCTTCGGGCATGGGCCCAGTTGGCCGCCTGTGCAGGCCACCTGTTGACAGCGGCCCCAGCACCCCTGAGCTCTTGGCGGGGCTCTGCCTACAGCAGCTGTTGCCAGGGCCCTTCGCCTGCCCGGGGCTGGGCCTCCCCCGACGGAAGCCATCGTCACAGCCTCGCGGGGTCGGCTCCCAGTGTCGATCAGGACCGTCAGGACGTGGAAGGTGGCACAGGGGACATGGGGTGGAGACACAGTGCAGAGGGGTCAGAGGAGGGAGGAGAGACCAGTGGGAGGAGGGAGAGGAAGGGGCAGAAAAGCCTCAGGAAGAGAGGCCATGACAGGCCAGGCAAGGAGACGTTGAAGTCTGGGAAGGTGGGGAAGAGGTGGGGAGATGCCCAGCCCCGAAGCGGACAGTGTGGCAGCTCTTCCCATCTTTTCAGGACGGGTGACATCTTTCCTTTCTGTTTAAGCAAGTTCCCGAGTAGCAACTCCTAGGCAGGTGCAGTGGCTCAACAGAGGCAAGCGGGAGGCCGAGGCCGTTTGGGGTTTGCACCCGCTGTTCCCGGCATTGCCCAGGGTGAGATCTGGGTGCCGCGGCCTGGCCCACCTCTTCTCTCTCCTGCACCCCTGTCCTCCACCTACCCAGGGCCGCACCCCATGATCCCACGTCCCAGCGGTGCCTCCCCACTCCACCAGGGCTGTGCCTGCAGCTCACACGCCCCTCCTGCAGCTCACACGCCCCCCTGCAGCTCACACGCCCCCCCCCCCGCAGCTCACACGCCCCCCCAGCAGCTCACACGCCCCCCCAGCAGCTCACACGCGCCCCCCCCCCCCCGCCCCACAAGCCCACCTTTCCCGGGAGCCCCCGACATCGCTGCCATCGGGGGTCAACTCCTCCGCGGCTCTTGCACAAAGCGTTTCTCCTGTCTGTGTCTCAGATTTCTGATCGCTGCTAACCCTCCTTGCTGTGTGGAGCCCTGAATCCATGTCTTTAAGGAACTTGGGGCTTGTCAGATGAAAGATTGTCTGAAGTCGGCTTCTGTCCTCCCCCACCGCCCCCAGCAGCCCTGCCCCCACTTCTTTACCGTCTACCATACAGACAAGCCCTGATTATCTGGGCAGGTCCCCCCAACCTGGGGTCCGGCAGACCCCACTTCTCCAGGCCTCATCCCGCCAGCCTCGGCGGCATCCGACGCCGCTGACCACCTGTGTCCTTCTTGTTAAAATTATACAAGTAATGCATGCCCGTTGTAAAAAAAAAAAAAGAAAGAAAAAAATCCAACATTGTAGACTTGAATTTAAGTAAAATATAAAAATCACTCGTCCTCCCACCTCTCCCGTATAATCATGAAACGCGTCTCAAATCTAGCCCGCTCTGTCCATCCCCTTCTCTACGCATTTACCAGATTCACATAGTTAAGTGTCTGTTAGCTCTTATTTGAGGTCAGGGACTGTTCATCTTTATCTGTGTCTTCCGTGCTGGGCACGATGCCTAGCGTATGGTCGGCCTTTTTTAGGTGTCCTTTGAAAGAATAAGTGAATGAAGGAATGAGTGAATAATAAGAAAGTTAGACTAGCATTCAAATCTGCTGCTTCCTTGTTGGGTGAACCTCAACTTCTTCACCCTTAAAACTGGAATAATAATTCCTGTTCTTTTCAAGTTACATACGGTGCTAGTGATGGTACCAGCACGGTGCCCGGCACGGCACGAGCCTTCAGTAAGAATCCTGTTGAATCGAATTCTAAAGGGACCCAGTTGTCCTTCTCCCTCCACAAACCTGGACCTGCTCCCCTGCTGCTGAATGCCCCCCTCCCCACCCCGTGCAGGGCCTCTGCTGCCCGCTGTTGAGAGAGGGATAAGACGCTGCCAGCTGCCCTTGGGGAGCTTATGCTTGGACTGGGGAGGTGTAGGCGAGCCCCAGACAGTGTCTCGGAAGACAGATGCTGAGGCTGAGCCAGAGTCCCAGTGTGGCGGGAGGGCAAGGGAGTGCAGGGGAGCCTGTGTGTTGATGGGGCCGGGTTGTTTGAGAAAAATGAATGAACGAATGTCAGGCCAACGTTTACAGATTCAGACAGGGTATTCCATGTAGGGGACGCATGTGACATCACCTGCTAACTCTTCCCCAGATCTTAGCTGATCCTTCTGGGTCAGGGACTCAAACTTTTTTACCATGATCCACAAAATAGTGCACTTTGCATTGCCAGTGCACACACACTTACCATTACAGACGAAACTGGAACCATTGAACAACACAATACTTCCTTCAGCTCGGGGTGACTGTGATGCTTTCCTTTCATTTTTTTTTTAAAGATACTGTTTGTGTCCCACTAAGTTGATTTCATGGACCACTGATGGGTGGTGGTCCTCAACTCAAAACACACCGCCCAGCTCAGTGATTCCACGTGAGGTTTTCTTTCAGTTCCGTTCTGTTGGAGCTCTTGAGGTCGTTTTCAGCGGAAAAGACCACAGCTCAGGGAGGGTCAGAATTTGCCCAAGGATGTTTACCAACTAAATGGCAAAGCCAGGAGTCAAACACATGTCTGTGTGACTCTGTGGCCCACCGCTGGGTCGGGTCCCTTTCTCTGACACTTTGCCTGGGGGTTCTGCCAGCCCCCTTCTGGGCCACGGATCCAGGAATGTTAAACGTGGCCCACTTCTTTGTAGCCTAGGATGCTTGGCCAGGGTGACAGCTAAGCCTGCCTTGTATTATCAAGTGCCACACAGCCTAAAGCTGAGCAATAAGCCCTCTGACACCGAGATTTTAGTATCAGCCAACCCCCGCCCACTGCTAATATGCAGAGTCTGTTATAGAGAGAAGGTACCGTAAGATTAACCTGCTGCTGGGACTTCGCTGGCGGTCCAGTGGTTAAGACTTCACCTTCCAATGCAGGGGGTGCGGGTTTGATCCCAGCTTGGGGAGCTAAGATCCCACATGCCTCATGGCCAGAACACCAAAATATAAAACAGAAGTAATATTGGAACGAATTCAATAAAGACGTTAAAAACAGTCCACACCAAAAAATCTTAAAAAATTAACCTGCTGCCTGTCAGCCAAAGATAACAGGATAAAACCATGTCTTCACTGCCCACAGCACTGTCCTCAGACCTCCCCCTCCTTCCTTCGGAACCCCTAACTCAGAACTCAGGGGGCGGTCTCCTGTGCTACCCCAGGGAAAGAAGGAAAGCTGAAGAAAGGCAATTAGAGAGGGAGGGATGAGTTGGGAAGGAAAACCAGGAGTACAGACGGAAGATGGGCCTTGGGCCTGTAGTATCTGAAATCCTAGCACTGCCAGAAGGTGGTGAGTTTTATAGGGAGGAGGGGATTAAAGGGGTTGTCCTGTCACAGTTATAAAATCATGGGAGGGGAGAGGGACAGGGGTCTGGGTGCCCTGTTGAGATAGGGGTGAAGTGAGTGAGACTGTGGGCAGAACTGGTGTCTAGCCACGCTGGTCTGTCTCCCTCTTTGTGCCAGGCAGTGTGGGTCATTGATCGAATTATCGTGCATGCTGACAGGCTCAGGCCAGAGGAAGTGTAGACCTCGTAACAAAGACCACTGTTACATTCGGTTTGCCTTTGAAATCTCTTTTATTTCATATTGGAAACTAACACACAGAACTTGTTTGAATTGATCTTGGTGCTTTTTCCTTCCGTGGACTTCAGAGCACTCATTATATATATAATGGGTTTTTTTGGTTGTTTTTTTCCTTGATTCTTGTAACATTCTGGAAAGGGCAGGGGTTGTTATTCTTTGACACAGGCTAAAACAGAAAATGGCCCACCACTGAAGAGTGGCAGCATGGCTGAGTGGCAGAACCAGGATGAAATCTAGGTCTGATTTCTAGGTCCAGAGTTCTATCTGCCTTGAGTGCCAGGGCTGCCACGGTCAGGGCAGGAGGGCCTAGGCTGGGCTTACACAGAGTTACCCTTCCGAGGCTAACTCCATGCACTTCTAATCACTCCATTATTCCATGCCCACTCATCAGTCTGTACTATAGTAATATAGTTCAGTACTTACTAGTTTAAGGTTTGAGCCAGTTACGCATCAGCTTAATCCTTACTAGTTTGCACTGTGTTAATTTATATCTGTTGGCGCTTTTGTAAAAGACTCAGCTTTGCCCTTTGTATTCACCACAGGGTTTAGCAGACTTCTACACTATGTAAGCGGTGAATTAGCTAGTTATCTGGTACCTCGGCTTTGACTCTCTTCCTAGAATAAATTAACATCAAGTGAAAGGGTAAAGACAGGGATGGGTGGCCACCATGCTGACTGCCCCCCCAGGAACAGGCAGTACGGCGCCAGTGTCCTTTCCAACCCTGAGAGCCCAGCCGAGGAAGGGAAGGCACATCTACACTGTCTCCCCGCCCCCATCCTTTTTGGATTGGAGAGTTTCTTTGGATAAACCCCAAATCGATTAAGAACTGGCTCTTGCTGAAATTTGCTAGGGGGAGAAATTTGTCCCCATCCTTGGGTTGCGCTTTTGCGATTTCTGGCCTTTCTCACGCTTTCTCGTCCCATTTTCGGAATGTTCCCACTGGATGTGATACTGTCTCCCCGCCACACTCCATTGTCGAGTGAAGACCCTCGTTTCACGTTAACCAGGCCCAGGATTGCTATCTGCAGAGAGATAGGGCTCTGAATAGGTCTGCCTCTCAAATCTCCTGGGCATCCGGAGTTGATAGGAGTTGGGGGTGGTGCGTGGGGAGCTGGAAACAAAGCTCTTCGGAGCCGCCAAGGATTTCCAGCCCTCTCCCATGAAGAGCCCTAGTTTGGGGACAAGCGGGAGGACTGCCATTTGCAACTCCACCCATCTTTTTTGTCTTCTTTCATTTGCATAGATTTGAGCCAGTTAAGCATCAGCCAGCACTCTTCTTATAAATCAGACTGTAACCCAATTTCTCTCTCATTTTTCTAACCTCTAAAACTGCAGAGGTACAGTGTACCTGTAGACTTGTCCCTGAAAAATCCTGTGCAGTTCAGAACTTTTTTTTACGGACTGAAATATTTTAAATGTATGGGGGAGGGGGTCTTTAAAGAGGACCCATGATGGATCTGCCAGCAACATGCAGTTTTCATTTATGTGTGTTTATCATCAAATCACAGAAGGTGACATTTGGAATATCCTTAAATGTCATCACTTGATAGGGAAGAAAACCAAGGGTCAGAGAGGTCCCAAAGCTAGTGAGAGGACAAGGACAAAACCCCGGCCTCCTGCCCCCTGCCCCAGTGCCCTTCCTATTACAGGACAGTGGAATATTAGCACAGGTTTCCAATGTTGCTTCTCCTCTATTTTTATTTCCATCTCTTTCCTTCTACTTAAAAGCTATTTTTTATTTTATTTCATTTATTTTTGGCTGCATTGGGTCTTCGTTGCGGTGTGCAGGCTTCTCATTGTGGTGGCTTCTCTTGTTGCAGAGCACGGGCTCTAGGCATGCAGGATCAGTAGTTGTGCCGCATGGGCTCAGTAGTTGTGGCTTGCGGGCTCTAGAGCACAGGCTCTGTAGTTGTGGCACACGGGCTTAGTTGCTCAGTGACATGTGGGATCTTCCCAGACTAGGGCTCGAACCCATGTCCCCTGCATTGGCACGTGGATTCTTTTTTTTTTCTTTTTTCTTTTTTTTTCCTGTACGCAGGCCTCTCACTGTTGTGGCCTCTCCCGCTGCGGAGCACAGGCTCCGGACGCGCAGGCTCAGCGGCCATGGCTCACGGGCCCAGCCGCTCCGGGGCATGTGGGATCTTCCCGAACCGGGGCACGAACTCGTGTCCCCTAGCGTCGGCAGGCGGACTCTCAACCACTGCGCCACCAGGGAAGCCCGGCAGGTGGATTCTTAAGCACGGCGCCACCGGGGAAGCCCAGCACCTTATTTTTATATTTCACCTGTTTAACCCAGATTTCTTATCTGTAGTTGTCCCTTGGAACACCATAGCGTCTGACCTGCCTTAAACCCTCCCTACCATCCCAAGCCCCACGTCCACTGCCTCAGCCCTGGTCTTTTCCCTCTGACCTCTCCTTTACACAGGCCCCAATAGCAGAGCTCCAGGGCCCTTCTTCCCCTGGCCAGGGATTACAAACGGACTCCTTTTAGGCCTGACCTTCTCTGCCTTGGGACTTAGACAAACCAGAGTAAGGGAAGAAAGAGACAACCCTCTGTCTCCTTCCACAAAGACCCCAGCAGGCTTCCCACACTGCAAAATAGAATAAGTCCTTTCTCAGGAAAGGATCAGGGGAGCCGATGTCCTTTCCTCCCATGCAGCCCAGGGAGGCTGACCAGACAGTGTGTAACCCACGCCGGGCAGAGGTGCCAGGCTCCGCTGAAAAAGGTGGAGACCATACTGGCTTTTCTCACCCGACCGGGAGTCTCTGCCAGGCCCCAGCTGGTGTCTGAGGCCGACACGCTCCCGGGACGCTGCCTTTCTTAATCACCGCCTGCTTTCCAGCCCCTCACGGATGATGGACGACTTGTCCTGAGGCCGATGGGGGCCGAGGACAGACATCTGTACCTACTGACCTTCCCTTGATCGTTGCGTCCCCTCCTTCTAAAACTCAGACCCCATTTAGGTGGGTGGATGGGCTTGTTGAGCAAAAGGCTGACAGCCTAGAAAGACTTTGCAAAATGCAGCTGCTTAACAATAAATGAGCATTAGAGGGTGGCCGGGGACTGCTGTGTTTTAAGAAACTGCACTGAGAGGACAGGAGACGGGGAGGTTCCCAGGGTAGAAGCTTGGGAGGCAGCACTGAGTGGGGGAGGGGAGCCCTCCTGGGGGATTTGGATGGTACTGGAAGCCAGATACGGAATAGGAGGGAAAATACCAGCTTTACTCCCAGGAGTCTTTACCCTCCCAAATGCTGATTTCATCGACCCAAATCAGGTCTCTGCTCCTGTTTGCCGGGACCTATTTTAAGAGAGTCTTATAAATATACAAAGGCGGAAATTCCTGGATGGGGGGGGGTTGGCAGGAGAGGATGTGGTTCCACTCCAGGACAGGATCTGACTCAAATCACACCTCCCTCCCGGATTCCAAGCTGTCACAGGGGGCTGCCTCAGAGGTAGTGCTTGGAAGGAGATGCTGAGAGCAGATCAGGGTGGTTCTAACTGCGGCCTCCACCGTGTGCAGGGTGGGGTGTGGAAGCAGGGAGCAAAGGGGACCCGGGGCCCGCTTGTCCACACTCCCAGGGAGCCCCTGCACTGTCCCGAGAGTGTGTCCTTGGGGGTCAGCCCTCCCGTCCCCCGCTGTCTTCCCCGGGGATGGAGACCTTGTGACAGTTGTCCCCTCCAGGACCCGGTGAATTCAGTCAGTGTTCGTGGAACTGAACAGTCACGAGTCTCAGAGCCTGGAGAAATGATCCAGACCCTGCCCCTCGTTTTTAGGTAAGATGAGTGAGGAGCTCCGCCTGCTTCAGCCAGTTAGCTGCAGGGCCTCTCCACGGCCTCCAAGCCGAGCACATCTTGACAGGGATGGAGCCTCGGAAGATGGGGCAGCGAGGTGCCCTCTGTGGGGCTAAGATGTGGCAGCAAAGGGTGCTAGATACCCTCCTGGCCGTTTTGCACAAGGACAGGTTTTGGGAGAACCAGGAATTCTACGAGCCTTTACACGGATGCTGGGCTGGTGGCCTGCTGGCTGTGTAAGCAGTGGAGATAAGGCTCTTTTTGTCAGCTCTTTGAGGGATCGGTGTGGGCGTCCTAGGGGGTGAGAAAGCACAGTGGGCGGGGGCAGCAAACCGCCCCCCCATCTCAGGCATCCTCCTGCGACCTGAGAAACGCTTTGTTGGGGGTGGGGGGTGGGCGGGGGGGGTGCCTGGTAAAGAGAGTCTGGGCTGAGAGGGAAGCAGGCCCTTTCCAGTCCAAGTCAGACTCCTTTGTGAGCTGTTTACCCGTGTCCTGCCCAAGGGTGCAGCGTGAGTCATTTAATCTAATTGGTTTAATAAGTAAACGATCTGGGTACAAAGTAGAGGGGGTTGGGTCTGAGCGGGGTGGGGGTGGGGCAGTGCTATCGACAAACCCTACCGGGCGGCTTTGAAAGGAAACCTGTTGCCAGCTCTCTCAGGATGAGGATTACTGAACTGGAGGTGGAGATGCTCGGGAAGGCGTGGGGAGTGGGGAGCCTCAGGTGTTCGGTGGAAAGAGAAGTAGAGGCCGTGTGGGTGTATTTGCTCATTAAAGTATACAATTCAGTGGTTTCAGTATATTCACGAGGTTGTGCAACCATCACCACTATCTAATTCCAGAAAATTTTCATCGTTTTCAAAAGAAACCCAGCACGGCACAGCAGTCACTCCCTGTTCCCTTCCCCCAGACCACTGGCAGCCTCTCATCTACTTTCTGTCTCTGTGGACTGGCCTCTTGTGGACTTTCACGTAAACGGGATCGTACGACACGTGGCCTTTTGCGCTGGTATCATTCGAGGCCCCTCCATTTTGGAGCCTGGATCAGCATTTCATTTCTTTTTACGGCTGAATAATAATTCCATACTGTGGATACACTACTGCATTTCGTTAGTTGTTCATCACTGATGGACATTTGGGTGGTTTCCACTTTTCAGCTATTGTGACTAGTGCTGTGGTGTTTTTGTTTCTCCTGGTGTACACCAAGGAGTAGAATCGTGGTATCTACGTTTAACCTTTGGAGGAACTGCCAGACTGTCTTGCGAAGTGACCTCCCCGTTTTGCATTCTCCCCAGCAGTATATGAGGGTTTCCATTTCTTCCACCTCCTCGCCAGCACTTGTGGTTTTCTGTCTTTTTGATGACCACTATCCCACTGGGTGTGAAGTGATTCTGTACTTGTTTTATTATAATTTCTACCTTCTCTTGCCAATTAAGGTAGGTCAGCATCTTTGCCCATAGATCAGCTGTCCCATGTGGGAAAGAAATGTGTTCCAGGACACAGAGGTGAACTGTATGAGGTAAACAGCAATGTTTACAACAATTGAAAAGATGTCCATGATACTATCGTTGAGGGAAAAAAAGAGGCAAGTTGCAGGATAATATGTATAGTGTAAGTTCATCTGTGTTTTAAAAAACACATACTTCCATCAGATTGGCAAAAATTTTAAAGACGAACCTGTGGTGCTGATGAAGTTGCCTGGAAACAGACGCTTTTAAATCACGCTGTTGACAAGGTGGATTGTTTTCAAACCATTTTGAAAAGTAATATGTCAATTACTAAAAATTTTAAAAATATATTGTACCTCGACGTCTCACTTTGAAACTTGATTGTAGAGATCGTAGCAGCCACACGAGCTGGAAGCATCGTTTGGAAACAAGTGAATGGCTGTCGGTAGGAAAACAGTCTGCTAACTTGTGCTATAGCCATACCATGAAATGTTATTGCAGCTATTTTTAAAAAATGGATTATGTTTTAACCAAGAGAAATGTCTACAATGTGAGTGAGGAAAGCAAGTTCCAGAGTAATATAAATATATCTTTTAAAACAAAAAAGTTAAGAATTCTGTTAGTGTGTAAACAAGTGCAAAGGTATGGAAGTTGGCCTGACTGTTACCATTAGTTGTGGTGAGGAGAGAAAGAAGGAGCAGAGATAACCTTAAAAATCACATGCAATTGACCCTTGAACGAGGTAGGGCTTATGGTGATGACTCCCCATACAGTCGAAAATCCGAGTATAACTTATAGTCAATCCTCCGTATCAGCGGTTCCTCCATCTCTGTGGTTCCTCTGTATCTGCAGCTCCATGTCCACAGATTCAACAAACTGCAGATCATGTAATACTGTTGAACTATTATTATTACAGTAGTACGAGTACTGTATTTACTATTGACAAAAATCTAATCTAAGTGGACCCACACACCTCAAACCCATGTGGTTCAAGGGCCGACTGTATCTCTCTGTAGTTCACCGGTTGTGATGAACACTTGGAATTTTTAGAAAACAAAAGGAACCACACACAGGAAGAGTTTGTAATCAAAGCAGAAGAGTGGGTAAGAACAGATGCTGGAACCAGAGACCTTGGGATCAAATCCTGGCTCTGCCACTTACCAGCTGTGTGGCTTTGGGAAAGTTACTTAACCTCTTTGAATTTCAGTTTCCTCATCTGTAAAATGGAGATAATGACAGTACCTACCTCAAAGGGTTTCTATGAGCATTAAATGAGATAATATTTATAATATGTTTAGTACCCTGCCTGGCACATATTAAATGCTAAATGTTTTAATCCTTGTTTTTTCTATTATTATCTCCAGTATTATTGAGCACTTACTATATGCCACTCTCATTTGATCCTCATAACCAGTAACCTTGTAAGGTGTAAATCCTACTAATATCATTACTTTAGAGAAGGAAACCAAGGCTTAGAGATTGAGATCATGTAGTTAGATACCATGGCATCTGACTCTGCAGCTCTTCCTTTTTTTTTTTTTTTTGCGGTATGCGGGCCTCTCACTGTTGTGGCCTCTCCCATTGCGGAGCACAGGCTCCGGACGTACAGGCTCAGCGGCCATGGCTCACGGGCCCAGCCACTCCGGGGCATGTGGGATCTTCCCGGACCAGGGCACGAACCCGTGTCCCCTGCATCGGCAGGCGGACTCTCAACCACTGCGCCACCAGGGAAGCCCTGCAGCTCTTCCTTTTAACCGCTGTGTGGAGCTGGATGGATACTCTTAACAGTGACATCATTTCCTCAACAGGTGCCTACTGTGTGCTAGGCATAATAAACAAAATAGGTATGGGGAGAAGATAGATTTTAGACACACACGCGCGTAACAAGTCAAGCGGTAATAAGCGCTATTAAGAAAAGTAACGGGGACTTCCCTGACGGTCCAGTGGTAAAGGCCCCGCGCTTCCACTGTAGGGGTTGCAGGTTCGATCCCTGGTCGGGGAGCTAAGATCCTGCCAGCCGCGTGGCACGGCCAAAAAAAAAAAAAAAGAAAGAAAAATAACGCAGGGTAAGAGAGGGTGGTGACTGGGGGCAGAGAGAACTGTTGTAGATGGGATGACCAGGGAAGAGAGAAACAGCCATGTCCAAGTCTAGGGGTGCGAAGACCCTGAGGTACTGCATGCCTGGTGGTGGGAGGAACAGCAAGGAAACCAGAGCAGCTGGAGCGGAACAGTGATAAGGGGACGGGAGAGGAGATCGGCGCAGAGATTTAACATGAGGGGCATCTCCAGTCGAGGGACCCTATCGTCTGTGGGACACTTTTTAAAACAATTTATTTTATTGAAGTAGAGTTGATTTACAGTGTTGTGTTAATTTCTTCTGTACAGCAAGGTGATTCAGTTATACATACATATACATTCTTTTTCATATTCTTTTCCATGATGGTTTATCCTGGGATACTGAATAGAGTTCCCTGGGCTCTACAGTAAGACCTTGTTGTTTATCCATTCTCTATATAATAGTTTGCATCTGCTCATCCCAGACTCCCAGTCCAGCCCTCCCCGATCCCCCTCCCCCTTGGCAACCACAAGTCTGCTCTCTGTGTCTGTGAGTCTGTTTCTGTTTCATAGATCAGTTCATTTGGGTCATATTTTAGATTCCACATATAAGTGACATCATATGATATTTGTCTCTGTCTGACTTACTTCACTTAGTGTGATAATCTCTAGGTCCATCCATGTTGCTGCAGATGCCATTATTTCATTCTTTTTTATGGCTGAGTCGTATTCCATTGTATATATGTACCACATCTCCTTTATCCATTCCTCTGTCGATGGGCGTTTAGGTTGTTTCCATGTCTTGGCTGTTGTAAATAGTGCTGCTGTGAACATTGGGGCGCATGTATCTTTTTGAATTATAGTTTGTCTGCATATATGCCCAAGAGTAGGATTGCAGGATCATACGGCAGCTCTATTTTTAGCTTTTTGAGGAACCTCCGTACCATTCTCCATAGTGGCTGCACCAGTTTACATTCTGTGGGACACTTTTGATCGTGCAAGTAGGTGCTGATAATAAGGCTGCCGGAAGAAGCAGTGTGACCTGGGTCTGCCCCCAGTACGCCTCACTCATAAGATCCGAAGGACCTTGGATTGTATTCGCAATGAGCTGGGAAGGAACTGGAGCATTTGAGCAGGAGGTTGACGTGGCCTGCATTTTGGTGGGGTCACTCTGACCGCTGAACCGTAGGGGGTGAGGGTGGAGGCACAGGGACCAGACGAGAGATGGTGGCTGGGACAAGGTGGAGGAAGTAGAGGTGTCAGAAGAAGTCAGACTTCGGGTAGCTTTTGAAGGCGCAGATGCCTGGACCTGCTGATGGACTATGTGGGGAGAGGAATCAAGAATGATTCCGAGATTTCTGACCCGGCACTTGGAAGGCTGGAGTTGCCCTTGCTAAAATGGGGAGCACGGGGGGCAAGCACGTTTGGCAGGAAAAATCAGGAGTTTGGTTTCAGGCCCGTTGAGTTTGAGATGCCTCTCAGGCCTCCAGGCAGGGGAGTGGGTTCGTACATCGGAGACACAGAGGTGAATTTCGGGGGGCGGGCAGGGGCCAGCTGGGGAAGTCGTCCACGCGCAGACGGGATACCCAAGGACCAGAGAGTGGGGGCATAGACAGGAAAGAGGATAGTCCAGACTGAGCCCCGGGGGGGGTTATCCGGCTGTGAAGGTAGGCGTAATGGGGGCATTATTAGCAAGAGAACTGAGCGGTGGCCCGGAGCGGGGGCAGTGGGGCTTGCAGGGGTCATCGCTTTCTCTTGGTGAACCTCTGCACTCTGACACTGGGGGAGGGTGGTGTTCATAGGCTACTTTCATCTTGGTAAAAACTTCTGTGTTCCACGCGGGGAGCCAAGGTGGGTGCCTGGGTGGGGCTTGGAGATGGAAACAACCCAGGTTGCCCTGTAAAAACCATGACTCCTTAGGGGCGGCGACTTACTTCCATTCCCAGGCCCAGCAACTCTACCCGCTTCCCAGAGCACCTGCCCTGGACCTCCTTCACCACAACGTCTTCCCGGACCACCAGGGTCCTCCTCTCTGAATTCCAGGGGCCTCGCTGCGCCCTGCGTGTGTGAAGCAGACTTGTGTCGTGGAAGCACAGGAGGCATCAGACCTGTGGGTGGAAGCGGAGCCCTCTGTGCGTTAGCAGCACTGGCTGAGGCTCCTCCTTCCAACCTGGGCTGGGTCCTTTGCCTCCGTCGTTCCCCCCCCCCCCGCCGCCACGGCTCCATAGCCATTGCCGTCACCGGGCTGCTGGGAGGGTCGACCCAGCAGCAGTGGGACGACTGTGAACTTTGGAGCCAGACAGGTCTAGTTTGAATCCCAGTTTGGCCACTTATGGGATCCTGAGTAAATCATGTAGGCTCTTTATAAAGTTTTATTTTTATTTATTTATTTTATTTGTTTATTATTTTTGGCTGTGTTGGGTCTTCGTTGCTGCGCACGGGCTTTCTCTGGTTGCGGCGAGCGGGGGCTACTCTTCGTTGCGGTGTGAAACGCACCAGACGCACGCAGAAACCACTGCGGTGGTTTCTTTTGTGGAGCACGGGCTCTAGGCGCATGGGCTTCAGTAGTTGTGGCGCACGGGCTCAGTAGCTGTGGCTCGCAGGCTTAGTTGCTCGCGGTACATGGGATCTTCCCGGACCAGGGCTCGAACCCGTGTCCCCTGCATTGGCAGGCAGATTCTTAACCACTGCGCCACCAGGGAAGTCCCATGTGGGCTCTTTAAACCTCAGGTTTATTACTGGGAGAATGGGGAGAGAAATATTTACCTTACAGGGTTAGTGTATGTTGGAAATTAATGAACGAAAAATGCCGGACGGGGTAAACAATTGGTAAATAGCAGCTGGTACCGTGATGCTGAGGAAGCTGCCCGTTACCCCGTCTGCAGGGAGCAAATGTTGGTTTAATTCATTCAAGGATCTAATTAATCTTCCTAAGGGAAAGGGGGGGTGGTAGCGAGCTGACTCAGCTGAGGCCCTGAGAGGTTAAGGAACTTGCCAAAGCTCACACAGCTGGAAGTGACAGGGCTGGGGCTCGATTCCAGATCTTCCTGGCTCCCAAACTGGCTCTTCACGCAGAGCCGGGCAGAGCGGCTACGGGTACGTACTAGATGCTCAATAAATCCAGCTAATTGACTGCCTGCAGCTTCCGCTTTAATTCCACAGGTCTCTCTTTTTTTTTTTTGAGCTTCCTTCCCACTATGAACCATTTAGTGCAGCCCTCGCAACTCTAAGAAGCTGATCCAAGAAGCCACTTCAAAATAAATAAGAGACTGTGCCTTCTTTGTGCGAAGCCTGCATCTGTTTTTGTGTGCTGGTGAGCTCTGGGGAAACCTAGCGCAGTGCTCTGCCCACTCTGGGGAATATTTGCATCTTACTCTTCAAATTGCCTACAACAGGCTCTTTGAAAGACGGAAAACATATTCCCCTAAGACCTGGGAATGCTAAACAGTTAATAGATCCCCAAGGGTCTTCTGGATTACTAGGATACCGACCGCTATCACGGGTCATTAAATATCAAAGTTTATGCTCAGGAGGCCAAAAAATAATCTAAGTTCTCAGTGCCTCACTTGTCTTCACAAGTACCCCAGAAACCATTTAGGTATCACACAGGTAAAACGAGAATTGCTCGGACCAAAAGGTTGCGATCTCAAAGGTTGATGGCAGCGCGTGGCTCGGTGGTCGTGAGCCCCACCTGTGTGCCTTTGGAGTGTGCCTGTGGGCCTGGCTCCTTCTCCAAAGCTCTCTCTTTCACTTTCTCCTATTTGGGGAAGGATCAGCGCCGTCCGTCTGTCTGCTTTCGGGCACGAGTCCTTGAGTTCCTCTTTGGTTCCTGCTGGACCTTGATCTGTTGGTTCGCTGAGGTTCTTTAAGACACATCGGGCACACGTGTTCGGGTTGGGTGACCGTGTTTCTTAGCAAAGTATCCTCAGCAAAAAGCGGGTAGAGTGGAGCCTCACCTCACCTTCCGTAGTGCTCGTGGCCATCCTGGGGACGTTTACCCTGAAAGTCTTTTTTTTTTTATTTGCCAGGGGGGCCACTTAGACATCGTTGGCTTTCTACCCCTCCACGTGTCCCTGATGTGGGGGAATTTCAAAACATACCTGGCCTCGCAGTGATTCTGTGCTGCCCCCTCTTGTATGGTTTGGGCCGGCTGTCCCTCTGTCCAGCATGGCCTGTGCCTCAGGGGGAGGAGAGTGCTGGGGAAATGGTGAGGGGTGGGGGTGGGGGGTGAGGGCACAGCATGGGGTACAGGGTCTTGGAATGAACTTTATCCTCTCGAGCTATTTGTGCATCTTCGGGCAGATTCCTGTTAACCCAGCTGTAGATAGGCTAGATCGAGTTGCATAGATCAGTCCTGTCTGGTCATTTCACCAGTGCGTTTAGCAGATTTGGTGAGGCTAAGACAATGGCGATCTGTGAAACCGATAATTTTGTGTCAAATAAACAATGTGACTGTTTGGCCTGGGTTTCCAGGAAAGATGAACTGTTGCAGATGTGCTATTGCCTTGGTCAGACCACATAGCCGGACTTTGGGTTCAGGGAATGTGGTCACTGACACATCAAATAACCAGTTGACTTCATCAGCTTTTCACTCTCCTATTTATTGCCCTTTTCTCTATAGACCTAGAGCTGGTGTTTGACTGTTAGGGATATAAAGACCATGTACTAATAGTTTAATCAGCCATCCTACAGGGCATGTTTCATGGCATTCGTGGGCGTGTGTGGTTTTTTCTTTTCGGCTGCGCCACACGCCAGGTGGGATCTTAGTTCCCCGACCAGGGATCGAACCTGTGCCCCCTGCAGTGGAAACACAGAGTCCTAACCACTGGACTGCCAGGGAAGTCCTCATTGCATTTGTGAAGCTAAGAATAGCCCGGTAGAGATTCTCTTATGGTATTTAGCTCAGTAGCATTGGCACTAATGTAGATATTTTAACAACTACACTGTAGTCCAATGAGCAGAGTCTTATTTGTGAAGGTAGGAAACAGACATAACATCAACTGAGCTGACCATCACTGCTCCTGCCTGGCTCCTTTCCTCCCTATTCTCAACTATACTTACCTTTGTTTGTTTATTTTAAAAAGTGGTCGTTAACCCAGAGAAAAGGGTATTTTTTCCCTTCCATGTAGAGTGTTGATAGATAACCTGGCAAAGGAGTATTTAATGTGCTTGTGGATACGTCTGTATACGTGGATTAAATATTTTTTAATAAAGGTGCTTAGAGGACAAACTGTGATAAAAACAATGAAAGTTATTTCCATGAAATCATTAGCTGTTCGTTGAACGTCATTTTTTTAATGCCATAAGTTTATTTACAAGCGTATCTAGTACAGTTGGATTTGTTCCTTAAAGTAGCTTTCTTTTGAACTTGACTACAGCCACTTTTTAGATCACATACAGTAAGTCCTTCAAGTTGTGAACCTTCAAGTTCACCTACACACCTTCGAGTTGTGAACTGTCAAAGATGCAAACGTGCGTTCGCATGTCCAGTCACGTAAGTTAGTGCACGTGTCTGGCGTACGTTGTCATGTGTGTGCATCCCCTACAAGTGGTTGTGCTTTTGTGTACTTTACTGTACGGTACTGTATAGAGTACAGTAGTACAGTGTCTTTATTTCCAGCCCAGAACCCGCGCCATCAACGTCAGGCGTGAATGACACTGCAGCTTCCTCCGTCTCCTGTTGCTGGCGACCCTTCAGCTCTACCATCTCCCACCTCCTCTCCCTCCTCCAGTCAGTAACTCTTCCTGCCTGTTCACTCGATGGCAGCCCCTGTGTGCCAGCTGTTGTGCTGGTGCTACTGTACTTTTCAAGGTACTGTACTGTAAGATTAAACATGTTTTCTTTATTTTCTGTTTGTTTTTTATGTATTACTTGTGTGAAAAGTGTTATAGACCTATCACAGTACAGTACTATATAACTGATTGTGTTAGTTGGGTACCTAGGCTAACTCTGTTGGACTTAGGAACGTGCTCTCGGGATGGATCTCGTTCGTATGTAGGGGGCTTACTATACTGGAAAACATTCCATACAGAAGTAAGCTTGAGTAAACATTTGAGTGTTATGCATTATAATATACCAAGTTTATTTTATCTTATTTATTTAAAAAATTTTAAAACATTTATTTATTTGGCTGCACTGGATCTTAGTTGTGGCACGAAGGATCTTTGTTGCAGCATGCGGGCTCCTTAGTTGAGGCATGTGGACTCTTCGTTGCGGCACGCGGGCTCCTTAGTCGTGGCATGCGAACTCTTAGTTGCGACATGCGGGATCTAGTTCCCCGACCAGGAATCGTACCTGGGCCCCCTGGCACTGGGAGCACAGAGTCTTACCCACTGCACCACCAGGGAAGTCCCCTACCCAGCTTATTTTAAATGCAGATACTGCTTTAATGGAGTTGAGTATTTTAAACTGAAGTTTCCAGTTTGTGGGTCTCCCACCCGGCGGGTATGGGATTTGATTATATTGTGAAAGTGCCCCTCCTACCATCATCTCATTGTGGCTTCTTTGTTTTCGGATATAGAACATCTCTTTTGGTAGGTTCCAGTCTTTTTTGCCGATGGTTGTTCAGCAGTTATTTGTGATGTTTTGGTGTTTTCGTGAGAGGAGGTGAGCTCGGTGGGGTCCTTCTACTCCACCATCTCGTCTCAAAGGAAACCGAACATCTTCCTACTTAAAGCTGTGGCTGAGGGGGGTCGGAGGTGCACGTGGCGCAGCTCTGCTTCTGAAGGGCTCTGAGGCCTGCCTTTATACACTCACAGCTTCTACACTGAGAACTGGCTGGACCCAAACGAGCAAGCTATCAGATACCCAGAGAAACATGTTCTCCAGGCTGCTTTAGGTCGTGGCCCTTTCCTCAGTTTTAGGATCACAGACCACAAAGTGCTGTCACCGCCCCCGATCCTCGCGCCAGGCCCATCACAGGGGACAACCAGGTTCGTCCTGCGGTCTGGATGGAAGATCCTGATCTGGAAGAGAGGAGACCTGGGTTCTAGTGCCAGTTCTGCCTCGAACTTGCTTTGTGACCTCGGTCTTCACGCGTCAGTTTTCTTTATGTAGAATGTAGGGCTGCAGTGACGATTTCTCAGCTCCCCTCGACTGCAGTGCTTACATTTTTTTTTTTTTAACCAAGGTTAAAATGAATTGATGACGTGTTACTTTCAAAGGCTCTGACAGATGATGGTTTTACCTCTCTTCCCAAGAACTGTGTTGTGAACATTGTGTGTCTGGATGAGTCTGGAATTTACTTTTCCTGAGGATATACTAGATAATCAACTCTCCCATCTTCCCCTTATCTTGTAAAGTCTTTTAGGTATTATAGAACCAACTCTGTCTGTCTGTGTCTTTCATACTTTCAGCTATATCTGCATTTTATGTGCCCCTGCTTAAAAAATAGGGCTCTCAGACAAGTCCCACTTTTGTTTTAGGAATAATGGTCAATTATTGAGTTCAGCTGTTTTCACACGGAAGATTCAGAAAATCCCCATGATTTCCACATGGAGGGAGGGAGCAGGCTCCCTCCCCCGACCTGTTCTTCCAGAGGAGCTGCAGGGGTCTCAGCCCCACTGCCCACAGCACGTCCCCCTTCACCACTGGAGGGACACCCGGCCCAAGCTGGGGCCGCTTGGACTCTTTCCTGGGAATTTGTGTTCTGAGTAGAGACACACAGATATCTGGAGCATCACTGGCCGGCCGGTGGGGTCTCCATCACTGCCCTGGTTCTTGGCCTTTCTGGAGCCTGGTTGTGTGCTTCTCGCTGATTCTGTGAGCCACGCTGTAGTCTTTCCCCACATTGCCTTTTGTCCAAGTTAGGAAGGAGGAGAGGGAAAGGCAGGCAGGCCCCTGATGCTAACTGAACAAACTATCTTGAGTGAAGGGCCAGTTTTTCTACTTCTTGGTTTTGGCCCCAACCTGTCACCAGTGTGGTCTCACTACACGTTACCAGTAAGTAGCTTGCAGCCCTTATGACTCACCGTGGGAGTTCGAGACATCCAAAGTGGTTCACACCGCACTGTCCTATGTTGGTGTTACAGAAATGTCAGCTCGCATCCACAGGTTCCCAATGTTTACTCTAAGCTCCCGTACCTGTCTCCTTGAGGACGGGTAGCCCCCAGTTTGTGGACCCGTGTTGGCACTGGGCTGGAGTTCTAGGGGCCCAGGTAACTTAGCCTGTCTCAGAAGCTGGGATGTGTTGAAACTGCTCATTTCCACAGAGGCTAGTAGACTAGGACGTTGCTGTCCACGCGGAGGGCCCCACCCTGGGCACCCTCGGAAGTTCTGCTCTCCCTCTTAACGTGTTGGCTGGGAGACTCCACCCTGCTCCCACCCACGGTCCACAGACTTCCTGCATCCTCAGGTGGACACGAGGTTTCCCACCATGTCTCTGCCATGAGGGCAGCAGCCTGGCCCCCCTTGGCCTATCTCTGGAAGAATGGACAAAGTTTTTAGCAGTTTAAGAGAGAGCCCCTTCCCAAAAGAAGAGAAAGCAGGGATTCGAACAGACACTTGCCCACCCATGCTCACAGCGGTGTTATTCACAGTAGCCAAAGGTAGAAACAACCCAAGTGTCCATCGACAGATGAACGGAGGAACACAATGTGGTCCGTCCATATGATGGGATATGGTTCGGCCTGGAAAAGGAAGGAAATTCTGACACATGCTACCATACGGATGAACCTTGAAAACATTAAGTGAAGGAAGCCTGACCCAAAGGCCAAATATTGTATGATTCTCCTTATCTGAGGTGTCCAGTGGTCAGATTCACAGAGACGGGAAGTAGGACGGTGGTTCTAATTCCAGCTGATTTACACAGTGTGAATGTAATGACGAGGCCTAGTTCCTGCCAGCGTGGTGCTAGTGCTCAGCCTCTCCTAGACTGAGTCCAGCCAGGCTCCCTGTAGCCCACTGAACCCAGCAGCCACAAGTGAGCACGGTGCTGTGATGCTCTGAGCTCCAGGCCCAGAATCAAAGGCCTCGGCTCTAGTCCGGTCTTAACCCTGACTCCCCTTTGACGGTAGACAAGTCAGTTCACTTATCTGTGGGTCTCTGTATCCCCGTCAGCAAAAGGGACATGACTCTAGGATTGGGATGAAAATATAAGAGAGAGCTTGGACATGAAGGCCTTGGATGGATGGACCGTGGTGGGATGCTGTTGACTCAGGGCTGGGGGCTAGCACAGGACGCCAGCCTCCATCCTAGGTGTGGTCTCGCCCTTGAGCTTCTGCTAGTGTGATATTCTGGAGGAACGCAGCGCCCAGGTCCTCGGCTGGAGACCAGAGCTACTACCGGGCATGCCTCCCGGTCTCACGCTTGGCCCTCCTTCCCCAGGACAGGTTACGACAACCTCAGCTTGGCTTTGGCACGTCAGCTCCATCAGACCTCACCAGCTAGCGGCTGGCAGCCTTCAGATCAGATCCTTCATCTTCCTTGTTCTCAAGGCTGATGGAGAAGAGAGAAGGGTTCAGCTTGAAAGAGTACATTGTTCTCAGCGGAGACATCAGGGGAGAGAGGCCTGGGGGTTGGTGGCTCTAGGTCCCAAACCTAGTCCCTGTGTGGCCCTAGAAAACTTTCTTGGCCTCAGGGTGACTCTCTCTTCCTGCTCCCTTTGGATTCCATTGTTTCCTCACTCAACAAACAAAAAGGTCTGTATTAGATACCTGTTAAGAAATTTTTTTTTGTCTTAAAAGAGTCAGATGATGGGACTTCCCTGGCGTGGAATGAGTCAGACGCCCTGGGTTTGAGAATCCCAGCTCTATTTTCTAAGGGTTCTGAGGTCTTGAGCAGAGTGTACTCTCCGAACTGCCCAGGGCCTCAGTATTCTCATCTGTAAAATAGGAAGAATATTAGCACCATCCTGAAAGGATCGTATGAAGATTAAACTGGACAACACCTGTCCAGTGCTTAGCACACGCCGGCCTGGGCAAGTGCACACGTGTTAGCTGTGATGGTCACCCTGTCATGTGCACAGGGTACCAGCCGGCCGCTGGGTGGGGCGGGTTAATGGGTGGACGTGGGCTTTGTAAGCAGTGCTGCTACCCTACCGGTCCCCTCTGGCATTTCACTATGGTCTCCCCACGGTCTTCGTAGTTAACTTTGCCGTCTCATGTTTCCCACTTCTCCCCTTCCGTGTCTCTCGTTAGTTGGCTGGGTGACGCTCTCTTCTTTTTTATTTTTTAAATTTTTTAAAATAATTTTATTTATTTATTTTTGGCCGTGTTGGGTCTTCGTTGCTGCACCCGGGCTTTTCTCTAGTTGCAGCGAGCAGGGGCTACTCTTCATTGCGGTGCACGGGCTTCTCATTGTGGTGGCTTCTCTTTGTTGCGGAGCATGGGCTCTAGGCGCACGGTCTCAGTAGCTGCAGCTCGCGGGCTCAGTAGTTGTGGCTCATGAGCTTAGTTGTCCTGTGGCATGTGGGATCTTCCCGGACCAGGGCTCGAACCCATGTCTCCTGCATTGGCAGGTGGATTCCTAACCGCTGCGCCACCAGGGAAGTCCCTCTCTCTTTTTTTTTTCCTCCTTTTTTAAAGGCACATTCCTAGTGGAATCTCCACTCCCCCCTCCCCCAGCCTTTTTTCCAGCATTCAGTTTAACTGTGGAAAGTACCCCTCCCACCTCCATCCAGTCGGGAAAGAGAGTTCTGGGATCTCGGGCCTCCACTTTTCCGTCCTTCTACCTGGAAAGGCGCGGGAGCGAGAGCATGGGCTTTGACTAGCTGCTGGGCCATGGTCCGCTGTGGCTCCAAACCCCAGAGCTTCTGTGGGCTGCGTCAGGGCTTTAGGTGGGTCCTGGCGACCTTTCTGCTGGGATGACTCCAGGGCCATCTTCTGCAACCAGGGTTTTCTTCTCTCTGTGTTGCTTCTCCAGAACTCTAGGATCTTGGAGACCCATTCTCTGGTCCCAGAAAATGTTAGCAGAGCACTTTGAGGTTCCTGCAAGTCTGGAAAATCATCACAGCATCACACCATCAGCATCTGGTGAGCTCAGCGGCCTGAGGTGTGACTGTCTGTTGCCTAAAACAGGAATGGCTTGTGCATGCCCTGCATGGGGCGCGGCGTGGGTCCAGAGCACATGGACGAGGCCACAGTCACGTGGATCCCTTCATTTACCACGACGCCCACCCCAGGTGTGCCGGGGTGGATGGAGCTGAATGTCTCCTTTTGTACCTTTCTCCCCATTGCAGCAGTTAGCAGAGCACTGAGTAAACAACAGGCGCTCAATAAGTGCCTGGGGATTGGTTGGTTCATTGATTCATGCATTCACTCTTCCCAGCCTGCCATTGCTTACCCTTGACCGCCACTGAACTTCCTCTTTGAAAGACTCCAGGAGGGGAAAGGATCGCCCCACTGCTTCTCCACGTTCCGAAACTTGTCTGTGTCCCAGACCAGCGGGATGACTGGACAAGAGAGTCTGACCCATGGGGTCCTTTACCAGGTCCACCCGAGGATTAAAGCACCTCTTCAGTGGGCATGGACCAGTTTTAGAAATCCTGGACCCTGTTACCTCTAGATTTTCCTGAAACCATCTCATTTCATCCGGGGTCTTCATCAAAATTCCCCACGACAGAACTGTGTTTGTGGCTCTGACTGTCCTGTCATGACCCGGATGAGTAACATGGGGCCTGAAAGGTTGTGGGGTTTGTTTTGTTCTTTGTCACGATGTCCGCCCTGTACCTGTGCTACGAGGGAGCGTGAGACAGAGCTGGACCTACACTTAGGACCCTCCTTGGGGCCCACGCTGCTCCAGACCCGCGGCTGCATGGTTCACCCTCGTGTTGAGAAGGAAGAGGCTCAGAGGCCGGGGCGAGGGCAGCAGGCCTACTCGCAGGTGCCTTCTGCCCAGCTCTCCAGCTGTTCGGGGGTGTTTGGGTCTCCATGCGCCCTCTTGCTCTTATTGGGCGTATATGGGGAGGTGTTATTGGCGTTACTGGCGTTAAAGGGAGTGGGGAGCTACTCTGTGGGGTGTCGGGGAGGGATGGGCCGGTGACTAAGGGGCCTGACACCAGGTGATGAGGTGGCATAGCTGGACCAGGTTCTCAAGTCTAAGAGGCATGGAATTCAGGACACAGCGTTCACATCTTCTGTCACTTACTATCTCTGGGACTTTCAGTGAAATTTTTATCCTCTAAGCCTTATTTTCCTATAGGGTTTTTGTACTAAATAAAATCATCTATATTTCATTTACTATAAATATAAGTATATGCCCGACACGTAAACGTTAAGGTTACATTAATAATAGTTCCTCTTGCATCACGTTCTCTGGGGTGTCACGGCTGGAAAGGAAAGGCCGTGTCTTTGCTGTCAGAGATTCTGGTTTGCCTTAGAGACTCTCTCCCAGGTGACAGTCCCTGGCTTCATCCCTGACTGTGCCACCTCGGGTTTCTGGTGGCATCCAGGCCCTGCTGGCGTCCAGCCATGGCAGCTTTGCTCTGCGGAGCCCGCATGACTGGCTCTCGGGTGCACTCCAAGGTCAGAGCCTTGCTTTTCCATCCCAGGACTCCGTGCTGGTTCCTGGCCTTTGTGGAGCCGTGCCCGGGTGTCATGACCTCCTGTTCCCTGGACAAGGGCTGTTCCCTGTTCTCTAGTGGGACAAGGGCTCTGTCTCTGCTCAGCTCCTCTGGGGTTCACCACCTTTCTCTCTACAGACGCTGAGCTTCTTAGCAGATCGTCTGCTAAGGATCTGCAGATCTTTGGGTCCTTTACACCTATGGAGCCTGTGGGACCAGCCCTCCTGGCTCGTCCTTGAACCCCACCTTCCTACAGCCCTTGAGGGTGCAGGCCTTCCCCTCTTGCAAAGTGCGTCTTAGGGCAGGTGGGAGCCCTTTCCAGCAGAGCCCTGCCCAAGCTGGAGATGGAGCTTCAGAAACACCACGTTCATTGCACCCCCTCCCCGCCATGCCTCCACTTCTCTCTTGGGCATTACTCTCAGCCCGGCCTCTCCTCTGACACCCGTCCTCCCCATCTCAGTAAGCGCAACTCCAGCCTTCCAACGGCCAGGGCAGAAATCCTGAATCATTCTTGATTCCTCTCCCCATGTCCAGTCCCTCAGCTGAAACTTCACAATCTATCCAAAATCTGTCTGAGCAGCCAGGGGCTGCCTTTGCCCCTTGTGTGAATGTCCCTGTGGACCACGTGACACATCAGCAAGAGAATCAGACCAGAGATCAGGAGAAACGAATGCAAGTTTCACATCTGCAGTGCTGTGACGGATCATAAACTAATGAGCTGCAATGGGTTAATTGCTTGTTGTGTTCCAAGCACTAAGTCCTTAACATGGATTATCTTATTCACTGTGTGACTTCACTTCTCTGTTTCCTGATCTCTAAAGAAGACGACAACAGTTCACAGGGAGTTGGTGAGGATGCAGGGAAATAATATAGGTGAGAGTTTAAAAAAAAAAAAAAGCAGCAAGGGGGGCTTCCCTGGTGGTGCAGTGGTTAAGAACCCGCCTGCCAATGCAGGGGACACAGGTTCGAGCCCTGGTCCGGGAAGATCCCACATGCCGCAGAGCAACTAAGCCCTTGCGCCACAACTACTGAGCCCATGTGCCACAACTCCTGAGCCCGCGTGCCACAACTACTGAAGCCCACGTGCCTAGAGCCCGTGCTCTGCAACAAGAGAAGCCACAGCAATGAGAAGCCCATGCACTGCAACGAAGAGTAGCCCTCGCTCGCCGCAACTAGAGAAAAGCCCGCGCAGCAGTGAAGACCCAACGCAGCCAAAAATAAAATAAATTAATTTAAAAAAAAGTATCATCTGAAATAAAAAAAAAGAAAGCACCAAGGGCTGTACTTATGCTGTATTTTCACCAAAGAGCCAAAGAGATGCTCTCCAGGCCTTTGAAGAGTCCACATAGCACAGAGGAGAGATGTTGGCAGAGTTCCGGCTGATGGTGAATTTGATAGCCCAGCTTTGTGAGGGCAGAACGTGAGGCCCACGGTGGTGCTTTATCTGTCACCTGAGATCGGGGTGTCTGTCTCCTGGCACAAATGTGACACCTGTTGCAGGAGAAAGGGGCCCTGGCAGCTGGCGCTCTGGCCAGGAGCAGGAGTTCACTTACCCGAGGGCAGGTGACAAGTGTCAATAGTTAAATCAGCACATTCTTTAGCTCCTGGTTCCCCCAGGGGGCTAAGTGGGGCCAGGGTACCTCTGGCAGGGTTAACACAGCGGAAAAGCTCCACACCGTGCCTGACGCCTGCTATGCACTCAGTGAATATTAACGGGCTTGGGAGGATAGGTGGGTGACGGGAGGGGCGCAGAGAACAGCCGGGCAGCAGAGAGGAAGTGCTGTCTGTTACCCCCACCACTGAGTCGCTGCTGCCTATGGTCGTCTTGCTTCTCTGCCCAGAGGAGAGAGGCGGCGACTGGCCGTTTCCGGTTTTTATAAAATTCTCGAGGTGCTGGGACTCACATCTTCTGACACCCAGGTCCAAAACCCTGAACTCAGACATTGTTGGGGGACGGGGTGCTAGTTGTGTGTGACACGCACAGTATTTAGTCCTCACGGCAGGGGCAGGGGTCTTATCTCCACCAGCCAGAGAGATAAGACCGGAGAGGTTCAGTTACTTGCTCAAGCGGTTACCATTTATAATGGTGGCCATCCATGGAGAGCTTCCTGACTCCAAGCCTTCTTGTCTTTTCCACACTGTGAAGTCTGCCAAGGGCGTTTCCTGCTCCTTGAATTGCTAAAGGCTGGGCTGTTGACTGTCTCAGCTCCAAGTAATTTCAAAGCCATCCAGACGCACCTGTGACCTGGGCAGGGCCTGGTTAGGTTTAACCCCTGACATCCCCTCCGTTCTGTGGATTTGTCCTTGTTTACTGGGAGAGCCACCTGTTACCCTCTTTTAAAGAGAAATAGAGCCAGGCACAAGTTAAAGGTGATGGACAGGTTTGATTCAGTACTACCACAGTGTGGGAAAGAGACCGAGGTATCGAGCTGAGCTCAGTTCCAAAGGCAGCCAGGGATTTACAGCCCACAAGCAGCGCGATGGGTCAGTGGATGGAGAATTGCCAGGAGGAGACATCAGGGTGGGGGGTTCTTGCTAGCCCAGCCTAGCAGCATCCTGGCTACCTGATTGGGTTCAGGTATCAAGGGTGGAGGGTTTTGTAAACAGAGTTAACAGGATTCTTCCTAAAATCTGGGCTGGGCGGGCCAAGGACAGGGCCCAAGGACTACGGCCTAGTCGAAAAGAGTGCTCAGAGGAGCCCTTCCGAAGTTTGGTCCAGGAGACAGTGTTCCTTGTCACTTCCCAGTAAATGCAAGGACACGGCATAGTGAAGACCACGGGAAGAGTCCATTGACCTTGGGGTGACCTGTCTCACTTTCCAGGAGTCAAAGAATTTGGCTGGCACTGAAAACTAGTGTGTGGGAAAGAACGTGCCTGGGAGACACGCTGGAACTCTCTCGGATGTGGCAAATTGAATTTTTTTTTTTTTTTTTTGCGGTACGCAGGCCTCTCACTGTTGGGGCCTCTCCCGTTGCGGAGCACAGGCTCCGGACACACAGGCTCAGCGGCCATGGCGCACGGGCCCGGCCGCTCCGCGGCACGTGGGATCTTCCCGGACCGGGGCACGAACCTGTGTCCCCTGCATCGGCAGGCGACTCTCAACCACTGCGCCACCAGGGAAGCCCGGCAAATTGAAGTTTTAGGGTTATATCCTCACAACCTTGTCTACAAGTAGGTCGTTTTCAGCCACAGAGCAAAGTCAAGGAAGAGGTGACCCGGTCGTTCTGAGGCAGAAGCAAGGCAGCGCCTCCCCTCCCCTCCCACGGTACGACTCATTTGTCCCCCAGGCCCCTGAGCCTCCAGCTACTAACCCACAGTCCCCGGGGCCTGGGCAGGGATGGGACTCCTTTGTTAGCAGTGTCTTAGACTGGTTAGCGCAGGAACACCAGGCAGGAAGGTAGGGCTGGGTCTGGGAACATTCTTTCTCTTTCTGTCTCCCTCCCTCCCTCCCCCTCACGTCACCGCACTGGCTCCTGGATCCTCTTCCCCAGAACATCTCTCTGTGTCGAACTAGTCTGACCTGTTTCTGCCTGCCCGCTGGCCAGCCATGGAAACAGCAGAGACCTTGATGGCAGCAGGATAAACCTGCGGAAGTCCCGATAAACATAACACGAGTGGACGGTTCATGTCTGCGCAGAAACCCAGGGGCACAGATCCCCAGCGGACGCTCTGCCCCCGGGTCTCCTCCAGGTCCACACCAAACAGCATCCACAGGAGAAAATGTAGGCGGGAAGAGGAAATGCTGGCTGGTGAGGCAGACAGGCTCTCTGTTCCGATGCCCGCTTTGAAACGGCGGACTCCGTGACCTTCAGCCCTGGGCTTCTCTTTCCCCATCTGGGAAGCGGGGGTAATCAGGCCTCGCCCAGATGGGATCGTGCTGTGAGGTGCTGAGTAAACCCTGTGGAGCACCCAGCATGCAACTGGGTAAGAAAAGCTCCCCCGCCGCGCCCCACATTCCACCCACCTTCCTGGAGGTATTCACACACACGCACTCTGGCAAAGCGCTGATGTCCGCCTTCTGTGGGCTGTGCTCTTTCCTCTGTGTCTGGTTGGCTGGCTGTGCCGCTACTGGTGCCCGCCTGGGGGTCCTAGGATGCTTCTGCTTCCAGGCATCTCTTGGCTCATGGTGGCCAGTGGTGCCAGTCTAACTGCCGGGCATTGCCCACGGCAGTGTCCTGGGAGCATCTTGATGAAGCTGTGGGAGAGCTTTCTGCGCTTTTCCAGTGGGTTCCATCTGAACTCTTGGGTTCTAGCCTTAGCTTTGTCACTACAGTGGTCCTACCTGAGCCATGATTTCACCTTCAATGGTTCCTGTTACCCAAGGTCAACCAGGGTCTGAAAATACTAAATGGGAAATTCTAGAAATAAACAATTCATAAGCTTTCAAGTGTGTGCCGGTCTGATCGGTGTGACGAAATCTTGCGCTGTCCTGCTCCCTCTTGCCCAGGAAGTGAGTCAGCCCCTTTCTCCAGCCCCTCCCACCGTTAGTCATGTAGTAGCTGTCTCGGTACCAGATGGACTGTCCTGGCATCGCAGTGCTTGTGTTCAAGGGACCATTATTTTACTTAACACTGTCCCCACGGTGCAACGGCGGTGATGCTGGAAATTCACATTTGCCAAAGGAAAGCTATAAGGTGCTTCTTTTGAGTGAAAAGGTGAAACTTAAAGAAAGAAAAAAAACCGTATGCTAAGGTTGCTAAGATCTACGGCAAGAGCGAATCTTTTCTCCGTGAAATTGTGAAGAAGGGAAAAGAAATTTTTGCTGTTTTTGCTGTCGCACCTCAAACTGCAGAAGCTACAGCCGCAGTGAATGATAAGTGCTCCATTAAGATGGCAGAGGCATTCAATTTGTACAATAAAATATTTTGAGAGAGACTCATTCACATAACTTTTATTACAATATATTGTTATAACTGTTCTATTTGAGTTTTAGTTAAC